>NC_134280.1:45155650-45458680 GCF_949628215.1 Phalacrocorax aristotelis | reverse complement strand
CTTGGGAAGATAATTCAAGTTCTGTCTTGGACATTTTCAGGTTTCTTCATTGTCACTGGAACTGTGACTGTATTAATATCAAGAAAGGATGTCTTGATGTCTTGTGTTAGTGGCTCCCGAGGTTTGTTTTTTGTTTGCTTGTTTTTTAACTTGTTTGGTTTTGAGATTATTTTGCTGATGAAATTAGATCATAATATTGTTATTGTAGGCCTGGATGACTAATTAGCCTAGAATTAGAAGGTGGAGTTTTTGCCATCAAGGTCATTGGCTTTACTCCAGTCCAGGCTCTATGTTGTTTTTCTTTGCCCCAGTGGATCTCACAGGATGGATTTTGTTAGTGGTGACCTCAGGAGGTCATCTGAGATGACCTCCATGTGAACGTACAGCTGACTTCACAGTCAGATCAGGCCACTCAGGGTTGTGTCCAGCTGAGCTTTGAGTATCTCCAAGGGTGACTGCAGCCTCCCTGGCACCTATTCCAGTGCATGACCACTTCTACAGGATGAAGGTTTTTCCTTACATGCAGCCAAAATTTCCCTTTTTGCAACTTGTCTTTATTGCCTTTTATCCTCTCCCTACCTTGAAAGGAGCCTGGCTCTGTCTGGCCCTATGAGGCAGCTGAAGTCAGCAGCAAGAAACCCCCTAAGTCTTCTCATTCTGAGGCTGCAGGAGCCCAGCTCCTTCAGCCTTTCCTTGCACATCATGCATGGCAGCCTTCCAGTGCCCCTCTGATGGATCTGCTTCAGTTCAACCACACACTGCCTTCTGTGATTTGGGAAGAGCTGTTCACACATCACTTGATCTGGAAGCTCAGCTGGCAAAACATGGCAGGAGAAAGGTGCATGATGCGACTCCATCCCTCCAGGTCTGTTTTCCTAATTTGCAATTGTAAGAGAGTACCGGTGACCCATTGTAGCTGTACGCTTCTACGGGAGAACTTATCTTGGGCCGCATATCTGCGGGACACAGGGCTCTACCCACCCTGGGGACAGTGATGCACAGACATCAATATGATGGATACAAAATGTCCGTTTATTTAGCTGCGTCACACGCTTATATAGCTCTTGCGCTTCCTGTTCCTGCCACTCCTATGGGGAGGAGTCTATCTTTCCGTCACATCCCGTGATCTTCCGGTCGCCGATCCCTGTCTATTCCCCTACAACCCATGAATACCTGTGCCACTATTTGAGAACTGCTGTCTGGAGCATCTGAGATATGTTGAAAGACTTGTGTTTGTCCTCTGCTATTTACCTGAAAGCCAGATATTACCTCCCCCTGAAAGTGTGGTGTCAGGACAATAACAAGTCTACCTTGTTCCAGGGATAACAGTAGGCTACATTATTTTTGAAAGTGCTAGAAGATAGAGAACAGCTGGATATGACTAAAATCTGCAGAGAAAATGTGTGAGAAGAAATTTGAAATCCTTTTCCCTGATCTTTGTGCTCCTGGACATCTTTGCAGAAAGAGCTATTCCTCGGTGCTTGGATTACTGTCTAGAAAATGCCCCTGTCGTGTGCTGTTGGCTGTGCTGGTTTTGGCTGAGAAGGGGTTAATTCTCTTCACTATGGTGCCTGCGGTGGTCGGGGACCTTTCCAGCTTCCCACGCTCTGCTGTGTCGGTGGGAGGCTGGGAGGGGTGGGGTCACAGCTGGGGCAGCTGACCCCGATTGGCCAATGGCATGTTCATTCCATACCATGTAACACTGTGACCAGTTTATTAAGGGGGACAGTTGCAGCTTGGGGAGGGGTGATGTTGGGTTGGTGGGTGGTGAGTGGCTGTGTTGCTTGATGTTTGTTTTGGTAGTTCATTCCCCTTCCTCCCCCAAACCCACCCCCCCGCCCCAGGTTTTCGCGCCTCTCATTGTTTTCCTTTCCATTGCATTTTTTTTGTTGTTTATTTTATTTTAATTATTAAACTGTTCTTATCTCAACCCATGAACATTATCCTTCTGATTCTCTCCCCTGTCCCACCAGTGGAGGAGTGAGCGAGCAACTGTGTGGGGCTGAGTTGCTGCCTAAACCACAACAGTCTTTTTTGGCGCCCAACGTGGTGCTCGAGGGTTGGAGATAATAACAGCTGCTGGTCCCAGCACCATGTTGTTATTTTTGCAGTTTGTGTTAAAGATCGGTGTTGGTTTGTTTAGCCTGCTGTGTTCTGCTGTGATTAGTAACATTTTGCCTACGAGATTCGTTACGCAACCAATGGTTTTCAGCTTTGTCTGGTATTTGGGGTTTTTGCTGAAACCCTTACTGTACTTTGGATACCACCTTGTTGAGGCTATTAGCAATTATACCGCCTCCTTGGAGAGATTTTATATGGAGGAAATACAGAATGGTATCTTTGCAACTTTTTTCTATGATGTCTCTGCCTTTATTACAACAACCTTTTTGTATCTTGAACATCCTTGGGTGGTTAAGGTATACTTATTGTTAGTTTTTGGGCATGTTGTTTTAGCTTTGACTAAGCAACTTAAGAATATTACCCAGAAATCTGCCCCAAGGCTTGATAGTGATGAGTAGCAGGGCATGTGGGATAGCATGGGCAAATACCTAGGGCAGTGGGCACCCCCAGTGTTTTGGAGTTTCACCCCTGAACAAGTGCAGAATCCTGAAAAACTACTAGAATGTTTGGAGAAAGTATGTTGTTACGCTGGGAACTCCAGAGACACAGATCACTGCAACGTGCTGGGGCCTGGCCCATGCGTACTGAGCCCTGCTCAACAGTATTCAGTGCTCCCAAGGGGAAGAGAAGGTCTCTGGATTGAAAGAAAAAGTGACAGGCACTGCAGCCACTCAAACCCCCACGACAAGTACTGGAGCTGACTCAGAGAATCAACCCATGCCAGTATCAGTCGCCTCCATACACAAGATGAAATATTGGAAGCAGACGTCAACTTGTTTAGAATGGGATGATGAAGAACCAGGGCCATCACAAGGAGAGGAGGAAGAAGTCATAAATGAAATGGAGACCACCCGATCCCTGTCCTTGAGTGAGTTGCAAGATATGAGAAAAGATGTCAGCTGTTGTTCAGGTGAGCACATTGCCACCTGGCTGCTCCGATGCTGGGATAATGGGGCCAGTAGCCTGGAATTAGAGGGAAAAGAAGCCAAACAACTGGGTTCCCTTTCTGGGGAGGGGGCATTGACACATCAATTGGAAAAAGAACACAAGCCCTCAGCCTCTGGAGGCGACTCCTGTCTGGAGTGAAGGAAAGGTATCCCTTTAAAGATGTTACATATCGCCCAGGAAAATGGACAACTATGGAGAAAGGCATCCAGTATCTAAGGGAATTAGCTGTGCTTGAGGTGATTTATGGTGACCTGGACGATCAACGGTCATCCAAAGATCCAGATGAAGCTGAGTGCACACGACCCATGTGGCGGAAGTTTGTACGGAGCGCACCATCCTTCTATGCAAACTCATTGGCAGTAAAGTCCTGGAGAGGGGACAAGGCACCAACGGTGGTGGAGGTGACTGATAGACTCCGAGATTATGAAAAAAATCTCTCTTCTTCACTAGTCTCTGCTGTGGAGAAACTATCCCAAGAGGTCCAGCAACTCAAAGAAGACATGTCCTGCTCCCCACCTCTACAGAGTAGTGTGTCAGCTGTTAGGAATAAGCGTCCTTTGGCTCAAAGAAGGGGATACACACCACAGGCCACCCTATGGTTCTACCTGCGTGACCACGGAGAGGACATGATGAGGTGGGATGGCAAGCCTACCTCGACCCTGGAGGCACGGGTACGTGAACTGCAAGGAAGAACAGTCACTCAGGGAGGTTCTGCCAGGAAAGCTGCTGCTCCAATTTCCAGTGAGCAGGTCCCCAGACAGAGGAGCAGAAGTGCTGATTTTATTTCTGAGCTTTATAGAGAGACTCTTGACTCCCATTTACAGAAAGTGAGTTGTGAATGCCATGACTGGGACTAGAGGGTCCCTGCCTCCAGCCAGGTGGAGGAAACGGATAACCAGGCTTACTGGACTGTGTGGATCCGATGGCCTGGCACATCCGACCCACAGGAGTATAAAACTTTAGTGGACATTGGTGCACAGTACACCCTAATGCCATCAAACTATATAGGGGAAGAACCCATCAGTATTCCTAGAGTGACAGGGGGATCCCAAGAGCTAACTGTATTGGAGGCCAAAGTGAGTCTAACAGGGAATGAGTGGCAAAAGCACCCCATTGTGACTGGCCCAGAGGCTCCGTGCATCCTTGGCAGAGACTACCTCAGGAGAGGGTATTTCAAGGACCCAAAAGGTTACAGGTGGGCTTTTGGTGTAGCTGCCTTGGAGACAGAGGAAATTAAACAGCTGTCTACCTTGCCCAGTCTCTCGAAGGACCCTTCTGTTGTGGGGCTGCTGAAGGTCAAAGAACAACAGGTGCCAATTGCCAACACAGCAGTGCACCAGCAGCAATATCGCATCAATCGAGACTCTCTGATTCCCATCCATGAGCTCATTCACCAACTGGAGAGCCAAGGAGTCCTCAGGAAGACCCGCTCACCCTTTAACAGTCCCATATGGCCAGTGCAGAAGTCTAATGGAGAGTGGAGGCTAACAGTAGACTATTATGGCCTGAACGAAATCACTCCGCCACTACGTACTGCTGTGCCAGACATGCTAGAACTTCAGTACGAACTGGAGTCAAAGGCAGCCAAGTGGTATGCCACAACTGATATCGCTAATGCATTCTTCTCAATCACTCTGGCAGCAGAGTGCAGGACACAGTTTGCTTTTACTTGGAGGGGCATCCAGTACACCTGGAATCGACTGCCCCAGGGGTGGAAACACAGTCCTACCATTTGCCATGGACTGATTCAGACTGTACTGGAACAGGGAGAAGCTCCAGAACACCTTCAATACATATGTGACGTCATCGTGTGGGGCAATATAGCGAAAGACATTTCTGAGCAAGGAGAGAAAATAGTCCAAATCCTTCTGAAAGCTGGTTTTGCCATAAAACAAAGTAAGGTGAAGGGACCCGCACGAGAGATCCAGTTCTTAGGAATCAAATGGCAAGATGGACATAATCAGATCCCCATGGATGTGATCAACAAAAGAAGAGCCATGTCTCCACCAACTAGCAAAAAGAAAACACAAGCTTTCTTGGTCATTGTGGGTTTTTGGAGAATCCATATTCCAAATTACAGTCTGATCATAAGCCCCCTCTCTCAAGTGACCCAGAAGAAGAATGATTTCAAATGGGCCCCTGAGCAACGACAAGCCTTTGAACAGACTAAACAGGAAATAGTTCATGCAGTAGCCCTTGGGCCAGTCTGGGCAGGACAGGATGTAAAAAATGTGCTCTACGCTGCAGCCCTACCTGGAGCCTCTGGCAGAAAGTGCCAGGGGAGACCCGAGGTCGACCCCTAGGGTTTTGGAGTCGAGGATACAGAGGGTCTGAAGCCTGCTATACTCCAGCTGAAAAAGAGATATTGGCAGCATATGAAGGGGTTCAAGCCGCTTCAGAAGTGGTTGGTACTGAAGCACAGTTACTCCTGGCACCCTGACTGCCAGTGCTGGGCTGGATGTTCAAAGGAAACCTCCCCTCTACACACCATGTGACTGATGCTACATGGAGTAAATGGGTTGTACTGATCACCCAGCAGGCTCGGGTAGGAAACCCCAGCCGCCCAGGAATCTTGGAATTGCTAGAAGGCAAAGATTTTGGAATATCACCAGAGGAGGAGGTGACACGTGCTGAAGAAGCCCCACTGTATAATAAACTGTCAGAAGATGAGAAGCACTATGCCCTGTTCACTGATGGGTCCTGTCGCCTTGTGGGAATGCACCGGAGATGGAAGGCTGCCGTATGGCGTCCTACACGACAAGTAGCAGAAACTGCTGAAGGAGAAGGTGAATTGAGCCAGTTTGCAGAGGTAAAGGCCATCCAGCTGAGAAGGGGTTAATTCTCTTCACTGTGGTGCCTGCGGTGGTCGGGGACCTTTCCAGCTTCCCACACTCTGCTGTGTCGATGGCAGGCTGGGAGGGGCGGTGCCACAGCCAGGGCAGCTGACCCCGACTGGCCAATGGCATGTTCATTCTATGCCATGTGACACCATGACCAGTTTATTAGGGGGGCAGCTGCAGACTGGAGAGGGGTGGTGTTGGGTGGTGAGTGGCTATGTTGCATGTGGTTTGTTTTGGTGGTTTCCCCCCCCTACCCTGGGTTTTGCTCCTCTTGTTGTTTCCCTTTTTATTGCATTTTTGGTTTTGTTTTTTTTAATTTTTCATTTTAATTGTTAAACTGTTCTTGTCTCAACCTACTAGTGTTACCCTTCTGATTCTCTCCCCCATCCAACCGGTGGGGGAGTGAGCAAGTGACTGTGGGGCTGAGTTGCTGCCTAAACCACAACATTGGCATAGCCATCCAGGCAGTGGCAGAGATACCTGACAGATGGTGGGATCTGCTGGGAAATCAGTTTTCCACATGCAAAAGGGAACAAACAGAAGAGTGACAAGGGCTACCAAAATGGAAACTAGCTGAAGAAGGTGGAAAGTCTAACCTGCCTATGAACTCAGAGGTAAAAGAGAAGCACCAGAGCAGGATGGCTTAGGAATAGAAAAAGCATTCACCTGCACAGCTAGAATGTGCAAGGAGCCTCCATCTTCCCTGCTGCCATTGTGTGGTTTGAGAAAGTTCAGACTGTGGGTGTTGGGGGCTTCAGGTGCCCCAGCTGTGACCTTCATGGTCAGTGCAGTGGTAGCTAGGGGTAGGGGCAAGGCTGACAGTGATGCTCCCAGGGGGCAGGCAGAGGCCCTGCTGCCAAGGGCAACTCCGAGGAGAGGCAAATTCCTGGAGGGCTTTTTCATCCCACTGGTGACCCATTGTAATTGATAGACATACTAAGTAAGGTATGTCCTCCCAAAACCATAACGTGGAAAAAGAGAAAAGAGGCAAAGTTTCACTCTGGTTTATGAAACAGTCGAAGTGGAAATCAAGCATGTAGTTCTATATGTGCTGTCATTCATCTGTCTCTATGCCCTCACTGGCAGATCTTATCAAAAGGATGTTACTTGCCTTTCCCTGTCATATATAACCTTTGGGCTATATTTTGACTTGAATTCAGTGGTATAATGTATGAATTGTATTTTTAGCCCAGCTCGCTTCCCCTGGTGCTTCTGAGGATTTCCTGCTGGCTGGGATTGCATTTCCCTGTTTTGTTTGTTCCATGTACACGTGTGCTTTTACAGCATAGGGTTATTTCAGGCAGAATAAGACATCTCCTCTGTAGGATGGCATTTGTAGCTGTCATTTGAGAAGGCTGTTGTGAGTCTTCATTATTGGGCTTATAAAATACTCTGAAGCTAGATGGCACTAAACACAGTTTAACAGTTAGTGTTACTCCTGGATCTTCTCCCCCCTTTTCCAGATTGGCCCCTGCCTTCTGCTCACACAGGTTTTGTATAAACTGTGTTTCCATCTGTTTGGCTTTGCAGATGTCTATCAGATTCTCTTTCCTGTGCTGAGTTATAGCAGCTCTTCACTTAGCCCATACCCATATCCTACCTCTTTGTTCTCCATAAACCAGCGAAATAAAAGATTTTTGATTAATTAACACTCCCACAAGTATTTTAAAATTTTGCATGGAAACAAACCTCTGCAATTTCCAAACATTTTCCACAAATCCAAAAAGTCCCTCTACAAACATAGAAATGTTATAACAACATCAAATAAGAATATAACTGATATTTCCCAGATCAGAAAATTGAATGATGGCCAATTTGGCTTCTCTCTTTCCTCTACAATTTGCAGGCAAAAGAGACAGAGGGGAGTGAGGGCCTAAAGATGCTGTTTGCTCATTGTGAGATGTGTTTGTCTGGTGTTAGCTGATAGCTAAGTTAGCTGTTTCTCCAGTTCTTCCCTAGGAACTGCCCCAGGAGGTGCTGCGGAAGCTCATATATTCCAGTGATCCAGACAGCCCTGCTAGCAAGAAATTTATCCCCCAGCAAGACTATTCAAGTCAAACAAAAATTACCACACAAACTGGACAAACTCCAGATTTGCACTGAACGATGGATCAACAAGCCATTAAAACCAGAGCACTGTGCTTTGGGAGAGCAGCACCAAACCCCAGTGCTACAGAGGGGAAAGGAGCAGAGGTCTGTCAGTTCTGGTGGTGGAGGATACACTCAGCTCTCTCCCTGTGAGTTAGGAGCTGGCTCACTAGCACAGCAACCTTTCCCAGTACATCCCCCTCTTCCAAACAGGCACAGGGTGCACTGGGGCATATTATCTCAATTGCACCTATTGCAACATGGATGTGCTTTTCTGAAAGTCATCTTCCCCTACTGCTGTGACATAAGGGCTGTGAGGGTGATAGAGCCATCTGCCCTTTTCCTTTGTTCCCACAAATATACTTTATTTAAACCATCTCCCACAAATAAGTTTATTTAAACAATTCTTGTATTAGGAATCACTTACTTAAAACGTACTCTTGTCTTACCGGAACTTGAAGAAATGTTAACCATTGCTGCTTCCACTGGGTTGTGGAGGGGTGACAGTTTTAATACAGGCTTTTAAAAACTATTCTCCCCCTTGAAAAGCACCACATGCCTCTCCCCATCTGTCCTGGGCTCTCACACAGAAGCCAGAGCTAGGCCAGCAGACAGAAAGTGTGAGAAATCTCAGTGCTCAGTGAAGCTGCAAGCACAAACACCACACAATCAGGAACCGAATGCTGTGTGTAACCATTGTGATGCCAGAGGAGGAGAGTGGCAGATAAACTGTTGTGTGCCTCCCTCTGACAATTCATCCAGGATTATACAGCCTTCCAAATCTGACCCAAAGACAGCACATTGCTGATGGTAAGATATTAGTTCTGTGGGTATGCACATTATGTGGTGTGAAATCACCTGCTATTTCTTGCTGTGGAAATGAAAGAATTAAAAATAAAAGGGGTGGAAGGAGAGGAAAAGTGTATTTCCTACAGAGATAGCCTCGCCTCTCTACACACACCAGACACATATATCCTGCAAAAAGCCTACAACAGATGACTAAGCCTCCTAACAAGAGTTTAAAGCCCACAAACCACAACTTTCCCCATTTTTGGACTTGAAGAGGAAGGGAGGGGTGTGGGTTTCACTGCTCACTTCCAAATAGCCTCACATCCTGATGTCACTTAGAGAGCAAATAACAATAGCCACATGAGTGAACAAACATGCTGAGGGATAATGAGGGATGTGGTCACTACTGAGATTATCAGCTAACAAGACATATGTCTTAACAGCAGATGTTTTTGAGAATAAAACCAATAGCTCTTTTTGTATTATTTGGCATTAAAGAGTGGGCAGCAGCCTGCCTGGAAAGCACTGCGCCACACGCTGCCCCCACAGCATCCCTGCAGACAGCAAGCAGGGCCTACCCTGTGCACAAGGGCCACCTTGCCCTGAAGAGCAGCACCCTGTACCTGTTCCCTGCTGCTGTTTATGATATGGGTCCTACTTCAGTTTTGCCTCCTATCACTGCAGGTGCTCTGAACAAACCTGGGCATTTGCTCCAGTCACTGGGATGGCCCTGTGTATCTTCCAGCTAGCTTATTTTTGCCTTGTGGGTCCCAGCTGAGAGTGTTTTTGAGCCGTGCCCTAATAAGCTGCTAAACAGCAGGCACCTGCTCTCTTGGGACTGCCTAGGCAAGGCATTTCCCAGGCACCTGGACAGCATGACTCAGGCAGGGAGAATCCAGGCACCTCACCCTGCTCTGGGCACAGAGCCTCTTGTGTCTGAGGTCTCTGTCCCCAGCAGCCTCCTCAGGGGAATGACCCAGCCTTGGGTGCCCTCTCCATCACTGTCCAATTTATTTTACCCCTCCCTGAAGGGCTAAAGGATGGTGTTTAGGTACTTCCTTCCTTGTTCCCAAACACTTGTCATCCAGGGGCTGGCATCTAGCTGTCCTTGAAGCAAGATGATGGTCTCTGTTCAGCTTCCAAGGCATCACACAAGTGATGAGTCTGCTCTGTCCTTTTAATTTGTTTATGGCAGCAAGAATTTATGCACTGCCATTCTCCTAAGTTTGCCCTCTGAGACAGCTACAGACATCCTTCAGGTCTTTATCACCCATGTTTCTACCCCACAAGCCAGATCTTCCCACAGGGTCAGAAAAATGCAATGAACAAAGTGAGGGACAGACTGGAAGCCACCACCACAATGTCCTGCCTTTCTGAGAGCTGTTTCCTTGTCACCACAAAACAAATGGTGAGCTTTCCCAGCCTGAGTCTGTCACCAACCAACTCAGGCAGGTCATCAAAGTCACTATTGAAGACTTGCAAACCTGCATCTGCACAACATGGTCTGCACCTCTAAAGGTCCTGGTCCTGTAGCCCAAGTTTTCCTGCTTCCCATGCTGGCTGCCACTGCTGCAAATCCAGCCTGGTACAAGCTGGGAGGGCTGGGGGCTGTGCTGGCTCGTTTGGGAGCTGGCTGGTGAGAAAAGATGGTGACCAAAGTTGGTTTTTCCATTGTCAACCTACATGGAAAATATGTAAAATACAAAGAAAGAAAAACCCAAACCGCAAACCAGACTAAAAGGAAAAAACATGGCCACCAGGGTGGGTTGGCTATTTTTTAAAAATTGAAATCTGCTTAAATTTAAGAAGGCTGTGCTCTAATACATACATTTTTTTACAGTCTAAACTGGCTATATTAGCTGACAAGTCCTTGTGTGTGACTTGTCATATATTTCTGCTTTTCCTTTATGCTGGACAATGCCCCTTCCAAATGTTGATGTCATGTGTCAGCCATGTGAAGAAAAATGATAAAACTATTTTGGTTTTAGTAGGTTTGTAATTCTTGTGAACTTGGCAGATCCTAGTTCCTTTCATGTTTTAGGGAAAAATATTTTCTTTATGCTTCAGCATTAGGAAAAAATCTAAGTTACGCAGTAGAGGAGGTTGTCTCCTAACTGCATTTAGAAATGGAGGGTGATTCTGTAATGTGTAAGAAAAAGCATCATCCTTTCTTAGAATCATAGAATTGTAGAATCATTAAGGTTGGAGAAGACCTTTAGGATCATCAAGTCCAACCGTCAACCCAACACTACCATGTCTCCTAAACCATGCCTTGAAGTGCCATGTCTACACGTCTTTTAAATACCTCCAGGGATGGCAACTCCACCACCTCTCTGGGCAGCCTGTTCCAATTCCCGACCACTCTTTCAGTAAAGAAATTTTTCCTAATATCCAATCTAAACCTCCCCTGATGCAGCTTGAAGCCATTTCCTCTCATTCTATCACTAGTGACTTAGGAGAAGACACCAACACCCACCTTGCTACAACCTCCTTTCACGTAGTCGTCGAGTGATAAGGTCTCCCCTCAGCCTCCTCTTCTCCAGGCTAAACAACTCCAGCTCCCTCAGCCTCTCCTCATGAGACTTGCTCTCTAGACCCTTCACCAGCTTTGTTGCTCTTCCCTGGACACTCTCCAACAACTCGATGTCCTTCTTGTACTGAGGGACCCAAAACCGAACACAGTATTTGAAGTGTGGCCTCTCCAGTGCTGAGTACAGAGGCACGATCACTTCCCTACTCCTGTTGGCCACACTATGCCTGATACAAGCCAGAATGCTGTTTGCCTTCTTGGCCACCTGGGTTGGCTCATGTTCAGCCAGCTGTCAACCAACACCCCCAAGTCCTTCTCCGCTGTGGAGCTTTCCAGCCACGCTTCCCCAAGCCTGTAGCGTGGCATGGGGTTGTTATGACAAAAGTGCAGGACCTGGCACTTGGCCTTGTTGAACCTCATACAGTTGGCCTCAGCCCATCGATCCAGCCTGTCCAGATCCCTCTGCAGAGCCTTCCTACCCTCGAGCAGATCAACACTCCCGCCCAACTTGGTGTCATCTGCAAACTTACTGAGGGTGCACTCAATCCCCTCATCCAGATCATTGATAAAGATATTAAACAAGACTGGCCCCAACACTGAGCTCTGGGGAACCCCACTCGTGACTGGCCACCAACTGGATTTAGCTCTCTGGGCTCAGACATCCAGCCAGTTTTTTACCCACCGAAGAGTACACCTGTCCAAGCCGTGAGCTACCAGTTTCTCTAGGAGGATGCTGTGGGAGACACTGTCAAAGGCTTTGCTAAAGTCCAGGTAGGCAACATCCACAGCCTTTCCCTCACCCACTAGGCGGGTCACCTTCACAGAAGGAGATCAGGTTGGTCAGGCAGGACCTGCCTTTCATTAAGCCATGCTGGCTGGGCGTAATCCCCTGGTTGTCCTGCACATGCCTGATGAGTTCACTCAAGATGAACCGCTCCACAACTTTCCCTGGTAGTGAGGTCAGGCTGACTGGCCTACAGTTCCCTGGATCTTCCTTCTGGGCCTTCTTGTAGATGGGCATCACATTGGCAAACCTCCAGTCATCTGGGACCTCCCCTGTTAACATTTACTAGTCATGAGGCTATAGCTTCCAGGAATTAATAGGAAAAAGTGTAAATATCTGGAGGAGAATGTGGATGCAGTATCTGGGGCCAGAGGAGCAGTTTTCCCCAGGAGATTTCCTGCTACATCTCATGTGTATGACAGCAGAAAGCAGTCCATCTCCAGCTGTGTTCACACCATTCCGGCCCAGCTGGCTCCATTTACCTTCCCCAGGAAGGCTGTCTAGCAGGGCTGCTTATGGGGTGGCAGCAGACCCGAAAGGCAGAAGACAGCTGTACCCTTACCCCTTTTGCATTACACTGTGCTTTGGGGCTGGCTCAGCTGCATGTGGCTGAGACAACCCAGAGCCTTGCACCACTTCATAGCTGTGCAGCCCTGAGCTTTGGCCCTTGGCATTTGCCTCCCAGGCCCACCAAAACCCAAGCTTCAGCCCCTGCTCCTGTGCAGTGCCTGCCTCTTAGCGTGAGCAAAAAAGGCCTGTGAGATGGGATTGTTCCCAAGTATGAAGCTTGCACAACTGTATCTTCTTGCTTGCTGCCCCTTGGAAGGCCACCCCATAGCAGCTTCTCCAGAAATCACAAGCTCTGCCCATCATGGATATACTTGACTTCACTTGCAAGCGAGTGGGGATCACCGGAAGCTGGTTTGGTAGGAGAGCAAGAGGGAAGCAGCCCTGATGCAGGCTGGGCTGGACACCTCCCCTCCTCGCCAGCTGAGCTGCTCGGCCCAAGAAAGACCTCCCCGAGGCTATGCCTGCGCACTGTTTCCCCAGGTTTGGCCATCACCTCTCCAAAGAGTGGAGCCCTCCTCTGGGATGCTGTGCATAGCTGTACCAGCCCCAGTAATGCCTGACAGCCTTGCTGAGGAGCCAGCAGTGCTAGGATCTTCAAGGGGAACTTATTACATACGTATTTATTTAGATAAATGTAAAGTAGGCTTGCAGCTAGTGACTGGATTTTTCTCTCTGCAGGGCAGAGGAAGCTGCTGCCTACTGCACAGGCGGTGTCTCTCACCTCTGGTTTATGGGAAGACCTGAAGAACTGAAGGGATAAAAATATTTCCTTGACCTAAGTCTTCCTCCAAGAACAGTATGACAAGTAGACTGTGATTTGGCCATGACTTACCATGGGACATTTGTGCACTGGATCTGGATGCATCTACCAATAAATACAGCCCACTCATTACCAGTTTGACCTTAGGATTTTGCTTACTCATTCCCTCATGATTAGAAATGTTGACCTATTGCTTACAGAAAACACTGTGCAGGTAGGTGGTGGTGTTTTAACAAATTGTTTGTCTAATCAGATCCAAACTATGTATTAGCAATAGCAGCAGCAATCCTGGACATGGGTTCAGACATGAAATGTTAAAGCCCTTTGAGGCTCATGATTCAGCGGTCAGCATGGAGAACAGATGTTTGTGCCCAGAGCAATGGAAAAGGATGGGGTTGTGACTCATCATATCAGTTCAGAAGTCCCTTGGAAGAACTATTTGGCCTAGTCTGCTCCCCACCTGCATCTTTCTGGCCTAAGCACTGGTGCTGTCAACTTAGTTTAAGTTCAAAATACCTCTGTGCTTCCTTCCACCGAGGGGCCACATGTGCTACAGGCTGCCAAACAGCACATAACTGTATCACTCTTTGAAGCAGCCCGGGTGAGAAAGGGTAGAGGAGAGGAAGGGCAGCAGAGTCTATCAGTGTAACAGAGACTTAACTAGACACTTCCCAGCAATGATGTCTTGGAGTAGGTGGAGGAGCTGGAGGAAGAAAACAAACAGTTGAGTCAATAGGTATATGGACCCTTGAACATATAGGTAGTAAAGGCACAGTGCACCTAATAATGTCTCACTCGTCTTGGTTTCTCAGTCTGTGCCTATAATGCATTAGGGCAGCTTTACTGGGGAGTATTTTTCTTCTAATTTGTTAAAGACAGGCTGTGGACCATTTGATCCAGATGTCCTCTGTGTTCCTGGAAGAAGCCTGGTAGTCACAGGAGCAAAAGACAACTATTTAAGGTAGAACACTCTCAAACAGAGCATAGTATTGACATGCTGTTTGCCAAGGAAGCAGATGGGGGAGGAACCACAAATAGATAAGACTTACTGTGAAAATTCAAGGACCTGGTATGCATTTTGTGCATGGTAAGGTCATGTCCTAGTGCAGTGGTCTTGCTACACTGTGACACAACATGTCTTCACCAGCCTGGTTAGTAGGTTAGTTTCAAGATGTCACCCATCTCTTACTGAAACAGAATGTTTTTTCTACATTGTGGCTTGACATCATTTTGATACTGGGGACAACAAGGTTGCTCTGTGGCTCTCAAAAGGATTCTGAATCAGATAACTTGGTCCATCCTTCTCCTTCTTACCTCTTTTGCTTCTGGATCTTCAGATGTAGGTAAGTTTTTCCTTGACAAGTCTCTTCAGTGCACCTAGTGTGTCAGGCAAGTAAATCATCAGTTTCCTCTTCTTTCACCACAGACTAATAGCACTGCTTGTGGGTCATCTGGGGGTGGGTGGAGATGTATGGAACAATGGCAGATTGCTTCCCAGCAAGTATATGAAGTCATGAACTCAAATTTGAGAGTTTGTCCCATATGAAAAACTCCCTCAGAAAGCGAGATGGTGACAAATGTGCTTGTTCCTGCCCTGGTAAGTTGGCCACTTCCAGACTTTTACCTTGGGATGTTATCTGGGAGAGAATGAATGAATGAATGTATGTCAGAGCAGGATGTGTGGTGCACCAGGTTGACAGGGCATGAATTGTGGCTGCAGGATTCCTGTGGGCTAGATTTCCCATGTGAAGCTATGAATACAAATGAGTTACTCCCTGAAATCCTTCATGGAAAAAGATGAAGGTGACCTTGCTGGCAGGAAGGACAAAGTGTACTGACTACCGTTCTGGAGTTCGCTCTTCTGGTGCTCCCAGCTCAGTTTGAAGCACAGGCTGCTGGAATGCTGGCAAGAACATTCTCACACGGCATTTCCCAGAGTAATTTTTAGACTCAGAAAAAGTGAAATAAAGATTATAAGATCCACTGTCTGCACTGTTGAGGATCAAAGTCTAACCATGTTCTAACAAGCTTCTCCAATTTTCATACTTCTGTAGTACCAGATACTACTTTCTAAACCAAATTTCTGAACTGTGTACAGTGCAACCCACCATCTGATGGGCAAAAATGGAGGAAGTAAATACATATTACATTTAATTCTGTTGATAATTAACATCTCATTCTATGGTGAGTAAAACTTATTTTCTCCAAAGATATTAGATATGGGAAACATAGCTGACAACTTAATGCAGTCAGAAAATAAAGTTAGTGCACTAGAGGAAGGCTGGAGAGTTTTTGATGAACTGTTGTCCTTACCCGGGATGGCAACAGCTAGGATGTGTAACTACATAAACCACTACCCTGCTCTTGTGGGAAGATGCTCCCTTCTAAGACAGTTTAGAGACAAAATTTACCACTGTCTCATGACAGAGATGGTACATAGAATCATAGAATACATTGGCTTGGAAGAGACCTTTAAAGGTCATCTCATCCATGCCATGAATTTGCAGCTGAAGTATGCTACCTAGAACTAGGTGCATGTATTTTTGCCGTTTCCTGCCTGTTTCAGAAACAGCTCACAAGTATAGTAATTCATTAAATTAATAACTTTCCCTCTACATCAATGCATTCTGCTGCTGCTTTAATGCGTCCTATGTGACAGTGGTGAATGCACTGAAATGTGGAATCTGTGTGTCCCACATATGATTCCTCCACTACAGCAAGCAACAGCACCAAACTGTTTAAGAACCATTAGCCACACTATATTTAGAGGGGTTTTTTGATTAAGATCTGTCATGGAAGAACAATTTATGTTCTTCGCAAGAATAATCTCTCCCACAAGGAAGCACTTTGAACAATGAAATTTGAGTGCTATAATTATATAAACTGCAAAAAAAATCACATCACATCACTAGCTAAAATAATTAGGGCTAAATGACAAAGGGTTAGGTTCAGGTGCATATACCTCAGCATCTACTGAGCATAACTTTTCCGAATTTGTTTGAGGTATTATTTTCTTGCTTCACACACCTTGCACCAAAAAGAGTGTTATGTTGACCCTAGGACTAACCCCAAATTAACCTCTACAAGGACTGTCCAGGATAAAGATTAACAAAAGACAATCACACAGAGATTTACCCATTGTATTTGCATGTTGCTGCCTGTTGGGAACTTGGAGTGGACACAGCAATGCTGTAATTTTGACCCACTTATATAATTTCAATTAAGTTATATTTTCAAACTAGAGTAGGTGTATCAGTGCATGCCCTCTCCGTATTTTAGAGTTATCCTCAACTCTTGCATGGTCTTTTTAGGAACTTTCTATTCCTAACAGCCTCAAACGTGTCACCATGTGTCTATCAGGCATTGGGATATTAATTGTCTTCACATATATGCTTGTTTCCCAAGGAAACTGATAGATCATAAGAAGTAAGGAACAGAAGCTCCAGTCCATTTAGAGATATTAAATTTGATGCTATCCATCTGTTAGCTAGGAAGAGGCAGGTTTCATGGGCTGTATTTACAGCCCATGAGGAGGTAAGATTTGCTGAGATCTACCCACCTGGGACAGGCATTATTTTTACCTGAAAATAGCAGAACTGTGTCAGGCAGAGTACCATTAGCAGAACAGAAGGGCTAAGTGATTCAGTTATCAGGACCAGGGGTTGCAAGAAGTCCTAAGAGTAGGAATATACTCAGCAGAAATCATTCTGGAAAATGTTTATGTTGCTGCACAACCAGCAACAGGACTCAGCTTTGGGAAGCTATTGGAAGAAAAGACTCTGAACCTTTTTGAGTTGGCATAACTAGCTACATAACTGAGGAGCAAAAATGCCTTGCAGTGAGACTAGAGTCATAGGAGCCTGTCTCTAAATACAGTAACTATTTCAGTAGGCTTTGCATTGCGGTAGAGTCAATGTAATTTTTTTACTTCATGTTTACCTATTGCTAAGAGTGATTTGGGGGATTGGCAAATTCATCTTTCCTTTCTGCTGGGAGCAATAGGCTGAAATAGGGCTAATGCTCCACTGCCAATGCTCAGTGTTTTGATGCAAGACCAGTGATCCCCAGGAGCCCACAGGCTGCTCTTCTGCTAAGCAGTGAGACGACACTCAGAGGCATAAGCCCCATGGCAAGGTCATCATAAAGCATCTCTAGGTAGTAAAGTAGCCAGTTTCCAATACAGAGGATGATCAAGTATTTTGCATTTAATTTCTGCCTCATAAGACCCCAGGGTACTCTCTGGGCTGGCTGCCCCTGTAGACTATCTCTAGAGTTTGAAAGCACTCTTCATTCATGTGTGCAAAGATAACAGCTATTTTTTCCCAGGCTTTCTTCCTCTCTTTTATCCATGTAAAATTATCTTTCTTGCAGAGGAATTGCAGCAAGGAAGAAAATGGAAAATTTAGGCTCCTTTAATATTTTTTTAACCCTGACATAAAAATAACTTCCACCAGTGCCTGCCATGCAGTTGTGTTGAGATGTGTTGGTTCTTTTGGGAGGGAGCGAGGAGAATACAGAAATTACATCAATGTGGCCAGGAAATGGGAGAATAATCGTTTGTCTCTGGTTCTTGGCTTTTCCTCTGCTCTTCACACCAGGGAATGTTGCCCTTTAGACCACGCACTGAGGTCTGTGGGGTGCTAATGCCATTCAGAGACAGAGATGGGCCAGACGGCAGGTGGAGAGAAGGGCAGCGAGAGGAAAGGGGGCCCAGCAATGGCCTCCAGAAAAAGCAGAATTATTTCCAGCATATGCATAACACCAGTGGGGATGATGACTTTCTCTGCAATTCTTAAAACTATTCAACTCCTGCCTTAAAGAAAACAAAGTGTAAGAGTAGGTCCTGCCTTCTCTCACAAGACCACACAGAAATGCGTGTTCTGGTTTGATGAGGCAGCGTGTGTCCCTGCATTGCAAGCAGAACCGTTAAGGGTTGAATTGCTGGCCACCCAGTTGTTCTTATGTGGGCTAACACATGGGTCTCTGGCGCAGTAATTTATTGCTCTTATTTATTCTGGGCCAATTTTGAATAAACTGCCTTTACATAAAAGAGATTTGTACTTTGGCCTCTCAACCGCTGCTCTTTAATAGAAAGCCAGGTAATACATTGAAGTGAGCAGAGCTCAATCTTGCTTTAACTTTGTATAAAGCAACAAATCTACAAGGGCCAGGGCTGAGAGCAAACCCAAGGCTTCCCAACATGTGAGCCTGTTTTGCCATCTCCTGCCATCCGGAAGACTTTTTAGCATTTCCCGTGGTAACAGATATCCCACAGATTTGGGTTCTGGCTCCAAGCAAGCCGTTCCTCTCTCCCAGCTCCTGTGGTGGGAAAGGTTTCCTCAGCAGCAGCTGGCACACGAGCCTGCTTTATATTCCAGCATTAACTCCAGCAGTCACGGTGCCATGCAAGAAGGCATGCAGCCTGGAGTAGCTCATGTCTCTTAAATTAACTTGCCTCCTGGCTTTACTCTTTCCTTTCCTGGTCTCTGTGCTTTGCTTTCTCTCTTTCTGTACTCCTGTCCCCAGTCCAAGATACTCTTTCTTGCCAATCTGTATGTTTTGGTTTTAATTCAACATTGGGCATGCTCTGTTTGTCACTGGCAAAGTATTTGCAGGACAGGTTACTTCATTTGTAGGAGTCTCCTGGGAGACAGAGATGAGATTTATTTCTTGCAATATCCAAACTAGTACTACTTGTACTTTAATCATGAGAAAGCAAACTGGTACTGATGGATTTGATAGTGATAGATCACAGATGAAGGCTGCTGACTCTGGGCAGGCTCCCAGCCCAGGTACAGCAAGCAGCCCCCTCAGGTATGAGCCCCCTTTTGCCTTTTTCAGCATGAGCTTAGGGTGCAGTTGTGAGATGTACTGGTTCATACAGACTGTGAACCAACAGCAGAATCACCAAGAAAAAAACCATGAATATCTAGAGACTGTTGGTGTTCATCACATAAAAATACTGTGAGGAACATGAGATTGGGGTTTTTTCCAGTATAAATACAAAGCCTATTTAAAGATTAATTCCAGCTTTTAAAAGCAATCCCTTGATATTGAACAGAGAGCCACAAACAACACCTTGAAGAGCACCTTTCCCTGCTTCTCCCTCCTCTGCAACTTCCTCAGCAGACCACCAGGACATCCCCAACATGGATGCGGGAAGCAGCCCACAGGGTGCTGCCATCTGGGGACTTTCAGCTGGAGGCTGCTGAAGACCAGTAATGATTCCTACCCAGATTCACATCTTTGGGTTTCTTTTTTCCCTCTTCCTGCAAGAAAGAAGGTGATAATATAAACAATGAATGAGAAAAAAATAGGTCTCCCCAAAACATTCCAAAAAATTGTTTAAGAATGTGCCAGAAGGGGATGGGGACTGTCAAAAATTAGTGAAAGAAATAAATATTTTTCCTCTGGCAAGGCCCATCCTGGGCAAGGATGGCATATAGATGTCTGCAAAGGGTTCTGTACTAGCCCTGGGCTAAGCCAGGATCAGAATGGGCTGGCAGCTGGTACCTATCAGCCTGACCTGCAATTCCCACCTCTCTGGTGGTCATTACCCTTTACTGATACATATAAGGGATCCTTCTCAGCTCTCCAAGCACTTGGGTTACCGTTTTGTAGCTCCATTTTTCTTCCTGAATGGGCAGTTTGCAGAAAAGTTTGTTTTATAAATGCCCCATAGATTGCAGGTGCCTGCAGAGTGTGGTTCACTGTTTGTCCAGTACCCTCACAGCTTTGGCTATTTCTGCAGCAACGCCCACAAGCACACTGACAATGTTTCATGCAGTATGCAGGCAAATTAGACCAGTGGGTGCTGAAAACACCATACTGCCTGATGACACTGTGTGGTGTTGCCACAGCAGAAAATTATAGACCCTGTCACTTAGATTTTTTAAGAGGATTAGATTTTTGTATGGATGGGATTTGCATGTGAAATGATACTCGTTAGGAAATAATTATGACATAAGGTCATCGTTGTGCTTCAAGGCAAGGCTGATTTCCATCTGCATCAGGAAGAAAACAGTGCCTTCCCACTCTTGGAAACACACTTCAATGGTAAGGTCATGCTTTTGGCACAGGTCATTGAGTCAGGGATGGGATCTACAGTGATACATGCACACTAGTGTGAGAAGCCCTGAGTTACTCCCAGCCACCTTGGCTGGCTCTGCATCCCATCCTTGCACCTCCTGGCCCTGTGGGACCAGGGAGGGGATTTGGTTGCAGCCCACCTGGCTGCTGAAATAGCTCAGAAGGGTCTTTACAAGCTGGGCTTGTTTGCAAAACTCACAGAAAGGTTCTGCAGAAGCAAAACTAGCTAGAAAGTTAGAAAGGAAAGATACTGACAACCTCCTGCAGGTGAAATGCCATACATAAAGGAAATACTGTCATGGTCCATAACTGACACAGTGAGCTGTTGATACCTGGACAATTGCACTGGCGTGATTAAGAATCACTTTGTCTCCTACAGCAGGCAAAGATGTATCAGCAAAGGAAACACACAGGTAATGTTTTTATGCAGAAATTAAATACAGCCCTTCAAAAGCAGAGCAGTCTTGGTGCATCCTGCTCCCAGGCACTGCCTCCTGCAGAGCAGCAGGCACCTGAGGGCTCTGTTTCCCTTTGGGAAATGCCAGGCACTCGGGACCCTTCCTGTCCCCTCCAGAGGGCATCTGGAGGAGATGAGTCCCCTCTCCCCAGCCCCACTCCCTTTCTCCAGAGGGCAGAGGTGTTTCAATGGAGCATGCAAGTTCTTCCAGGTCCACTTTGGCAAATGCACACATGCTCCTGGCAGCACAGTGTTACCAGGGACTGGCTTTGCAGCTGCTCGTTCCCTGGACCAGAGCCAACCACTGAGAATGATTAATCTCCTGCATGTCCTTGCTAATGACAGAAATGTTAGCCTGCTCGATCACTGAATCAGTTAACATTTCCGCCTACTCCCATCCCCATTAGGATCAGAGTCCTGGATGTGCTGGGCAGGCATGGCCTTTACCTGAACCTCTTAGTGATGCGCCTTTCCCTTTAGTCTCCAGCATCATGCAAAAAGAACGTAAAAAATCCTCCAGCTTCTCCCTGACGGAGGACTATTGCCTGCCTTTTGCTTGATTCCTGGAATGGCAGCAACCCATGGCTCCTTTCAACAAAGATCTCCACATGTGCCTGCAACAATCTTTCAAAATAGGACAGACAATGGGAACGTAGGCTGGGAGAAATAAAACCTGTTTTGTTCTCCCTGTGTGTTTGCAAATGATCGAAAAAACAAAATCAAAATAATGTCCAATTCAGCAACACTTCAAATGGCATGGAGTGAGCAATTTCTGGCATGGGCTGTGAATTCCAGATCTGATTCATGAAAACTTGGATACGGAAGGCACACTATGCAATGAGAACTAGGGCAATGAGAACACAGCATCACACTGGACAATGAGGTGAGCAACAGAGGGGTTTATTCAGGGCACTTCACTTCTGCTTTACAGAAATATCAGGTCAAAAATGCTGTCTAAATGTGACTGACGTAGCCTACTGTCCTCCTTTTCTCTTGTGGACATTATCTGTGCCTTTTCAGCAAGATGCAATTTAGGTGTAAAATGTTTCATCTTTTGTGCTATTGGCAGTACAAGGAGCAAAGCAATATGGAATATGGCCCAGAGAATTCATTCTGTGATAAAAAAAAAAGGATTGCTTTTCATTTGAAGCAGGCAGATTACCATGACAATGTAGTGTCAGAGTTAGAGGTGTAGGAGCAGCCTGACAATGCAGAAAGGTTCTCTCTCTCCAGAGAAACTTCCCGTTGGGCATTGGAGCATGTGGATGTATAGTGAACATGTAACCTGGCTCCCACCACCATGGTTTGGACCATGGTGTCAGCATTTCTGCTCCTCTCCTTGCCGCCTCTTTTAGATGAGGCTAATCTGTGAGTGTTGAATCCCTGATGCCTGCCAAAGAGTGAGGGTTGTGGTTGCTCTGGTGGTCATGGGTGTCAGTGGTATGGTCACCTTTTGCTCCAAACACATCCCTGCTCAAAGACAAACAGAATGAGGCCAGACAAAACTAGCATCCCTCCTAATGGGAGGAAAGGACTTTGGGGAGAACTGACCCAGGATCTTATGCCGTTGTCGTGGTTTAGCGGCAGCTCAGCCCCACACAGTCGCTCGCTCACTCCCCCACCGGTAGATGGGGGAGAGAATCAGAAGGGTAACGCTCGTGGGTTGGGATAAGAACAGTTTAATAATGAAAATTAAAAGAAACAACAGTAGAAATGCAATGTAAAGGAGAACAACGAGAGGCGCAAAGCCCCGGGGGAGGGGGGAAGGGAGGGGAGAGGGGGAACGAACCGCCGGAACAAACCGCCCGCGCCGCAGCCGCTCGCCGCCCGCCGACCCGACGCCGCGCCGCCGCCCCGCTGCCACTGCCCCCCCTCAATATACTGGTCATGGTGTCACATGGTATGGAATGAACCTGCCATTGGCCAGTCGGGGTCAGCCGCCCCCACCATGGCCCTGCCCCTCCCAGCCCCCCCTGCCACGCCACGCGGCAGAGCGCGGGAAGCTGGAAAGGTAGCTGACCCCCACAGTGAGGAGAATTAACCCCTTCTCAGCCAAAACCAGCACATTCTCCACCCCTTATTCCATACCACTTACACCATGCCCAGGTCCCATATGATGCAATACAACCGTACCAACCACCACCCCTCCCCTTCCCATCCTTTAACATAATACACAGACATCATTCCCTTAGTTCATGGACCTTCCCTGTAAAATGTCCATTAAAATGTCCATTGAGTTCACGCAGTCCATGACTCTGGGCTCCATCTGTTGTATCAGTCTTTCCGGGTGGGAGAGACGGTGTGTGGCGTTGGGTTGCTGCATACCGAGTCAGTCATCGTTCCATCACTGCTGCACGGCTTGTTTCATAGTTGATCTTCCATGGGTTGGGAGGCTCGTACTCTGATATCATTGATACAACACAGAGGTGACACACAATATTATATAGCAGTTCACATTGTGCCATTCAGTTCATTGACTGTTTTCACCCAAAATCAAATCCCCTTGAGGCACACATCGGATTTCTCCATCCTCCCGCATCACCCACCAAGTGCACCCAGGTCCTCGAGCAAAAACAATCCCACGAATGGGTTTGCCTTTGCCAGAGGCAGGAAGAACCCAGACTGTTTTGCCCAGCATACTTTTTGTGTGCACTACAGGGACTCTATCCCCTTCCACAGTATGTAGGATTTCTGACTGGGCAGGGCCAGCTCGGTTGGCAGATCCCCTCGTGTTGACTAACCACGTGGCTTTTGCTAAATGTGTGTCCCAGTGCTTGAATGTCCCACCCCCCATTGCTCTCAGTGTGGTTTTTAACAGTCCATTGTACCTTTCAATTTTCCCAGAGGCTGGTGCGTGATAGGGGATGTGATACACCCACTCAATGCCGTGCTCTTTGGCCCAGGTGTCTATGAGGCTATTTCGGAAATGAGTCCCATTGTCTGACTCAATCCTCTCTGGGGTGCCATGTCGCCACAGGACTTGTTTCTCAAGACCCAGGATAGTGTTCCGGGCAGTGGCGTGGGGGACAGGATATGTTTCCAGCCAGCCAGTCGTTGTTTCTACCATTGTAAGCACATGGCGCTTGCCTTGGCGGGTCTGTGGGAGTGTGATATAGTCAATTTGCCAGGCCTCCCCATATTTATATTTCAGCCATCGTCCCCCATACCACAGAGGCTTTACCCGCTTCGCTTGCTTGATTGCAGCGCATGTGTCACATTCGTGGATAACCTGTGCAATAATATCCATGGTCAAGTCCACCCCTCGATCACGAGCCCACCTGTATGTTGCATCTCTCCCTTGATGGCCTGAGGTGTCGTGGGCCCACCGAGCTAGAAATAGTTCACCCTTATGCTGCCAGTCCAGATCCACCTCAGCCACTTCAATCTTGGCAGCCCGATCTACCTGCTGGTTGTTTCGATGTTCTTCAGTGGCCCGACTCTTGGGGACGTGAGCATCCACATGCCGTACCTTTACAACCAGTTTCTCTACCCGGGCAGCAATATCTTGCCACAATGTGGCAGCCCAGATGGGTTTGCCTCTGCGCTGCCAGTTGCTTTGCTTCCATTGCTGCAGCCAGCCCCACAAGGCATTTGCCACCATCCAGGAGTCAGTATAGAGATAGAGCACTGGCCACTTTTCCCGTTCAGCGATGTCTAAGGCCAGCTGGATGGCCTTTACCTCTGCAAACTGGCTCGATTCACCTTCTCCTTCAGCAGTTTCTGCTACTTGTCGTGTAGGACTCCATACAGCAGCCTTCCATCTCCGGTGCTTTCCCACAAGGCGACAGGACCCATCAGTGAACAGGGCATATTGCTTCTCATCTTCTGGCAGTTTGTTATACAGTGGGGCTTCTTCAGCACGTGTCACCTCCTCCTCTGGTGATAATCCAAAATCTTTGCCTTCTGGCCAGTCCATAATCACTTCCAAGATTCCTGGGCGACTGGGGTTTCCTACTCGAGCCCGCTGGGTGATCAGTGCAACCCATTTACTCCACGTAGCATCAGTTGCATGGTGTGTAGAGGGGATGTTTCCTTTGAACATCCAGCCCAGCACTGGCAGTCGGGGTGCCAGGAGCAACTGTGCTTCAGTACCAACCACTTCTGAAGCAGCTCGAACCCCTTCATATGCTGCCAATATCTCTTTTTCAGTTGGAGTATAGCGGGCTTCAGACCCTCTGTATCCCCGACTCCAAAACCCTAGGGGTCGACCCCGGGTCTCCCCAGGTGCTTTCTGCCAGAGACTCCAGGTAGGGCCATTCTCCCCGGCTGCAGTGTAGAGCACATTTTTTACATCTTGTCCTGCCCGGACTGGCCCAAGAGCTACTGCATGGACTATTTCTCGTTTAATCTGTTCAAAGGCTTGTCGTTGCTCAGGGCCCCATTTGAAATCATTCTTTTTCCGGGTCACTTGATAGAGAGGGCTCACGATCAGACTGTAATTTGGAATATGCATTCTCCAAAAACCCACAACACCCAAGAAAGCTTGTGTTTCCTTTTTGCTAGTTGGTGGAGACATGGCTGCTATTTTGTTGATCACATCCATTGGAATCTGACGACGACCGTCTTGCCATTTAATTCCTAAGAACTGGATTTCTCGTGCAGGTCCCTTCACCTTACTTTGTTTTATGGCAAAACCAGCTTTCAGAAGGATTTGGACTATTTTCTCACCTTTCTCAAAAACTTCTTCTGCTGTGCTGCCCCACACAATGATGTCATCAATGTATTGAAGGTGTTCTGGAGCTTCTCCCTGTTCCAGTACAGTCTGAATCAGTCCATGGCAAATGGTAGGACTGTGTTTCCACCCCTGGGGCAGTCGATTCCAGGTGTACTGGACGCCCCTCCATGTGAAAGCAAACTGTGGCCTGCACTCTGCTGCCAGAGGGATTGAGAAGAATGCATTAGCAATATCAATTGTGGCATACCACTTGGCTGCCTTTGACTCCAGTTCGTATTGAAGTTCTAGCATGTCTGGCACGGCAGCACTCAACGGTGGAGTGACTTCATTCAGGCCACGATGGTCTACTGTTAGTCTCCACTCTCCATTAGACTTCCGGACTGGCCATATGGGACTGTTAAAGGGTGAGTGGGTCTTACTGATGACTCCTTGGCTCCTCAGTTGGTGAATGAGTTTATGGATGGGGATCAGAGAGTCTCTGTTGGTGCGATATTGCCGCCGGTGCACTGTTGTGGTGGCGATTGGCACCTGTTGTTCTTTGACCTTCAGCAACCCCACCACAGAAGGGTCCTTTGAGAGACCGGGCAAGGTAGACAGCTGTTCAGTTTCCTCCGTCTCCAAGGCAGCTACACCAAAAGCCCACTTGTAACCTTTTGGGTCCTTGAAATACCCTCTCCTGAGGTAGTCTATACCAAGGATGCACGGAGCCTCTGGGCCAGTCACAATGGGGTGCTTCTGCCACTCATTGCCAGTTAGGCTCACTTCGGCCTCCAATACAGTTAGCTCTTGAGATCCCCCTGTCACTCCAGCAATGCTGATGGGTTCTGCCCCTATATAGTTTGATGGCATTAAGGTGCACTGTGCGCCGGTGTCCACTAAAGCTTTATACTCCTGTGGGTCGGACGTGCCAGGCCATCGGATCCACACAGTCCAGTAAGCCCGGTTATCCCTTTCCTCCACCCGGCTGGAGGCAGGGCCCCTCTAGTCCTGATCATGGCAGTCACAACTCACTTCCTGTAAATGTGAATCAGGAGTCCCTCTATTACACTTAGAAATAAAATCTGCGCTTCTACTCCTCTGTCTGGGGACTTGCTCGCTGGAAACTGGAGCAGCAGCTTTCCTGGAAGAGCCTCCCTGAGTGACTGTTCTTCCTTGCAGTTCATGTACTCGTGCCTGTAGGGTCGAAGTAGGCTTGCCATCCCACCTCATCATGTCCTCTCCGTGGTCACGCAGGTAGAACCATAGGGTGGCCCGTGGTGTGTATCCCCTTCTTTGAGCCAAAGGACGCTTATTCCTAACAGCTGAGACACTGCTCTGTCGAGGTGGGGAGTAGGACAGATCTTCTTTGAGTTGCTGGACCTCTTGGGATAGTTTCTCCACAGCAGAGACAAGCGAGGAAGAGATATTTGTGTCATAATCCCGGAGTCTATCTATCACCTCTGCCACCGTTGGTGTCTCGTCATCTTTCCAGGACATCACTGCCAATGAGTTTGCATGCGAAGATGGTGCGCTCCGTACAAACTTCCGCCACATGGGTCGTGTGCACTCGGCTTCATCTGGATCTTTGGATGACCGTTGATCATCCAGGTCACCATAAATCACCTCAAACACAGCTAATTCCCTGAGATACTGGATGCCTTTCTCCATAGTTGTCCATTTTCCTGGGCGATATGTAACATCTTCTTTAAAAGGATACCTTTCCTTCACTGCAGACAGGAGTCGCCTCCAGAGGCTGAGGGCTTGTGGTTTTTTCCCAATTGCTTTGTCAACGCCCCCTTCCCCAGAAAGGGATCCCAATTGTTTGGCTTCTTTTCCCTCTAGTTCCAGGCTACTGGCCCCATTATCCCAGCATCGGAGCAGCCAGGTGGCAATGTGCTCACCTGAACGACGGCTATAATCTTTTCGCATATCTCGCAACTCGCTTAAGGACAGGGATCGGGTGGTCTCTATTTCATTTATTACTTCTCCCTCCTCTCCCCGCGATGGCCCTGGTTCTTCATCATCCCGTTCTAAACGAGTTGATGTCCGCTTCCAATATTTCGTCTTATGTATGGGGGCAACTGATACTGGTACGGGTTTATTTTCTGAGCTAGCTCCGGTACTTGTTGTGGGGGTTTGAGTGGCTGCAGTGCCTGTTGTCAGGGCTGGATTGTCTACAGTGCCAGTCACTTTGCATTTCAATCCAGAGACATTCTCTTCCCCCTGGGGGCACTGAATACTGTTGAGCAGGGCTCGGTATGCATGGGCCAGACCCCAGCATGTTGCAGTTATCTGTGTCTCTCTGGAGTTCCCAGCGTAACAACATACTTTCTCCAAATATTCTACTAGTTTTTTAGGATTCTGCACTTGCTCGGGGGTGAAACTCCAAAACACTGGGGGTGCCCACTGCCCTAGGTATTTGCCCATGCTATCCCACATGCCCTGCCACTCGTAACTATCAAGCCTCGGGGCAGATTTCTGGGTGATATTCTTAAGTTGCTTAGTCAAAACCAAAACAACATGCCCAAAAACTAACAATGACTGCACCTTAACCACCCAAGGATGTTCAAGATACAAAAACGTTGTTGTAACAAAGGCACAGACATCATAGAACAAAGTTGCAAAGGTATTATTCTGTATTTCCTCCATATAAAATCTCTCAGAGGAGGAGGTATAATTGCTAATTGCCTCAACAAGGTGGTGTCCGAAGTACAGTAACGGTTTCAGCAAAAACCCCAAATACCAGATAAAGCTGAAAACGAGTGTTTGTATAACAAATCTCGTAGGCAAAACATTACTAATCACAGCAGAACACAGCAGACTCAAACAACCAACACCGATTTTTAACACCAACTGCAAAAAGGACAACATGGTGCTGGGACCAGCAGCTGTTGTTATCTCCAACCCTCGAGCCCCACGTTGGGCGCCAAAAAGACTGTCGTGGTTTAGCGGCAGCTCAGCCCCACACAGTCGCTCGCTCACTCCCCCACCGGTAGATGGGGGAGAGAATCAGAAGGGTAACGCTCGTGGGTTGGGATAAGAACAGTTTAATAATGAAAATTAAAAGAAACAACAGTAGAAATGCAATGTAAAGGAGAACAACGAGAGGCGCAAAGCCCCGGGGGAGGGGGGAAGGGAGGGGAGAGGGGGAACGAACCGCCGGAACAAACCGCCCGCGCCGCAGCCGCTCGCCGCCCGCCGACCCGACGCCGCGCCGCCGCCCCGCTGCCACTGCCCCCCCTCAATATACTGGTCATGGTGTCACATGGTATGGAATGAACCTGCCATTGGCCAGTCGGGGTCAGCCGCCCCCACCATGGCCCTGCCCCTCCCAGCCCCCCCTGCCACGCCACGCGGCAGAGCGCGGGAAGCTGGAAAGGTAGCTGACCCCCACAGTGAGGAGAATTAACCCCTTCTCAGCCAAAACCAGCACAGCCGTGAAGAGAATTAACTTGCACTACTGGGAACAAGATGCCACACGTGACACCTTCACATATTTGAGACTTTGCTGTCAGTGGGAACCTGCCAACAAGCAGTCTGAGAAGAAGTGAAATGGTTAGGATGTCTCAGAGAGAAAAACAGATCACAGCTTGGCACAAAGCTACTTTTGTTGGCAGTGCATAATTAATGTGAAATAAATTACAAGCCAAAAAAAAGAGAAACCAGCCTGTTTTTTAGGGCACTGTCTTTAATGGGGGCTGAATACTTTCTATTTGCAGCTGAATTATTCTGATGTGTGAAGCGTGACAGATTGAACTGCTGCCCAGCATCTTATTAGGTTTATTTACTAAAAAGCAAAAAGCATGGGAAGACAAGATTATCATACCAGAAGTCTGCCTATCCCTCCCCACTGTCTCCCTCACCTAACAGTGCAGTGGCATGCTATTAATTTTATTAGATATCCATAAGGAATAGGCAGCGGGGACCCTTGGCAGATGGACCATCGGGCTGTGTCACCATGGCATCACCAACTGATTCCCTGCAGCTGTCCCAGAGGGTGGGTGTCCCCTGTGCAGAACCTTAGGGCAGGAAACAGCCTGTACCCCATATTGTGATATTGTGATACAACCAGGATGCTGCTGCTTTGCCCTGCTCAGGGGCTGGGTCTTGCCCTTTCTCAGGTAGCGCTTGCTGAAGCCTGTGCAGTTGCCTTTGGGGGAGGCAGAGAATAGGGATGGGGCTGAGAGATGGTCAACTTTTCTGCTCTTTCTCATCTTTGAGCAAGAATTCAGACTAAATCCTTTCTAATGGGAGGCTGTTCCTCTTTGTACCCAGGCATTTCAGAGGCATCCTTGCAACCATACTCTTCATATGAAATTACATCTGTACATGAACCGAGAGCTACTAAAATGAGGAAATATGCTTATTAAAAACATATTTATTACTTTAAAGGAGTCCTCAAGTAGCATTGTTATTAGCCTGTAATATTGCTGTTTGCTCCCCATTTCCTGTAGTGCTCTTTCAGATTCCTGAAAAGAACACTTCTTTCCCTGCCAATTTTATATTTTGGCTTCACTAAACATTTAAGGGTTACTAATGGTTCTGTTCATGACTGCATTATTGTTGAAGAATTCAGCACTGCAACAGGAATGGCTTTTGTGCAAGCTCTCAAGCGATGCTTTTGCAGATTTTTGTTCCAGGCTGTACCAAAATGAGTTTCTCAGCTTGCAAAGAAGGGACAGTGTTTTTCTGCCCCTTTACAGCTGATATAACAGGAAGGCCCCCAAGACTGACTTCTGGCAAGGCAGGCCACCCCACCTATGCTTTAATCCACAGATGAACTGCAACAGGACCTGCTGTGTGTGTGTAACCTGTCGGCAGAGTGACAGCCCCAGCCCCTGCTTCACCTCCCCAGCAGAGACGGGAGCAGAAACCAGGACTGCACATCTTTGCAACCTGCAGCAGAGAAGGAAAAGAGCAGGCAAAAATCTGACCCAAAGGAAAAATGTAGGACCCTTTCCTAAAAATATAAAAAAATGCATTAAAATGTTTCATCTCCATTCAAGATTTGCACCCTTGTGCCATTCTGAAAAGAAACCCCATCTTACGTAGCTAATGAAGTCCTGTCAGTCAGAGTATGTGCTTGTTTGAGGGAGACTAACGCATTACCAGTGTAACAGAGTTGTCTTCAGTTCTTGGGTTTACAGGTTCAGATCTGTCATTTTATTCCAGCCATCTGAGGTACATGATTCAAGTGAGTGTGCTTTTGGATGAAGGCTAGAGAACAAAGCTGGCTTTTTCCTCCAGCTGTCCTTCAGATTCTCCCCTAGCAGACATCATCAGATCTATGGTTGCACTCAGCCTATCCTATGCCAAAACAAATATAATTAAAAGCTTTGGCCATATAAGGAACCAGAAAGAGTTAAGGTCTTAACTCTGGCTTGCCCATACCTGAGATAAATGTTGTAAGCACTGGGCTGTTTGGATACTTCTGTAGGATTTATAATTCCTGGCTTCCTGGGTTTTGTGTTTGGGGAAGGGGGTGGTGTCATGTTTTTTGTTTCCTTTTTCCTTTTTTTTTTTTTTTTTAACCTTCAAAGAGCTCTACATTTGATCCTTTGTGAAAAGCCTTTCTTTCTGCTCAGCTCTAGTGGATAAATTGGATTTCTTCTCTATTAAGTTACAAGAAAAATGCAGAAGAATGAATCAAAGGAAAGGCTAAAGTGAACAGTGAAAAGTAGCGATGTTTTTAAAAGAAAAGACAGCCCATTTACATCAGTAGATTTGGGACTTTTGGTCACATTTATTTACCCAGGGGTTAGGAACATAAATTTAGGCGCCTATGTTCAAACATTTTGCCCAGCATGCATTTCGAATATTCACAGTTCTTTCAAAAGCTTTGTCATTCTAGTGTGACGACAGAGAGCGAGAGGATAATTTGGGTTGGAAGGGACCTCTGAGGATCATCCGGTCCCAGTCTCTGCCAAAGCAGGGCCACCTTAGGTTTTGTTACTAATTCTTTGTCCAGCCAAGTTGTGAATATTTCCAAAGGTTGGAGATTTCACAGCTAGTTCACCTGGGCAACCCACTCCAGTGCTGCACTACTTAACACTCTTGTGAAACAGCCACAACATAAGTTGTTAATTCACCTCAAAAATTAATCTCTTGTGCTCTAAATATAAGTCTTATGTTTAGGATCCAGCCTACTGCTCCCTCCCCTAGGTCTCAGGAGGCTGAAATCCCAGGAGACTTCCCTTTAAATACCACCACCAAGGAAATACCTCCAGCAGGTACAGAACAGGATGGCTCAGCTCATAGGTGACATCTCAAAAGGTGCATTGGTTGTGTTTGGTTTCCTCCCTCCCTATCTACCTCAGGAGATGATGGAGCTGATTCAGGAGCAGGGACTGTGCATGTCCTGCTGGGAATGGGACTTGGTGTTTGCCAGCCAGAGTGACCTTTGCCTATGGCTGGTTCCACCAGCAGATTTCTGGTTGTTTAAAATTCCCTGTGACCCTTCCTGCATTTAGATCACCTCTCCTCTCTCAGAGACTGGAAACCAGCTAATGGGCACTATTACAGATTAAGCAGCAAGAAAGTGGGGTGTTGCTGAGGGCTTAGTGTAAGCCTGCCGCATTTGCACCTTCAGCCAGCCCAGCCCATCTCCCAAGAAAATATGAAAGAATTTAGCTTCAGGATGGGGTCGGTGCCCCCCACTGCAGTATGTGTAGCACCATGCAGACATCCAGCACAATGAAAAAATAAACAAGTGTTATTTAAAATACTGTGTTATCCTGGGTGGTCTTCATCTGTCCAGACAGAAGGCATACAGCTAAGCAACCAAGAAAATGCCCAGTAAATTGTGTTTTGCACTGTTCTCTATAGCTAAATATAAGGTCTGAGGGATGAAATTTCCCAGAGATCAGTACCCACTGCAGTGAGTGCAGCAGCCAGCATCCCTCGTGCCTCATGCCAGTGCTGTCATGAGCAAAGGCGACCAATGAGCAAGCCAAGATCTCAGGATTGTGAGAGCTCTTGAACTGTATCTACAAGCACTTGGGGAGCCACTGCACTTCAGAGGATGAGATGATGCTTTGTGCCTCTGTAGCACAGGACAACCTCTTCCTTCCCTGCTAACTGAAACTTCTGTGAGACCTTCAAATTCTGAAGCTGGGCACAATGTATTAATAATGCAACCCAGTAGCCTATCCGAGCCTCACTGCTCAGAGGGACACAATTGATTTGGCAACAGAAAGGGACCTTTGGGGGTCATCCTCCCTGCTCAGAGTTCCCACAGGTTTCTAAACTCAGTAAACTTTATGTACTGTCTCTGGACCATCCCAGTGCATTCTGCTTATGAAGAGAGAAATTAAACTGCTCTGTATGTGTAGTTAATTGCCATGCAGCTTTGTCTGTAAGAGTTAGAGAGGCAAATTTTGAATCATTTAAACAGATCTTTGCCTTAAACTTAAATTTCTATGACACATTTACCCAGATGGTGGGGTGACAAGGCAGTGTTGATAATATATTTCAGATCTCCCATCTATCTTCATATTAACGCCTCTTAGCCTTTCTGATAGTATTTTAAGAGTAGAAGAGATTAAATACATGCATATAACTATGAAGCTGAAAGCCCACAGTAAAAAGGTCCACCAAATTATTCTACAACATTGCTTCAGAATCTGGATTAGATCCAAATGAAACTGTCATATTCACAAGCATTCTCATTCACTAGTTTTGCTGGCTGCCTGTGCAAAATGGTGGGGCAGCAAGTGGGAGAAGAGGGCCATGTTATCTGGTCTGACTCTGTAAAAGACAAAGTGGCTGTGGTTATTTGTCTAAATGTCTTACACATGGACAAAACAAGATCAGAACTCAAACCCTGACTCCTTTTAGATTCATCTACCATTGCATGGGGAGCCAGGACTCAGGGGACTACAGTGCCAGCATTTCCCAAAGGTCAGGGTCCAAGCCCTGGATTCAAGTTTTGAGGCTTTTTTGCATGCAGGCACATATAGGCTTAAAGTTACTTTTCAAGCCTGAGAGCTGTCTAAGAAGTTGAGTAGACATCCAGTGATATTTCTCTAGGGTGGACCTATGCTTCATTTTCATATGCTTTTTGTGAGCCTGGAGAATTACCCTTTTCCCAGAACAGCTGCCACTTCATACACCAGGAAATATTTCTTAATCATTTAACTCACTTAATGCAGCTTTAATAATAATTGAATGCTATAGCATACATATCCACCTGAAAATTATATTCACCATGGTCCACCATTGTATAGGCTAATTCCTCATTAAAGAAAAGAACTGAAGAAAAGAAAGCACCCGTGGTTAGTGATTGCCAGCAGTCAGGGCACAGTGTAAAAAAGCAGTGATTGTCATTACGGTGCCAGCCCTCACAGCTGGGAAAAGATTGCTGCCACTGCAGACAAAAAGCATTAGTAATATCTCATTTCACACAAAGTGGTGAAGGCTGCTAGCAGCAGAGAGGTAAATCTAGTTGAAGTTATATTAAGCCTACACCCACCTTATCCTTTATGATTTACTAACAGCACACCTTCTAGTCCTCAATACCTACATTGGGTGTATCAATTATCCCATTTGTCCTTGCAGGAGATCCAGATTTACTGCTGGCTGAAACGAAAGGTTGTGTATCCTGCTTGCACCAAAGGACAAAACTTGGAGCAGTTTTGCCCGTGTTTTCAGAGGGGACCAAGAGTTCACCCTGCATCTCTAAATTACTGCTGGATGTATGTATGTGCTTATTGGCACTATGGATCAGCCTTTCAGAAACCTCAGTGACGTAGTTCTTCTAGTCCTCCTGCAAGACCAAAGTATCTTATCCTCTTTGATTATGGAGGTGGGAATGGAAAGCCTGTAATAAATTTCACAGCATAAAGTGGAAGGCACCTGTTCCATTACCTCCACCACCTCCAGCCTCCACCTGAAAGTCATGCCTGAGAAAGATCACGAGGATAGCACCATTACCAATGTGTTGAAGCCTTCTTAACAGAAAAAAACAACTTGTATTAAGACTATTGTTTGCTGAGCAGCTTGTTGCTGCAATCCTGAGTATATTTATGGCAAGTCCTTGGTTGGGATGATGGTGGAAATCAGAACTGGTGGGAACCATCAGAGTCACAAGTCAGGGAAACTCTGCAATAGTGTAAAACCTGCAAAGGCCCATGGCCTGTTGACAGCTTGAATAGGCTCTAATCTGCACCTGAGTGTTGGAGCAATTCTTGCAACGGACTCTGAGGAGAAGGAATGCAGTGGATCTCAAGCAGATGTTGCTCTGCTGGGGTTGGTTCAATCCTGTTTGGTCATCTCCCTGCCCTGAGAGACCTTTCCCTGGGCAGGCAATAGCTCCTTTTCCAAGTGGCAACCTGTCACTAGTGGAGTCCCCCAGGGATCGATATTGGGCCCAATGTTATTCAACATCTTTGTAAGTGATCTGGGTAACAGGATCAAGTGTAGCCTGATGAAGTTTGCTGATGACACCAAATTGAGTGGGGAAGTAGACACTCCAGAAGGGAGAGCTGCTCTGCAGGAAGATCTGGATAGGCTGGAAGAGTGGGCCAGCAAGAACCTTACCAAGTTCAACAAGGAGAATTGTACAGTCTTGCACCTGGGAAAACATAATCCAGGAGTGCAGCACAGACTGGGATCCACCTGGCTGGAGAGCAGCTCTGTGGAAAGGGACCTGGGGGTCCTGGTGGACAGAAAGCTCAACATGAGTGAACAGTGTGCTGCTGTGGCCAAGAAGGCCAACAGGCTGCTGGGTTGCATCAAAAAGGGCATCACCAGCAGAGGTAAAGAAGTCATCATCCCGCTCTACTCAGCGCTTGTCAGGCCACACCTGGAGTACTGTGTACAGTTCTGGTCCCCGCTGTACAAAAAGGATGTGGACAGGCTGGAAGGGGTCCAGAGAAGGTCCACCAAGATGATCAAAGGATTGGGAAGCCTGCCGTATGAGGATAGGCTGGGAGAACTGGTTTGTTTAGCCTTGAGAAAAGGAGGCTTAGAGGGGATCTCATCACCATCTACCAGTACTTAAGGGATCGCTACGAAGAAGATGGAGACTCCCTTTTTACAAGGAGTCACATGGAGAGGACAAGGGGGAATGGACACAAGTTGCTCTTGGGGAGATTCCGACTGGACATCAGAGGAAAATTTTTCACAGTGAGGACAGTCAACCATTGGAATAATCTCGCCAGGGAAGTGGTTGACTCGGCCACGTTGGACACCTTTAAGAGTCGTCTGGACAGGGTGCTGGGCCATCTTGTTTAGACTGTGCTCTTCCTAGAAAGGTTGGACTAGATGATCCCTGAGGTCTCTTCCAAACTGTGATTCTGTGATTCTAAATCTGCTGCTGTTGCTATGGTTCTCCTGTTGCCCGTTGTGTTGCTTTGGTCAGTGCACTTTCCCTCCTCGTTCCTTGTGCCCTATGAACTTGCCATGGCACATATCTCCCTCTACTGTCCTCGAGGTCAATGTTATCGTTCTTCCAACTTAGCTGTCTCACTGGTCTCTGTCACTGCTCTTCTCCAAGGATCATGAGAAATAATCTGTTTGTTGACAGTGCCATTATGAGCTACTGTGAAATTTATTCTCCTTTTAAAATCAAGAAATAATTGTAGTAATAAAAATTCCTTGATCTAAGAGACTTCCAGAATTAGTGGTTGCAATCCCCTTGTCCATAATCATAACAACCCAAACAAGGAGGAATTGCCAAGGCTGAGCAAACAGCAAGTTGACAAACAATGCCAAATTTTAAGGCTGCCTCCTTGCAATTCCACCCCAGCTCCCCCATATGTGTCCCTGACTGCTCCTTTACAGGGTGTTCAGCACAGACAAGCTGGGGGCCTCATTAATCACCTGCTCAGCTGCTGCATCCTCCTGGATGCATAGAGCTGCTTCAGTTGCCCAGGTTTAAAAATCATGCAGAACCTGTTCATGCCCCTCCTCTCCCTGCTACATCCAGTTATTCCATGCTCTACTGAATTAACCTTCCTGCTGGATGTTATTAGGATTTACAGGGTAGCCTTGTTCTTGATATGCTGAGAGAGTTGCACAGCTCTTAAAAGAACATGCAAAAGTGCTTGTTATTCTGTGTGCTGTTTTGCAAAAGCCCCTGAAATTGTTGCTCCCTCTGTGCTTGCAGACAAGCTCCTAAGGTCTCCTGAAGTTTGGCAAAACATTCACCCCATCTGCAACCCAGAGTTGTGTTCAGATGACTCCATCCCTCATATACACAAGCTGCAACAAACTGCTCATCATGAGCCAGCTCAGTGTCCACTGGCAATTTAAAGAAGAGTCTTCTTGCTTGCTGAGGCTGCTGGTCTTTGATGAAGGGCTTAAAGATGTCATCTTAGGTTTCTCTCTCTGGGTCCTTTTGCTGCTCAAAAGCCGTATATAAAAATGAACTGCTCCTCTTCCTCATGCTGGCAGAAGGATCGTGCTGGTGAAGAGGCCCCTTAGGCAGCCATAAGATGCACCCCTGCTTCATGTTCCCTCTAACCCCAAGCAGATATCCGGCTGCCAGTTGGGTGAGAGGAGGGTCTGGCCCCAGAGTGCTGCTGGGCTTCAGTGCAGAATTTGTTTCAAATTATTCCCTTCTCCTCTCCTGCCAATGCTAGGTTCCAAAAGCTTGCACACTCCAGGGCAAGAAAAAAAATTTAAAGAAAACACTGCTCCTTAGTGGTAACATACACCAAAGGTGCAGGCAGTCTTTTTCCTTTCTAACGACAGGTCATGCAATGCCTGTAATTATTTTACTCACATGAAATATATCAGTTGCTGAGCATGGAGGCTGTGCCTAGGTTGCTGTGATTATCCAGTGTTGAGGCCCTGCTGAGCTCCCCAGCTGAAGCAGGGCCAACATTGCACTCCTCCAGGCCAATAAGCTTAAGCCTGGCCAATACCACTTTGTGTCAGGTTCCTCAGCACAGGGAGAGTGGATGGCAGTCCCTGCTGGGTTACCAGGATGGCGCCAAGCCAGGAGCCTGCCCTGCTGTGCTGCTGTGCTCTGTGGGGCTGGGCAGCCCAGTGGAGTGGTGCAGGGCAGCAGCAGAGGGTGCAGGACTCTTCTGATTTAAAGGGAGCCAAGATGTGGAGATGTTGGATAAGAAGGTGAGGCAGATATCTCAATTAAACTGTCTCTATATGGCACAGAAAAACTCAAACAATCTCATGGAAATAAAGGTCAAAGAGCCACGCACACGCCAGAAAGGGGATGAACCAGAAGCAGCTTCTGTTAGCATTTCCTGAAAGGGAGTGGGAGGATGGGACATCAGGGTAGGTCAAAGCCACCTTTCTCCAGAGAGATGCTTTACTACCTTCCAAAGCCACCAGAGCCAAGCCTGCTACCCACCCACCCATGGCTTACACTCTGCTCTATGTTGGTAGAGAAATTCCTCTGCTTATTCTTAAATATCCTGGGGCCAAGTAAGAGAGAGCCTGTGTCAGGGAACTCTGCCATTAGATGGGAGATGAGATTTTTTCTGACAGTAACCAAACAAAAGAGAACAGAAATTTGTGTTTAATTCCTAGAGACTTTCTTCCTCAAAACAAATTGCATGTACAAGGGTTTTCTGCCTCCAGCAAAAAGCACTCCTCTAGGTGCAGTCAGCAGCGAGGCTGAGTGTTGCCTCTGAGGTGGCAACAGCACAGCCACCCTAGGCAGCCTGGCCACACCGGCTCTACACCCACCAGCATGGTGAAGTCCAGAGGGGATCGTGGTCCTCTGGGAGGAAAAGAGACTGAAAACTGCAAGAATGGGCTAAGGAGGCCAACGGAAATTACTTGCCTTGCTGGGAATTCAAGAGAAAAATGGAAGAGACAAAAAGAAACTCTAAGCTAAGCTGCTGAGGATCCTGCTCTGAGGATACACCTCCCCAGGAGAGCTGGGCCATAAAAACTGTTTGCTTTTTTCTCTTCCAGAAGGTACTGGCTAACATTTACCACCAGGAAGGCAGCCTCCCAGATAATACCACAGCCTGAATTTGCACAGAGAGTGGAAGCCCAGCTGTACGGTTTCCTTTTTCAGCAGATTTCTTTAGCACATGGATGTTTTTTCACCACTGTCATCACTGTTTAGCAAATGACAGATCTGCTGGAGTGTCTTACAGACAGTTTTGATTCACTCAGGGCCCAACTCTGTTTCCCAGAACCATAGCTGCTAGGGACAGAAAACTCAATTTTCTCCATCTGTTGGGCACAGAAGGATGTCTTCTGCATCCAAGAATACAGTCTTCCAACATTTGTTGGAAATAAATGGAATATAGTTTTCCAACATTTGTTTGAAATATATGGAATATAGTTTTCCAACATTTTGCTTTGTTTTATGAACCTGACATGATGAGGCTGTCCCTGTTCCCCTATGGTCTGCTGTCAACACCTGATACACATCTGGCTTTGCCTAGCCCTAAAAATTCTGACTTTGGAGAAGTTCCTCAGCCACACGTTTGTGTCTCTTCAGGCAGTGCTGCTCTCACAAGGTGCAGTGCTAACACCTTTAAGTTATATGTCTCTAATTCTTTTGCACACACTAAGATTTCAGAGTGTTTACTGAACTCTAATATATGAGGGCCACTTGTGGACTCTTGAAATAACAGTATATTTCAGCTCTTTCATAAAAATTTTCTTCTGTATGTCCCACATCCATTTCAAAGAAGATGAGGATGCCAGCCATGTCTTGTGAAGTTGATGCATAAGGATGCCAAAATTATTTTCCTGAAATGGCACTGCCAGGTGCAAAAGCAGAGTCTGAGCCCTTTGAATCCTTTGGCCATGCTCTGTCCATCTGACCCTCCCCAGGCTTTGCAGACCTGCTCATAACTCGTACTAGATTGCAACACTCCTCCATTTCCTATCTCTTACCTTCTTGTGAGGGCTTTCAGGGAAGGTGAAGCCACACCAACATGGACCAGAGCATGGGGGACATGAAGGTATTACTACTTCTTGCATGCATCCATGCTCTCCAGAAAAAATGAGTTCTAATTTTCAGGCTTTTCAGCTTCATACCTTAAAATGTTGGACAAATAAATCCATGCTTCCTTGAACTTCTCACCACGCACAGATCTCCACTCAAGCAACCCTCATGTCCTTCCCTCTCATTGGAAATAGGACTGGACAGTGCCACGCTCTCTTCATCATGGTGAACTTGTAGACACTTCCACATTTAATTCTCCCTTCATAGGAAAGGACTTGGAAAGAAGAGAGGTCATGGGGTTTCTAGACTGTCAGACTGGTCTGCATTTAGAAAGCAAAATGAAAACCCTTGGCAGGACATCCATAGCCACGGAAAAATCCAAGCCTGATGGAAAGCAGTTTTTCTGTGAGATGTCTGAGTGGTGTCGATCTCATTTTCTATCGGAAAAAAATACCTGAACATTGGAGTCTTGTCCATACCTATTTAAAACCCAAAGATCAGCTGCTAACTCAGGTCTGCTGGGGACACCCTGGCTCAGCTACTTCATCTCTGGAAAAGAGCTGGAACGACACTTAACACCCAGTAGGTATAAATTTAGGATTTGGTCACAGAGATGAAGGAGGTAGGGCTGGACAAGACTAGCACCCATATGCTTTCATAGGCTTGAGCAATTGCAGCTTCTGAGAATGAAAACTTTGGAACTCTGGGAGCTTTGAAACACCTGAACTGGAGGATGTATAGTGACCTCTTCAGATCCACACAAGCTTGACCTGAGTCAAGTCTGGCACAGCAGCTTGCCATCTTAATTCACTACCTTCTCAGCCTGTTCCTTTCTGTTCCCAGGAAGGTTTGTTGATCTCAATCCGCCTATCTCAAATGTCAGCATGGCTGGAAACTTCCACCGCACACCCTGCTAGCTCAAATGAAACTGCCTGACATACCAAGATTAGCTGTGAGACTGCTTTTGGCAACTCAGTGGCCAACTCCTTCCTGCCCAGCACCTGTCATCATTGAGTATTCAAGAATAGGAACTGGATTAATGTCATGTTAGACCAAATTTTCCCCTTGAAACATTCTTGACTGGAGGTTTTCTATTCCCAGCCTAGATAGAGCTGTTGTAGGGAGCACTGAAGTTCATCTCTACAATGGTGATGCCTAGAAGAGCTGGGCATAGGCTTCATGGCTGTAAAAGATTTCTGCTCTTGCCAGCTAATACCCAGTAAGGGGGTTATCCATGAAGCCTAAGGCAGCTGATGTCCCCCTTCAAGGAGCTTTTCTTAACTGATTATAGAGGGACCCTGGAGAAACCAGCTTTCTTATCCTACCTGCAGTGTCCATGCTGTCACGAATTTAGTGATTCAAGCACTCATCCTCTGCTGGAGTGATGTTTTCCCCCTTGCTGCACAGATAGCAAATCATTATCTGATTAGAGCCACTTTTTCACATCTCATCAAGACTGGAAACAGCAACCTAGATATGAAAGAGTTTATTGTTCATGCTCAGCAGTGCTACTTTCAGTCCTGGTGTGTGCCCAAAGGCACAGGTGAGCAGGGCATACTGGAGCAGAGAGGCTCAGTGAAAGAGCTGCAGTATCTCTCTGATGGCGTTTTCCTCTGAAAAGAGTTAATTCCCTACCATGGCATTCCTGATGCGCTTATCTATTTCCCACAAATATCTGAGGAAAGCACATAAAGGAAAGCTTGTCCAGAGAAAACATGCATCTATTTGTGCAGGGCATATTCCAAAACCCTTGGAGAGAGGGGAAAATGATGTGGGTATCACGCTTACCTGAGAAGAAAAACAATAGCACTCCCACATTCCAACAGCGCAAGTGCTTGAAAGTCATTAATCAGCACAGTTAGGGACTGTCTGTGTTGAGAGTGTCCATGCTGATGTGCTTGAAGGATCTATTTGGCAAGCATTTCAAAATGGGAGGGAAAAAAGGCATTTACTTTTTGGTGTTTCACAAATCCAAAAGGAAACTAAATCCTGCCAATAAATGGATCTTAGAAATTAGCTTGGGCTTCTCTAAGTCCATTCAGCTTTCTGAGTTTATTATGCCCAAGGGCTTGGGAAAATGCCTATGAATTTCTCCATGTTGGAGGTAACTGAAAAGAAATTGATTTGGCAGAAAGGGCTGAATACAGTCACCCTGAAAGTGAAGTCCAGTGAAGCTCTGTTTGCTAGGAGCCTCCAAATTATGGGTCCCTCTGAAAGTGTGTCCTCCCCTTGCACCTCCAGCTTTGGCCCCCCCACACTGAACAAGGGCAGCAGCACCTGTTCAAGGGGAGCAAAGCCCCTGCTTGGAAATGGCTGGTGGGAAACTCCCTCCACATACTCACCTCTTCATGTTATCTTCCTGCAGATTTTTTCTTTATTTAATTTTATTTAATTAATTTTAATTATTAATTTTATTTAATTTTATTTAATTTTTAACTCTTTTAGTGGGCCTAAAACCAATCAATTGCCTGGTATTATAGAAGAAGATGTTTATAACCACTAGAAATGGAACGTTTTATGAATATGAGTAGTATATGAGTACTATGTATATGACTAATGGCTTAGCATGAACATCTTACATCATCCTTGCTTTAGTTAAGCTAAGTGGAGTTTAGATGATGGACGAATACTGAGGTGAGAGACAGAGTGAGTCAGGATTTTCCATGAGAAAAAGGTCAAAAGAGCCAGCTTGCTGGCAAGTACTAACAGACATACTCTTCACCTTATTTAGGCCAAGGTAGGGTGGTGGAAACATACTTAATTACCTCAATTGGAGTCCAATATTTTGTATTATTGATTAAGATCATAAAAAAGGGGTCTCGCTGAGTTCCTCTGACCTGTGATCCTGCAGAGGTTCTCATCTGCAGCAGCTGAGCCCTTTCTAAAACCTAATTGCTGAGTTTAACTGAGATAAGACTTCCTTCCTGTGCAAGGATTCCCATTTAGCATTCTGAATTAATCCTTACTTTTGATTATTTTTACATTTCTTTCTTATTTGCATTATACAGCCATATAGTCTCCATTTGCGTCAATTCCCAACAGACAAGCACATGAACCTGCTGTGTCACGTCTGCAGCACATTGCCCTTTGCTCCTCAGCTTGCTATGCAGTCGGACTGTTAGCTAATCTTCTACTCACCTGCTTCCATGAAAACCAGTTGTCTTTGAGGTGGCTTATGTGAACTTTTGTGGCTTTCCATCTAATGTCTGAGAGTTAACACACCTCTCCTCCTGAAGGCAGGAGACAGACTTTAAATGCTGGAGTCTGCGATGAACACACAGCTGCATGTTTCTATTTATACAGATAGGCTGTCTGTCAAATACAGAAAATTGGCTATTTATCCATACATTTGCATGAGGAATCAGAGGAACTGTCTACAGAAGCAGAGACCCTGAATTTCAGGGACTAGCTTAGATCCCTTCTTCCTTTAAAATGTCTGTCCCTGGTAGCTTGCCAGAGGGTGACTCTGTACCCAGAGCAGTTACAGCTACAGATTTGAGCTAAAAGTTAATTATGAATAATTAAAAGAATAGAGGAAAGAACTCTGTACTCTGTCCTTTTGGCATTAGGCAATTACTACCTAGCTCATTTCAGAGGCTATGCTTTTTTCATTCAGCAGTGCCTGGCTGATTTCTCCTCATGTGGAACTAAAGAACACCATATACCACCAGTATTTACCTTTTAGCTCAAGAACCCTCTTTTAAACCTGGTGCTTGTGGCTGCCTCTGGTACATATGTTTAATAAATATTTAAATTCTGTAAGAACTTTATATTCTGTGCACTTAATATTTTAAAATCATGTTGTTGTCAGAATGCCCCTCCCATGAAGTGCTGGTGGCAAAGTGCCTCATCTCTGAAAGCTTTTTTGACTCCCAGCTGTACTCTCTTTTGTTTTTTAGCCAGGCTTTCAAAATGACTTACACAAACAACCAGCTGCTAGATATTATGGTAGACATTAGCCTTGTAATTAAAGGGAGAGAAAAGGAAGATCTACTTTGGGGTCCTTCAGAGTTTCATTACTGCCTGTTCTGCTCCATTACTGCATTTCTTTGAAAAGAGAACCGCATTAGGGGGCCCAGCTGCAAGCAGGTCCTATTGATCACCAGCTGCCTAAGGAATTATCCATGCTAAGCCGGATGAGTAAAGTCATGCTGAAGGATATGAGTGACTCCCCTATCCACAGCTTCTTCCTTCTGGTCAAATGAGCATGCTGAAAAAAATGTCCCAGGCTGGAGATGGAGCCCATCTACAGACACAGAGGCTACACTGTCATTGTCCTGCTAGTGAGGTGCTTATCTATGTCTTAAGCACAAGAAGGCTGCAGTGTTGGTGCCTCCTGCTAGGATCAGACCAATCCATATTCCCAGTCCTGCCATTTCAGCCTGTATCTCTTCTGGGCAGGATTTAGCCTGCCAAATTTCAGCCCATGCTGTTGGAAGCAATTTAAAAGCACTTATCACTCAATCCTAACCAAGTTCTGGGGGTTCCAGCAAGCAGAGGTAGAAGGAATTAACTTTGAGGAGCAATGATGACTAGCAATGAAAATCCTATAATCTGAACCATATACCAAGCAACAAGAGAAGGCTTTAAAAAAATAATAAAGATTGTAAGGATTAGGATATTTTTCAAAAATATATGGTAACTATTTGCTGTGATGCTGTAGCAATGGCTGAGGGATCAGAAGTGAACCCTTCTCCCAACAGTGGTGTGTATTCTGATTTCAGAGAGAGCTACTGGGGGAAAGGAGTGCCACTGCCTTGCTCATTACACTGCCTCCAGTTGATGAGCAACCAGACCTAGGCAGGAAAGGGATCACCAGGCCAGCAGAAGGGGCCAGTTTGGTGTTGTGTATCTGGCATGCAGAAGGAATTCTCCCATCACCCACCCAAAAGATGCTTGACAGGCTCATTAAGAGTAGCTTTGTGGCTGGCAGGAGTTCATGGCACCCAGTAAGAATTAGAAATGCAAATTACACATTTCCTTAGGATGAGAGACTTGAGGATACCTTCCCATTCGCTGTGATCCATGGGGGAGAGCCAATGCTAACCTGAGCATGGGAGAAGAATATGTTTTCCTTGCGACTTTCCAAAAAATGTCTCTACCAAAACCTCACAATGCTCCTGTACTAATTTTATTATTTCCATTTCACACATGAGGAGAATGAATGACACAGTGACACACAGAGTGAAAAATAAGTTTCCTGGTTTCCATTTCTAGCTTTACATCTAGCTGTTTGTCTGATCTCTAGACTAGATACTTATCCTGATCAATAGTACTTCACACTCTCTCTCTGCAAAATAGGAGTAAAAAAGAGCTGACCTGTATGGGAACTGTGAATATGCCCTTCATTGCTCTTAAAACAGTCGCTGATCAGTTTTGAACAACAATGTAAATACAAGAATAATTTAATTATTATGAATCTATACATTGTAAAGAGGGAGCTCACATGGCAAATCAATGCAGTCAGGAATCCCCACACCTGCACTTGAGATCTCTCTTTGTTGGGCTGCTTTCTGCCTAGACTGAGAAATAGCTGGGATTTGGACTCCAAAAACTTTGCCATCTGACAGGATTTAATTAAAATCTGCTTCTACACAACAGGATGGCTGCCCCCATCCCCACCCACCATCAGCCCAGGCCACAGTGCTCATGGGAGAGCTGCGCAGGGCCGTGCTGGGGACAGATCTTCTGCTTTCTCCCTTGGTCCAGGGCACAGATGTGTCCCCAAATGACTGACAACTGCTGAGGAGGTTCTTCACTTGCAGCAAGGCTGGCAGGGCAATTCGGGCTTCCATCCAAGTTGTAGATAGACAAACAGAGTTGACAGTACAGCATCAGAAAACACTGCTGCATGAAAACTGAGATACTTTGTGGGAATACTTCATGGCAGTTTTAAGAAAAATGTTGACCAAAAGGGTTTCATAAGCAACTTCCTGATTTCATTTTGTTTTAATTTTTGTGAACTACTTTGCTGTCTTTTCAAAAAGTTTTAGCTATTAATTTATTTTAATTGTGTGCACATATTACAACACATACGATGTTTATTAATAATTACATGTTATGTTTTTATCTATACTATGATACGTGTTCACATTGTGGAAACAAAGTATTTTAAAATTTTAAAATGTAACTGTTAATTGAAGGTTAGAACCTTTAACCACTCTGTGGTTAGAAAATGGAACAGCTGGGCTTTGCCTTTCCAAAATAAATTTTGAAAATACATTTTGCTCCAACTCAGAAGTCCAGATCTCCAGCTATAGAGCTTCCTTGGTTCCAGGCAGCTCTGCATTCAACCCTTTGTCCTCAGCAGGTGGGGCTTTCAGAAGTGATCTGTGATTATGAGGGTGCGACAAACACAAATCAGGCATCCAAATTCCCACAGGTTTTACGTCTACATACCTGGGCTACAAAACCTTTAGTAACACTTTGTGATGCTTCCACATCCCTGGCCCACTAATCATTTAGCTGGGGCATAGAGAATGCATACTCTTCAGATGTGACTCCAGTGAAAATCTGAAGAAGTTTTTAGCAAGCAAGTTTCAGGACAGTAATTGTTCTGTTTGGATTCCCTTCGCTTTCTTTCAGTCGTTCTCTCCAATTTGTGTGTGGAAGGCAAAGCTTCTAATTATACACTGCAATAAGTGCATTTTTTATAAATAGTACCAATTGTTCTGCTGGGACATTCTCATCTGAACTGGCTCCTATTCAGCTTTGCAGTCTCTGTCATCCATGTGCAAAGATAATGTATTTTTACTAACGAAACCCAAGTGGATCACACGTGACACAAAGCTTGAGGCACTAGAATGGTATTTGGGAAATCTGGATTCTGCTGCTGGCCAACAATGATTCCACCTGCTGTGTCATCCTGAAGTCACTTCAGTTCCCTGTAATTCTGCCCCTTAGACACTCTTGAGTCCCTGGTATCCCTGGTACAGAGCCCTCTGGATTAGGGTTGTTGCTACCATGACTTGTCTCACTGCTCATGGAAGTGTTACTTGTAATATAAAAAATAACAATTTCAGAGCAGTCTTTGGTACGCTTCCCAGTTGTGTTGTCCCACAGCAGATGTTAACCTCAGGGCTGGCAAGCATCAGCCCTGAAAGATTTGAGTCGTGGGGTGCTTTGCTTCTCACCCCGCAGGACAGAACAATTTGTGTGACCCCTTGCCAATTCAGGCTGATGAGAGAGGGATGCTACTGGGCTGGCAGGAAACCCTGATGGTGTGCAAGAGAAGTGATGACTTTCAAGTAGAGGGGTAAAATGATACAAGAAAGAGGGTCTAACCGGGACTAATTTGGGAGATAATTCAAGACAAGATGACAGAGGTATTCTTATTTGTATTTTGTGTTACCATATTCCTGGCCTGCAACCTTCTTCTGATTTAACTAGCTGCATCCTCAGCTGTCAGCTTTCTGCAGAAAAACCTCATGGATCCATACAGGGAAGAGGGGCTCTGGACACCCACCCAACTACACACAGGCTGTTAGCAGAGGGCTTCTTGTGTGCCACCACGGATCACTCTTAGCCACTGCCTGTAGGCAAAGACCCTGGATGTGTCCTGCTAATACATGGAGCTGTGAAGAGAAAAGCATTTCTGAGCTCTGGTCAAATGGGACACAGATGCCTGGTTTCACAGCAGGGACTGTGTTCATCCTGGTAGGGGGCTTTTCCTCCCCTCCCCTCCTCCCCTCCTCCCCCCTCCCCCCCCCCTCCCCTCCCCTCCCCTCCCCTCTCCTCTCCTCTCCTCTCCTCTCCTCTCCTCTCCTCTCCTCTCCTCTCCTCTCCTCTCCTCTCCTCTCCTCTCCTCTCCTCTCCTCTCCTCTCCTCTCCTCTCCTCTCCTCCCCTCCCCTCCCCTCTCCTCTCCCCTCCTCTCCTCTCCCCTCCTCTCCTCTCCTCTCCCCTCCTCTCCTCTCCTCTCCCCTCCCCTCCCCTCCTCTCCTCTCCCCTCCCCTCCTCTCCTCTCCTCTCCTCTCCTCTCCTCTCCTCTCCTCTCCTCTCCTCTCCTCTCCTCTCCTCTCCTCTCCTCTCCTCTCCTCTCCTCTCCTCTCCTCTCCTCTCCTCTCCTCTCCTCTCCTCTCATCTCATCTCATCTCATCTCATCTCATCTCATCTCTTCCCACTCCTCTCCACTTCTTGCAGATCAATAAGGCCTCAGTGTATATCACTACTTTGTTTTTTTTTTTCTCTGAAGATTATGGCTAAGGTTCAAATGCCAAAACAGACAGACATCCTGGCTGTGCTGAAGCAAATGTAAGTTACTCTCTCCCCATCGCCCTTAGAGCGTCACCCCAGCCATGGGGCCTAGACGCCACTGCCAGTGTGGGAGCCCATCTACAGAGGCTGAGCCAGGTTCCACCAAGAGGCTATCACAGTCCTCTGGTCAGCCACTGTGTCCCAGCTGGGCACTCAGCAGCACCCATCCCAACAGCACAGTTGTCTGCACAGGTGGAACCTGCCCATAAACAGCCATGGCTGTTTGCACAGCCTGTGCCTGTGTGCACAGGAGAGGGGACAGGTGTCTAGGGGACACCACCCAGGCCCTGGCAGCCACTGCACCGCTGGGTGGCAGCTTTCCTGCAGCCAAGGGCAGGGGAGAATTGCCCAGCCTGGGGCCAAGCCCATCCCACCCTGACAGGTCCCCAGAGCAGTTCTGCAGAGTCCTTACTCTGCTTGAAAGCCAAACCATCCTTGATGCAGCCCAGTATCAGAGGCTGTGTTTATGTGGCAGTGAATATGTCATGGAGATGACATCTCAAGTGTGCTTGAGGCAAGTGATTCACAAGCTGCTCGGTTTATGAACACAGCTCAGCCAGAAGCGTGTGTTTAATTGCTCAATGTACTGTAACACCCATTGCTTCCTGCATTATCCACTTGTCCCAGTACTAGAGCTGCCACCTTCTCAAAATAGTAATTTCATGAAGTGAATTGCCTTTCTGTGATTATCTTTTTATGCAATTAATATTTTCTCAGCAAATCACAGCTTACTCTGCCTCCTCAATATCTAAAGCAATTAATGAGGCCCAGATGGCAGCCTTGGCTGAATGAGTCACTCTGCTGGAGAAAAAGATATCTCTATTGCATATTGTCCCCTTGTGCTGTCATTTGCTGGTTGATATTTTGGACTGAGGGTACTTGTCTGTCATTCCCATGATGGAGCTGGATCAGCTTTCCAAACTTGCCAGGTCAGGAGGCTGTGTGTTCAGAGGACTTGGTCCCCTCTCCCCCCTTGTCCTGACTGTCACCTCTGCCCCAGCTGTGGCTGGTAAGGAAACAATGCTGCAGACTTGCTCCTGGACAAGCAATAGGTGGGGAAGGCACTTCCTATAAAATCACAGCCCACTTGACTTCCCTAACAGGGTTTATGAAGTTCAGAGAGCTACTTTGTGCTCCATACTTTATGAAATAAAAGCACTTTTACAGCCTTCAAAGAAAACAAACTGGGCCATCACTGGGGCAAATTCTGGGCCATTCTTGAAACATATATATGTCAGCCCTATATGCCTTTCAGCATGTGCGCCACAGGCATGTTTCTGTACTTTCTTCCATCCCATTACTCTTACAACCTGCCACAGTTAGCTTTTCTGACCAAGGTCAAAAAAGCTTTTTTGAACTGTCTGTGATGACGCCTTGGTATCTTCCCTATCTGACAGAGCTAATGTGGAAACTTTTTCAGTGTACAAACAGTTGAAGTGCCTTCTTGCACTGAGCCTTTAAAGAAAAAAAATAATGCTGAATTTCTTTTGTCTGATTCTACATGAAGTTGCTTTGAGTACCCTTTCATCTCCACTGACTAAAGAGACAGCTTTGTCGTCAGCATGTTGTTTGGTCTTTCTGTTCACTTACTGTCTTTCCAAACAGCAAGAAATGTAATTTGTAGGGGGGCACCTGAAGGAGATGAAGGCTCCTGGCTTAGCTCAGGAAAGCAGCTGCATGTCTATATCTCAAGAGAGCTGGAAACCTTTGTACATCTGCAAGAAGCAGACAAGCAAAGCATTTAGGCCAGCATCACCAGCAAAGAGGACAGACAGTCTGATATGTTATGATTGCTGATGAGTGGGATAAACAGAAGTGTTAGAGGCCCTGGAGGTAGAGGTCAGGACTGGGAATTTGAAACCACACAAAATAGGACCATGGTGGGGAGCAAGCAGCAGGGGCAGGTCAGGAGAGGGAGAGGTGACCAAGTGTGGCTGGAGAGTTCAGGGAGAAGCATCACCCAGGCTTTAGTAAAGCCTGAGAAGGAAATCCAGCAAGAAGAGGCACAGGTTGCTGGATGTCAGTTTAGCTGGGAAGCAGAGGAAAATCCAGAACTAGAAAAAAATAACAATGAAAAAACCAAGAATCCAAGGTCTGATGGTGTAGAGCTGTAGAGATGGAATATATTGATGTTTGCTAATTTAGACCCTTGACATCCATAGACATTTCCTAGGACACAAGAGCGTTGTATTCTTGTACTGCTTATGTCACCTACAAATCCAGGAAGAGTAAAGAAACCTTCTTGTGTGTCTGCTTGAGTGTAACTTGATTTATTTTCGAGGCAGACAACCCAGCTGCAGGCTGCTGGCTTTCTGACACTTATGAAGTTGCTTGCATTGTTGTCAATACTCTTATCTCTCTCCTCCAAGTGGCTCCTGAAACATTACCCAGCGTTTCAAGCCAGCATCGTATATGCTCCTTTATTTTGTGTTCAGGAGGGAACAACTGAGGGCATAGACTTTCATTTGAGTGCACTATATTTCCTTTCCTGTGAAGGCCTAGATACTGCTGCTTCATAAATACTGCCCCAAGGGCTCTCCCTAGCAGCGCCTGGGATAAATTAATTTCCTTCCTCACAGGGGTTCCCATATTAAGGAAATAAACATGAGGTTTCTATCCAGAGTCCTTTGCTTTTCTTTTTGGGTGTTCTGGAAGCTCAGATGAGACGGGGTTAGAAAGTGGTCCTCTCCTCACTGTGCTGCTGACAGCCTGAACTTCTCCCTTTCTTCTCTCTGTCACATCCTGCAATGTTCATTGACCCAAAGCCCCACCAACTGCTCCATCAATAAGCTGTTTGCTGCCTGTGGCTCAACATGTCACCATGTTGTTAGGAGAAAAAGGTGGCCGCATATCCCTTTAGCAGGCTGGTTTTTTCAGTGTCTTAACCGTGCACAGAGATTCCCTGATTAGGTTAAGGGATTATGTCCATCACCCAGTGAGGGTTGCAGATAAAGTCATAACTGCAGCTAATGGCAGTGTAAAGAGGGGTGGACAGGCAACAGATAGGAACTCTGTTCTCTGAAAGCAAAGCAGGGGAATAATCTTTCAGGGCTAGATCACAGCTTCAAACTTTTGCCTCTTTTGGAGTTAGTTAAGATAAATGATGTGGTGGGAGCAAGTCTAGGAGGAACTGCAACAAAATGCCTCCAGGAGAAGCATGTTTTGGGGGCTGGCAGCCTACACGCTACCCAGCCGGGCAGGTCCAGAAGCACTGTGTATGGCAACGGCAGGCCTTCTCCATGGTGGGAAACACAAAGCGTCAGAAATTTTCTCTTTTTGTGGGTTTTCCAGTCCTGTTTTGCAGATGCATCAGTTTGAGCCAACTTGGGAAGACCCAGAGAAGTCTCAGAAGCAGATCCTGGTTTGTCTGGTGTGTAGGCATGGAGCTGGTTCCCATCCTCAGCTCCAGGCTTTCTGCCCCAAGCCAGCAAGGCTGCAGCACCTGGGTATCAGCTTCTGAGAGCTTGCTGAGGTACAGTGGAGGACTGTGGAAAGACCAGCTACCAGACAGCCAGCACCCCAGCAGCTTGGGCCTCACCTTTGCAGAGTCTTCTCAGGAAGGACTCTGAATTGCTCACAGACCTTCACACATCACATTGGCCCCAACACTTTGCAGTGCTGGAGGTAAAAATAACCAGTGTTAACACAGACTGGAAATAGAAATGCAAAGAGAGAAAGAGGCTTGGTAAAGGTCAAGGTAGTGACAAGTAGCAGAAAACTCCACACCACCTCCTTACAGTCTTCAAGGAAATCTGACTTCCAGGCCTGAGTGGTGCATCTTCTCCCTGCTTGTCTAGGCAGCCTCTCCACTGATGCTCCTTTCCCTCCCAGCCACCTCCTTCCCACCCTTGCATGCCTGTACCTTCCCTCACTTCTGCAAACTCAGTTTCTCTCTCAGTCAGTGCAATCTCTCCCTGCACCCAGAGATCCACATTGGGCCCAGAATGCAATTACCAGCCCGAGGGAGCAGGCACTTGCCCAGCCACAGAGCACGCAGGCTGTAAGAAACTGCAAGCAGATAAATACAAGAAGTATCATCCATCAGAGCACACAAGCCATTAATGTCTGATACAGGTCTGTGCTTCTGTGCTTTAACCCAAAGGCAGATGGTTAAACATGTGAATGTTGGATATGGCAGTTCCAGTTCAGACCTATTCTCATTTCTGAGAATAACAGCATAAGTGTTTGGCTGAACAATTTCCAGACCATCATTTCTTTTCAGATTGTTTTTGCTTCCATACATCACTGTTCATGACTGTGGATGTGTAACTTGTCAGTAGGCGTTTTTTCCTTTCACTGATTGTATGCTTGAAATGTTTAAACTGGAGAATAATGACTAGCAGAAGGTAAATATTGAATGTCATGCCTCTGGTATCAACTTCCAGGCAAATAATAACTCCTACTAAATATAGTGGATCTCCAAGAGTTTCTGAATATTTTCACCAGTTTATGCACAAGGATATAATTGCTTGGGCTTTGGGGGTTATGGTGTATTTTTTAGTGTTGTTTGTTTGTTTGTTTGTTTGTTTTCCCTGAGAAGTCCACATTTCACTCAGTAGGTTCCAGGTGGAAAGCAGGGGTTTGGAGTTTTCCTTACCACTACTCCTGCTCCTTCTACAAACTAAATCTAGAAAATATCCAGATGAAAGTAAATATCTTTCACAGGATTTTAAAGAAATCCCTTGGTTATACTGCACATGGACCACTGCATGTATGCAGGGGCCATGGCTCCTATGGCCCACTGGCCTCTTCCCTGTGTGTTCACACAGACACACATGCATGCATGCACACACACACAGAGAACTGCTCTCACAACAAGCCATGGCTCAGCTCTGTCTCTTGTCCCTGTTCCCATCTCATCCCCTTACACCACAGCCTGTTAGTGCTGCTGTGGTGGGGAGCGAGCCTGGCTCCCCCAGGGGAGGAGAGCCTCTTTCAGCTCTCTTCTACAGCCCCAGCAGGTGAGGACAAGCAGTGCTGTAGCATGAGCATTGCTGCACATGCCTCCCCTAGCGATGGGTGCCTGAGGAGGACGTGGAGGGACTGCATACCTTCCCCCATGGCAGGGTGCAAGCTTCAAAGTACTGAGCCGTGTGACACCTCTCTTCACACTTCAGCCACCCCCTACACCTCTTAGAGATATCCCCATTTCTTCCATTGCAGAAGCTCACTCTTCTTTCAAAGGGAAACAAGGGCTGAGCTCAGCGCTGAGGTGTCCAGTGCTACCCTTCCAGCTGAGTGCTTGCATTCAGGAATTTGCTCACTCTTTTTTCAGGGATGCCACCAGTGGCTGGCTTCACTGAGTTACTGCTGGGTGACCCTCAGGGACCAGGAAAGAAGACACCAGGCCACGCGGTAAAAGCCCTGTTCCCCCTAGCCTGTTTCCTACACATGTTCCTACAGACAACAGAGGCAGGATGCTGGGTTAAGGGCCAGAATATTGTGTTAGGTCTGGATGGTACCATGGGGAAAATTAGCAGAGTAATTGTAACTGCTCCAGGTGAAACAGAGCAAAATATAAACCCCTTTTTCCTCTTCCCTTCTCCTCACATATGTACTTCGTGTTTTTAATAAAGACCAGCTTATTTTTTAATTGTCTTCTACTTATTGACTAAGCCTAAACCTCTACAGAAAAATGTGTCATCCAGACAAGACAACCAAATGCTGCCAGCTGTATTTATGGCTCCACCACCCTTTGCTGAGATGCAGCTTTGGAAAAGTGCTGTCCCTGAAGAAGCTGTTACCTAGTCTAGCAGTTACGGAGGCAAGCTTTATTGTGTCTGCCCAGAGGTGCTGGCACTTGCAGAGGGAGGACAACTGGCATCCCTGGAGAAGGATGCTTGCTCCAACCCCTGTCTGTCACCCCCACACATGTGCCCTCTTCCTTTTCCCCAGGGAGACATTGTGCAGACACTGAAGGTGCTAGAGCAGAGGCAAGACTATATGGAGGAGAGGGAGCATTGAGCAGAGTTGTTAAATACAAAGAAGCAGCTTGTGGTGGCTATAAAGTGCCACTAGTTGAATATATAACCACAAGCTTGTCAGGCCTTTATTTGTTTTGGTTGTCTGCCTGATGCTAAAAGCATATACATCTGTTTCTTAAATTACCACATGGTAAAATGCCACTGTCCTCACCCTGATTGCATGGGAAAACTAATTGACTTCAAAAAAGAAACTCAAGGCAGGGCAGAGACCACATCTCACAAACTCCCTCCCCTGAGCTGCAGTGGGATGTGAGGGACCCAGGGGCACTGGCAAGCAGTCCCTAACTGTACACAAGGCCAATGAGATTGTTAGCATGGGTTGGAGTATATGTTCTTTCCAAAGTTCTAGCTGTCCTGGGGCCTTCTGTGCATTCAGCTCCTGATGGTAGGGCATTCAGGGGCTTCAGGACTGCCCGGGACCCTTAAGGTTTAGAAGATTAGTGTCCATTACATTTTACATGTGGGCTGGGAATGGAAAAACCTCCATCTATCTTCCCCAGAGGAAACCTATCGCATCAGCATACAGTCTTCCTTTGTCAGGGAGTGAACATGAAACAGCCCTAGTAGGCCCCTTCTGGACCATTTCCCTGAGAAAAGCCGGGGGGGGGAGTTTGTTTTTTCTGATGCTCATTTTTTCTGACACTCTTTCAATCTTGCTTGAAATTTGGCTTGCCACCTTATCCCTGTGATACTGTCTCACAACTACACATCCAGCATCCATATGTTCCTTCCTAAATCTACCCTGTACTTCCTTGCTTTAGTGCTGTCATTTCCAGATGGAGGTTTCCCTTCAATTCAGCTAGATGCTCTCCCTCCTCCCCTGCTTTCCATTGACTGATGGATGCTGTACCAGTGCTCAGCTATAGCTTACACAAGTGTTGTAACTTGGCCTCTCTTCATCTTACCTCCTATGGCTGTCCCTGAAATGCTTTTGCAGCTGCTCTCTAGACTCAATTCAGGTTGCCAGCACGCTTCTGCTTCTGGCACCACATGTCTTGGACTGTCCTCCTTCTCCCTTCCCTCACATGAGTGTGGCCTCTGCCCAGAGGATTTAATTTGGACAAGTCCAAGGAGGAGGCTCTGAACAGATGCCTGTCAGCCCTTCCCACACTGGGAGTGAGGCAATAGGACTGCTGTTGGCTGCCAGATTGATATGACACATAACCAATAAACCCAGTGATTGAAGAGATTATGAGCAAAGGGGTTAGCTGGGAAAGAAATCCTTTGTGGATCAGAGGCTGCTCTGTTTGCTTGTGTGTGATCCATTCAATACCATGAGATCCTGCAGATATATAACTCCTTTGCCACCATCTAACACAACATACATAGACAGTTACTGCTTTGGGCAGAAGGATCCTCCCTGCAGCTTGAGAAAGGTGTGTGTTTGTCCCCAGGGCACCACCTCTTAACTACCTCTGCTAAAATGACTTAAATGAACGCTGCGGCTTGTAGAGTTGAGGCTCCTAAGGATGCTGTGATGAAGACATGGTCAGGGAAGTATTAAGACAGCAGCAAGGAGATGGCACTTTCCTGCTTGGAAGGGAGAGAAGAAAACAAAGAAATGGAGCTCCCAGAGGCAGCTGAGATGCATAGGAGAGGCCACCAGCTGTGGGCACACACATACACCCCCTCACAGACATGGTCCATTGCCCATCTAAGGGCACAGCATCTTCCCACCCCTCAACCTTGCAGGAACAAGGTGGGAGGTACTGACAACCAGTCACACGTCTCCACCGCTGGCACCAACACCACACTCTACTGCCAGATGCTACCAAGTGCAGAGCTGGTCATGTGTCACCAGCACAGTGGGGGGAGGTGGAACTGGTGCTTTGATGAGTTGCCCCCAAGCACAGTGATGCAGGGCAGGGATGAGGACCATACCGGCAGTGCCCTCACAGTGGGCTGCCCAACCGGGGAGTTTGATCTTTTGGATGCATCAAGGCCTGAAAGCTTCAAAGCAACCCAGGAACGTGGTCATGTCTCATGCAAAAGTTTTAATGGTAGCTGTGTGGATAAACCCCTGGACTGCTTTGAATATAACAAGAAAAATCTGGAACAGTGATTCATCAAAGGGATTATTGCATTTCCCACAAGAATTAATTGTCCACCAAGAATGGGCCCTGGCGACATCCACCCGAGGGTGTTGAGAGAGCTGGCTGACGTCATTGCAATGCCACTCTCCATAATCTTTGAGAAGTCATGGAGAACAGGGGATGTCCCAGAGGACTGGAGGAAGGCAAATGTTACCCCTATCTACAAGAAGGGCTTGAGGGAGGATCTGGGTAACTATAGGCCCATCAGCCTTACTTCAATCCCTAGGAAAGTTATCGCACGAATCCTCCTGGGAGCCATCACAAGTCAAATGAAGCACGTGATTGGGAAAAGCCAACGTGGCTCCACTAAAGGCAGATCATGCTTGACAAGCCTGGTGGCCTTCTATAACAAAGTGACTTGCCTGGTTGACATGGGGCAGGCAGTAGACATTGTCTACCTGGTCTACAAAGACATTGTCTACCAAGGCCTTTGATACGGTCTCCCACAGTCTTCTCCTGGAGAAATGGATGCGTTATGGCCTAGACAAGTGGTCTGTGCAGTGGGTGGGGAACTGGCTGACAGGCCGCACCCAAAGGGGGGTGGTAAATAGCTCTTTCTCAAACTGGCAACCTGTCACTAGTGGAGTCCCCCAGGGATCGATATTGGGCCCAATGTTATTCAACATCTTTGTAAGTGATCTGGGTAACAGGATCAAGTGTAGCCTGATGAAGTTTGCTGATGACACCAAATTGAGTGGGGAAGTAGACACTCCAGAAGGGAGAGCTGCTCTGCAGGAAGATCTAGATAGGCTGGAAGAGTGGGCCAGCAAGAACCTTACCAAGTTCAACAAGGAGAATTGTACAGTCTTGCACCTGGGAAAACATAATCCAGGAGTGCAGCACAGACCGGGATCCACCTGGCTGGAGAGCAGCTCTGTGGAAAGGGACCTGGGGGTCCTGGTGGACAGAAAGCTCAACATGAGTGAACAGTGTTCTGCTGTGGCCAAGAAGGCCAACAGGATGCTGGGTTGCATCAAAAAGGGCATCACCAGCAGAGGTAAAGAAGTCATTATCCTGCTCTACTCAGCACTTGTCAGGCCACACCTGGAGTACTGTGTACAGTTCTGGTCCCCGCTGTACAAAAAGGATGTGGACAGGCTGGAAGGGGTCCAGAGAAGGTACACCAAGATGATCAAAGGATTGGGAAGCCTGCCATATGAGGATAGGCTGGGAGAACTGGGTTTGTTTAGCCTTGAGAAAAGGAGGCTCAGAGGGGATCTCATCACCATCTACCAGTACTTAAGGGGTCGCTACGAAGAAGATGGAGACTCCCTTTTTACAAGGAGTCACATGGAGAGGACAAGGGGGAATGGACACAAGTTGCTCTTGGGGAGATTCCGACTGGACATCAGAGGAAAATTTTTCACAGTGAGGACAGTCAACCATTGGAATAATCTTGCCAGGGAAGTGGTTGACTCGGCCACGTTGGACACCTTTAAGAGTCGTCTGGACAGGGTGCTGGGCCATCTTGTTTAGACTGTGCTCTTCCTAGAAAGGTTGGACTAGGTGATCCCTGAGTTCCCTTCCAACCTAAGATTCTGTGATTCTGTGAATTCCAGATCAAGAAACCACATTTTGCTTCCACTTCTCATGCTAGATGCATGCAAGATCTAACTCATATTCTGCTCTGAACCTCTGTTGGGTACTGTTAGCCAGCCTCTGTGATGTGCTCCAGCTGCAGAGGATGAAATAGTGCCAGTGTATCTCCTACTTTCCCTTTGGGATGTCGAGGCTTTGTTCTGGCAAGCTGCTCTATGCTGGTGAGCAGTCCTGCTGAAGTCAGTCTGACCACCCAACTGTGGCAGCAGATGCTCTTGCAGCTCATCCCAGCTCAGCAAGCAACTCTGAGCTTCTTCAGGCTGAAAACTGCTCAGAAGGGGGTCAAGTGCATTACTGATACTGCTGTGAATATTTTTATGAGTTGCTTCCTGCTAGAGCCCCATCCCCCTCCATTAGCCTCCAGGCCACTGGCAACAAGAAATGTCTCCCCTTTCTTCCATCTTCTGCAAGAGTTTCACTCAGTATGAGCAGGGCAAAACGGCTTCTAAATCCCTTTACTGTTCACAAAAGTGGATTACATCAAAGATAACCTTCCCCTCCATTCCTGAGAAGGAAATGCTATCACCCTGCAGACTGGCTCCTTACAGTTCTTTAAAACCTCAAAGAAAGGACCATTTTTCAGTCCTTTCCACACAGTGTTTCTTGCTTTTCCACCACTCCAGATCTCTAGCCCCTAAATATCTTCAGTTGGCAGGGCAGAGAGCTGCACAAAGAATTTAGGCATTGCCTTGGCTTAGTTTTCCTTTGCTTCCATTCAAGGGTCCCACAGGAGCAGACCATGAACTTCCATATGCCTGCAGACCCCAGGCAGAAAGCACAATTGTCCTCGAGCATGACAAATGCTAGTTTGGGCCATATATTAGCATATCCTTCACACAGCATATCTAGGCCTCTGTTTCTCAGAGAATAGGGAACTGTAAAGGCTAAAACTTACTTCCTTTTTAATCCTATTGTAATTCCAGTAAGAGATTAGGAAGCAGAAAAGAATGGCTCTCTTTCCATTATAGAAAGCTGAATAATTCAGACACCTTCTTTAGGCCTCCTTTTCTCTTCCCAAGGTAATAATCATCCCACATTTTAGTGCTGCAATAAAACCAGCCACCCCGGACTTCATCATAGTCACTATGTTTTTTGCTAACAGGAAGAGAAAGCATAGATCCTCTGCCACTGGAGTGAAAGGAGAATTTTATTTAATTGCTGGAATGTGAGACTTGTGATGTAGTTGCACATTTCTGGTTCCCGTGGAGGATGGGCAGTGGTGGGTACTCACATGTCCAGATATCTGCTCACACGTGTCACATTAGGGAGGATGTCTAAGCAGCCCAAGACTGGGGACTCAGCTGAAATGGGAAAAAATCTTGCTGCAAATTTCCTCTGTGATTTTGGCCACATCACTTTGTCTGTGACTCATTTCTCCACCTGCAAAGAGAGCAGTAAAAGCACTGCCTGCCTGCAGCTGGTGGCTACGAGAAGCAGCATATGCAATGAGTGCCAAGGACTCGACCACAGTGATGGAGAGTGTTAAAGTTATTCCTCACCCTGTGTAACTTGTCCCCAAACCTCCAAGCAGCAACACTGCCCTCCTCTGGGACTTGCCAGCAGTGCTGAGGGCCTTGCTGATCCCTGCCTGCAGCCCACATGGCATGGATTGGGCTAGGCAGGTTCTGCTGTGGCTGCCCTCACTCCTGCATCAGGCTTTAAACCTACACAGCTGGAGATGAACACAGCAGGTCCAGCTCGGCACCCTGCACTCTCTATATTCCTGAAATGGGAACTGAGAAGCATGGATTAATTTAGCTGAGGAGATGAAAGTTTAGGGGCCATTAAATTATATGTAATCAGAACCAGGTTAAAGTAGTAACAGTGTACAGACTACAGTCCTTATCCAATAATTTAAAAACAAGTGATGCCTCCAGGATAAAGTAATTATGAGGAACAAATGAGAAGGAACAAGGGAAAAGTGGCAGTTTAAGAAAAGAGACACCTTCCCTAGCTATTACAAAAGTTACCATAGCTTTACAGTAACTAAACAACTTCTTGTTCCTTTAAAAATATCCTGACTGAGGGGAGCTCTACAGACAGGCAGTTTCAGTAATATGTATATAGGGAGTCTGCGAGTACCTGTGCAAATGCATAAAAAAGGGAAGACAAGACTCTAAAGGGAGCGGAAGAAGCAGTGAAAAATCTATGACAACATTATTGTGACAGATAATGTGGATAAAAATGTTCTGAGAACAAAAGAAATCCTAAAATTGTTATAGATCTTTTATCAGATGGAGACAACGTTGTATCTAATATCTAATATTCCTGCAGAAGAAAATCCAGCAGCATCAAATATTTATCTTCTGTATTCTGGCAGAAACTGGGTGGCATATTAGTATCCCATGAGATCAATGCATTATTCTACACAATTCTACATTAACAACAAAAGTTGTTGAATATCCTTTACTAGAGATAAATATTTCTAAATCAGGACATCTAGATAAAGCTCAAGAGGTTTCTAAAAGCTGTCTGAAGACCTCTCTAGATAGTTAATGTCAATTTTTAATAAAATCAGGGAAAACAGAGAATTGTCTGCAAACTGTAAGGAAGGTGGTGTTCTCTTAGAACTTTTAAAGTATAAATGGGACGGCAAAGCAAGTGGGAGAGGGAGATGAGAGGGAGAAAGGGAGGGAGAGGGAGAGAGAGAGGGAGAGGGAGAGGAAGGCTGTCCCCAGTGCCTTTCCCTAGGCCACCAGCCCAGCTCTGGGGAGAGGGATGTGAGGAGGAGGCAGAGGCTCGTGGGGCTGGGCTATTATTGCACAGAGCAGGGTACAGAAGAGAGTTTACAGATACCATGATGTTGCCTTTGTATCTGAAGTCATTTGGAGGAGGGAGAATCGCAAATGTTCTTTTGTCCTGGAACAGAGCCATCACTAAACTGGCTAAATTATACCCGATCTCTAGGGCCGATATTTCTTGCATTGCAAACTCACTAACTGATAGACCTCAAAGCATTTTCACCAACCAGGAATGGTCAACATGATGTCTACTATCTCAAGAGGTTTCACAGAGGTGCATTCCTCACCTGCTGCTCTTCCACACTACAGCAGCGATCCAGAAAGGAACCTAAATTCAGTGCCTACAAACTTCTCATCTCCCACTGCCTGGTAGGCTAGTAAATAATGAAGTTGGTGTATTTACACAGGTAAATTTTGGTTACACTGACAGAGAAAACACTGCTCTCTTGAAAACAATATGTTTGATCAGCACGGTGGGAGCATGAACACACACGGTGCAACAGTGATGAGCTTCCAGAGCACTACTGTGACCAGAGGCAAAGCATGGTCTTTGATGCACAGGCATGATCCTGCTGAGCAGGTGCATTTGCTGGGTAATCCTGCATGTATCTGTGCAAGATACTGGCCAGACCCGCAATTACTGGGAAATGTGGGCAGCTGAAAAGCCGGCAATTTTTCTGCCAGAGAAGCTCTTCAAAAAAGCTCTCCTTGTTTCAAGATGTTCCTGATGTGAATTTGAAGAAGGCACATCTTTTTAAGCATTGCATGATCTGAGCCAGCAGGAGAAGCAGTCTGTGTCCTGGGAAGGACACATACATAGTGACAAGTTGGTATTTTGGTTCCCTAGTACCAAGCAAAGCCGAAGCATCCCACATCAATGTACACAGTGTCCACTGGCTGGAGAGCAGCCCTTGCACAAGCACCTCTGAGGAATGCCAGAAATTTGGTGTCACATCTTCTTTCAGTATTAAGACTTCCTCTGGTTATTGAGACCAGCCACTTCTCAAGCCAGTCGGGGGTCTGTATCCTTCCTTGTGACCCTTTTCTTCTCCCAGCCACCCTTCTCACAGGTATCTGACCTTGCATGTTCCCTCATAAATCAGAATGTCTGGACCTGGGCCCACTGGTTAAACCAAAGGTAAACACAGGTAAATAGATTACCCTTGGTTTCACTGTCTAGCCTGAAACTCTGAACAGGTGAGATTAACCCTTGCCTGCCTCTATCCCTTTGTTTGGGTTGAATCCATAGTGATCATCCCCTCTCCTTCCTCAAAGTTTCTTTGGTAGCATATGACCACAGAAGAGGCAGAGGTTGTGCACTCAGGCATGAGAAAGAAGATGGTCCTTTCCTCATTTTTCCATGATGCTGGGAGTAGCTTTTGCTAATGGAGGAAGACCTGGACACTTGAAAAGTCTGAAAGTAGAGATATTCTAATGCACTTGCCCAGAAAAGAGAAAACCTCAAGTTTCCTAAGCACTGGGAGGGGTGCAAGGAAATAATCTCTGTGGGTGTGTCTGTGTGAGCGGCACTGCCTGAGAAGATGCATTGCTCTCTTTCATGTACGTGAACACTTCCTATTTCTTTTGATACTTGCTCCTGTCAAGCTCCCAGTATAGTTTTTCCCCTTTGAATGCAGTTTCCCTGCTCCCTTCTGGGTATGAGGGCTGACTTGTCTACCCACTACATCAGCTTCTCCAGGCAGAGAGATAAACACAGGCCTAGGGAAAAAGCTGTCAGCTTTTGACAGAAAGATTAAATGCAAGTCGTTACTGTACCTAAGGCAGTGCCAATGCCCAACTTGTGAATCTCAGTAAACAACACAAATCCCTCCATTTCAGAGGCTCCAGTAGAGTGAGAAATATGTGCCACTTAACTGTGGCAATCGGTCTGACCCCTGGGGAACTGAAGATCAGTCAGCCACAATGCTCCTTATTCTCTTTCCACAAGTATTGTTTGCATGGTCTCTCCTCTCTCAGCAGTTGCTCAGAAAGTGGCTACAGAGGAACAGCCAGCTGGTCCAAGCTATCTCACTGTCTGTCTGTGATGGGAGAGAGAAGAGTAGTATAAAGTCAGAGAGGATCAAGGCATTGCAAAGAGCAGGTTCAACTTCTCCATCCAGTGACAGGTGAAATCAAGTTCAATCAGACTATACAAAAAAGCGTCTTAACAGGAAATCCCCCTCCATCCTGGAAAAGGGCTGGAAAGATTTACCCTGGGAACAGTGAAGCGTTAGCACCAGACACAATGACAGACCTGCCAGCTCTGCCGTTGGCTGAATCCTTCTGCTTTCTGCTGCACAGGCTCTTACACAGTACTGTGGATCAGAATTTGAGTGATTACACCATGTCTTGGATACCACAGCTGGCAGCAGAAATGCAGAAGCAGCGCAGCTCTGGTTTGCTCTGCAGGCCCTGGGTGAGCCCTCAGTCAGCAACGCCTACCCTACACCAACAAACTTACTGCAATAGCTGAGACTGTACCTTCCTCTGCCACCCAACCTAGTACTTCTAACTGCATGGTGGAGAGATGCCTGACCCTTTGCAGTTCCCCCATCATTCATCACCCCTGCAACATCATCAAGGCTTGAGCTATACATACTGTACTCTGTTGATGGTGCATGTGAAGGCACCCAGCAAGCAGGTAACACATGCCTATGTCCTTGGATTTGGTGATTGTATTTTCCAGGGCAAGTGTGTCACTGGGGAGCTTGAAGGACACAAAGAAAGGAAAAACTGAAACAAACCTTCCATGAAATATTGCTCATAGCGGGAACATCCAGGGCTTTCACAGTGTTCGCTCAGTCCACTTCAAGAGGGACTGCAACTGATTTGAGGCTACAGAGGTCAGCTTGCTGCTCAGAAAGTGAAAGATATCATCCTTCAGTAACAGTGCCTGTGAAATTGTGCTTTAAGATACACACTTACAAAATGGTATGTGTTATGCCACCACAAGTACCCAGGAAGCCTGTAAATGCATAAACAGTAAGGAAAGAGGAATACTTTATTTTCACATCTACTCCATATCCACCAGTTTTTGACCCAAACTGGTATAAATGATAGCATGTGGGTAGCGTCAGAGAACAGCCTGCCAAGGTATCTTGAATATTGATTTCATTCAGTGGCTCAGAGACGCACAGAAACACGCGCTCTCTGGACTTCTAGAAATAGCTTTGCCAAGAACCCAGCAAGCCACGGTCTAGTGGCTCAGGCTTCGGCTGAAGATCTCCCACTCCCCTTGCTGGAGAAATAGTGCAATAACAGAGCTCCAGACAGCACAAACTTTGTGAAAACAGTAAAGTGGAGAAACACAGAGGGCAAAGAAAAGCCAAGTACATCATGGATCTATATCACCATGGATAAAAGGGTTGCCCAAACCTCATTTCCAGTAGTAAAAATTAACAAATAAAACAATACAACTTAAAATGTAAAATAGGATGGGCCTGCCACTATATGGCTGATGAAATACAGTGCATATTCTCCTGTTTTTAAAACTAGAAGGAGCACATCAGAGACTGTGGTATACAGGAAATTATATTAGATGCTCCTAAGGAAGATGTCATAGAAATTACTGTGTTGTTATTACTATGTTGTTATTATAAAGGCACCAAAATGACCTTTGAAATAACTACCTGGCACCCTGATAGCTCTGCATTGCCACAGACTGTTTCTATTGCTCAAGTTAGCAAGCTCCAGGCCAGCTCAGGAGCCTCCACTTGGAACCATGTGTAGTGCTGTGACTGCAGCGCAGAGATACCCAAACTTTCTAAGAAGCTCTTGCACAGAGCCAACACCCCCAAGTCCTTCTCCGCTGTGGAGCTTTCCAGCCACGCTTCCCCAAGCCTGTAGCGTGGCATGGGGTTGTTATGACAAAAGTGCAGGACCTGGCACTTGGCCTTGTTGAACCTCATACAGTTGGCCTCAGCCCATCGATCCAGCCTGTCCAGATCCCTCTGCAGAGCCTTCCTACCCTCGAGCAGATCAACACTCCCGCCCAACTTGGTATCGTCTGCAAACTTACTGAGGGTGCACTCAATCCCCTCATCCAGATCATTGATAAAGATATTAAACAAGACTGGCCCCAACACTGAGCTCTGGGGAACCCCACTCGTGACTGGCCACCAACTGGATTTAGCTCTCTGGGCTCAGACATCCAGCCAGTTTTTTACCCACCGAAGAGTACACCTGTCCAAGCCGTGAGCTACCAGTTTCTCTAGGAGGATGCTGTGGGAGACACTGTCAAAGGCTTTGCTAAAGTCCAGGTAGGCAACATCCACAGCCTTTCCCTCACCCACTAGGCGGGTCACCTTCACAGAAGGAGATCAGGTTGGTCAGGCAGGACCTGCCTTTCATTAAGCCATGCTGGCTGGGCGTAATCCCCTGGTTGTCCTGCACATGCCTGATGAGTTCACTCAAGATGAACCGCTCCACAACTTTCCCTGGTAGTGAGATCAGGCTGACTGGCCTATAGTTCCCTGGATCTTCCTTCTGGGCCTTCTTGTAGATGGGCATCACATTGGCAAACCTCCAGTCATCTGGGACCTCCCCTGTTAACCAGGACTGTTGATAAATGATTGAGAGCGGCTTGGCAAGCTCCTCCACCAGCTCCCTCAGTACTCTCGCATGGATACCATCTGGCTCTATAGACTTGTGAGTGTCCAGGTGGAGCAGTAGGTTGTAAACTGCTTCCTCCTGGATTATGGAGGGGAATGTTGAATGTTGTATATATTTTATGTATTATATGTATGATATGCTACATTAACAGGAGCCAGCTGCCCACGTGGGCAGTTGCAGCTCTGTGACTGCCATCCAGAAGGTTGAGGGATCAGTGGTGCTGGGTAGAAAAGGGCATTGCAGGGTTCAGCATTACCATGTGATGTGAAACTATGTCCACACCCTGACCTCTCCTGTCAGTGCTTTTGTTTCCCCTCTCCTCCGCTCCATCCTTCTTGCTCTGCTACAGGCTGTCCCTGTCCCAAAACACCTTCCTGACAATTCCCTGTTGCTCTGGCTTGGTTTGTGTCCTCAGGAAGACACCTTCCTTGGAAATGAGCTTGAGTAGGAAAAATAGGGAAAACCCCATATTTAGAGACACAACTTTGTTCACAAATTAATTTGCACCTGATGATTCACCAAAGGTAGGGGAAACAATGCCATCTTTTGCAGGAGGAATACTGTGCTTTACTTGCTATGATTCAGGTGAAGGAGGAGCTCCAGGGAAAGCCTTGCAAGATCCTGCACCAAAGCTGCCATTCTGCCTGCATAGTCTTCAGGAAGCTTGAAGAAAGCCCAGTTTGGGTTAGAATATTTATTTTTAAATTATTTGGCAAACATGATTATTCCTATTTGTTATTTAATGTGTTCCTAATGGAGCATAAAGTGATGGACTCATTTTTAAATATTTAATCCTTTATGCTTTTTCTATTGGTAGTGAAGGCAACCAAGTGGTCTAGAGGGAACTGGTAATGAAACTTCTGGAGCAGTCCAAACAAAAATTGTTTTTAACCTAGGTCCTGTGTAAACCAATGGCTAAATTTCTGTCATCCTTTGTTTTAATTTTCCAAAGTTAAAAGCAGCATCAGCCATACATTTCTGACAACTGCAAAGGCAAAAAAAAAAGACTTTTACTCTCAAAACAAAACTTCTGCATTGTATGAGAAAATAACAAATTTTCTAGTTTTATCAAATAATAAAAACTTAAAGAAATAAATAATAAAAACTTGTCTCTGGAATAAGTATGTCAAGCAAGAAATTGGAAAGGAGAAAACACATTTTAAAATGGCACCAAAACCCACCCAGATGCAAACAAAAAGGAAACGTTTAGAAACTTCCAGAGATGTCTCCTGTATAAATGGTTTCAAATCACTACATGTTGATCATGAGAGAGGGACAATTCCAGGGATGGGGCATCCACAACATTTTTGGGCAACCTGTTCCAGTGTCTCATCACGCTCATAGTAAAGAATTTTTTCCCTATATCTAATCTAAATCTACCCTCTTTTAGTTTAAAAGAGTTACCCCTTCCCCTGTCACTACAGGTCCTGGTAAAAAGTCTCTCTCCATCTTTCCAAGCCCCCTTTAAGTATTGAAAGACCGTGATAAGGTGTCTGGATCAATGGACATAGAGCAATGGAAGTTACAAGATGATTACTCCTGCTTTTTGTAAAATGAACCCCAAATCAGGCTTGGTTTTGTGGCTCGCTTTTCAGCATTGCTGAGCCAGCTGAGCCTCCTGACACCACCTATCCCTGGCACAACAGAGAGTGCTGAGGGTGCCCAGCTGTGCGTGGCTCCAGGGGCACCTCTAAGTGCTGGTGGGTTTTGGGCATCAGGTGCCAGTAAGGTCCCCCGCATGCTAACAGGCACCTCTCCCTCCTCACAGTCTGCACCCCAGGTCCCACTACTGGCAGTGCAGGCTGCAAGCCCAGGGATACCTGGCAGATGGAGGGGTCTTGCCGACTGTGGCAGCCCCCCATCTCCACAGATGTGCCGGGGCGCAGCCAGAGCCTCACTCATGGCTGTCACATCTGGAGGGCTGGCATGGAGCACAGCAGCCACTCAGAGGCAATGGCACAGTGGGTGAATATGCAGCACAAAAATCCGGATGGTAAGGAAAGTTAGGAATATATGAAAAATAAACAACATAGGACTTGAAAAAGTCGGGACTGGCTACGGCAAAGCTGGACCCCACACACCTGTGAGTGCCTTGGATGGGAGTGGGTGCCTGGAGGGAGGGTGAGCAATGGGCACCCGCAGTCTGGCCCTGGTGACAGTGTGGGTTTTGCTAGGAAGGAGCCAGCCCGCATCCCCAGCTGGCAGAGTGGGAAAGAGTGAGAGGCATCCTCGCTGGTGGCCCACTGGCAATGCCTCTGCATGAGAGTTGTGGTTGATGAAACTGACAGGTATATCAGGATCTTTCCATGGACCTTGGCTTCATGGCAGTGATGGGGTTGGATTTCGGGCCCAGGTGGGCAGTCTTCAGTTCAGCGACATTGTGGAACCAACACGGCAAGCAACGCAGGTCCACGAGAAGGGTGTTCAAAACCTTTGGCACTAGCCAGTTTGAAAAAATCACAGAGTCACAGAATCACAGATTTGTAGGGGTTGGAAGGGACCTCTGGAGATCATCTTGTCCAAAACCCCTGCTTGAGCAGGCACACCTAGAGCAGGGGGCACAGGACTGCATCCAGGCAGGGTTTGAATGTCTCCAGGGAAGGAGACTCCACAACCTCTCTGGGCAGCCTGTTCCACTGCTCTGTCACCCTCACAGTAAAGAAGATTTTCTTATGTTTACGTGGAACTTCCCATGTTCCAACTTTGCCCATTGCCCCTTGTCTTGTCATTGGGCACCACTGAAAAGAGTCTGGCCCCATCCTTTTGACACCTGCCCTTCAGATATTGATAAGCATTGATAAAATCCCCCCTCAATTTTCTCTTCTCTAGGCTGAACAAACCCAGGTCTCTCAGCCTTTCCTCGTAAGAATCATAGAATCATAGATTAGAATTATTAACATTGGAAAAGACCTCTAGGATCATCAAGTCAACCCAATACTACCATGCTTCCTAAACCATGCCCTGAAGTGCCACATCTCCACATATTTGGAATACCTCCAGGGATGGTGACTCCACCACCTGTCCGGGCAGCCTGTTCCAATGCCTGACCACTCTTTCAGCAAATAAATTTTTCCTAATATCCAGTCTAAACCTCCCCTGACACAGCTTGATGCCATTTCCACTTGTCCTATCACTAGTGACCTAGGAGAAGAGACCAACACTCACCTCACTACAACCTCCTTTCAGGTAGTTGTAGAGAGTGGTAAGGTCTCCCCTCAGTCTCCTCTTCTCCAGGATAAACAACCCCAGCTTGTGAGTGTCCAGGTGGTGCAGCAGGTCATAAACTGCTTCCTCCCGGATTATGGGGGGTTTATTCCGCTCCCTATCCTTGCCTTCCAGCTCGGGGGGCTGAATACCCTGGAGATAACTGGTCTGACGGTTAAAGACTGAGGCAGAGAAGGCATTTAGTACCTCAGCCTCTTCCTCATCCTCGGTGGCAAAGTGCAATAGAGGATGGAGATTCTCTTTGGTTCTCCTTTTGCTGTTAATGTATTTGTATAAACATTTTTTGTTATCCGTTACAACAGTGGCCAGATTGAGTCCTAGCTGGGCTTTTGCTTGTCTAATTTTCTCTCTGCAAGGCTTAACGAGATCTCTGTACTCTTCTTGAGTTGCCTGCCCCTTCTTCCAGAAGTGGTGAACTCTCCTTTTTTTCCTGAGTGCCAACAAAAACTCCCTGTTCAGCCAGGCTTGTTGTCTTCCCCGCTAGTTCGTCTTGTGGCACATGGGCACAGCCTGCTCCTGCGTCTTCAAGACTTCCTTCTTGAAGAATGTCCAGCCTTCCTGGACTCATTTGCCCTTCAGGACTTCCTCCCAAGGGACTCTCCCAAACAGTGCCCTGAACAGGCTAAAGTCAGCCCTCCAGAAGTCCATGGTGGTTCTTCTGACCCCCCTCCTTACTTTGTCAAGAAATGAGAACTCAATCATATCATGGTCGCTAAGCCCAAGACAGCCTCCAACCACCACATCTACCACCACAGATGCAGAAAGATGCTCCAGAGCCCTGATCATCTTCATAGCTCTCCGCTGGACTCTCTCCAGTAGTTCCCTGTCCTTGAACTGGGGGCCCAGAAATGAACACAGTACTCCAGATGTGGCCTCACTAGGGCAGAGTAGAGGGGGAAGATAACCTCCCTCAACCTGCTGGCCACACTCTTTATGCACCCCAAGATACCATTGGCCTTCTTGGCCACAAGGGCACACTCCTGGCTCATGGTCAGCCTTCTGTCCACCAGCACTCCCAGGTCCTTCTCAGCAGAGCCACTTCCCAGTAGGTCAACTGCCAACCTGTACTGGTGCATGGGGTTTTTCCTCCTCAGGAGCAGGACCCTACACTTGCTCTTGTTGAATTTCATGAGGTACCCCTCGGCCCAGCTCTCAAGCCTGTCCAGGTCTCGCTGGATAGCAGCACAGCCTTCTGGTGTATCAGCCACTCCTCCCAGCTTGGTATCATCAGCAAACTTGCTTAGGTTACACTCTATCCCATGATCCAGGTCATTGATGAATATGTTGAACAGGACTGGACCAAGCACAGACCCATGGGGAACACTGCTAGTGACAGGCCTCCAACTAGAGATAAAACAATAAAACAAGAGATAAAATAATTGGAAGCCAGTAGAGGCTTATACCTGCAAGGGTTTGTGGGCTGGCTTGGGCATTTTCTCAATTCTTCTTTAAAATAGGAAAGACCCACACAAACAGGGGAAATTGCCTAAATGCCCATACTGGGGAAACAATGACAGGGAACATACACAATGTACTACCATATTCACAAAGTAAATTGGAAAAAAAACCCCAACCTCTTAGTTATTTTTTTCTTCCCACTTGAAGGGCTAGTTATAAAAACATGAGACAAAAGATTTTCAGACAAGTCTGGATGAAACCGATAGTGGAAATTTAAAATGAAATAAAAACATTCTTGGTAGGAAAATCCACTGAATCTACCCCACACTTCTAAGGCATTTCTTTATCCACATGTTCTCAGAACTGATCAAAGCATGAAAATCCATTTGGGTGAAAATTTTTAAAAATGTTGATGCTGTTTTAATTTTGAAACAGTAAAAGAAAAATTCTGAAGCTTTTACTGATTTCACCTTCAGTTCGAATCTATTTTTATTGAAATAGTTACTAAAAACACTTTTGACACTTTCTATTAGCCAGTCAGCCTTTTCTTTGATAAGCAAGTCATTAACAATGTTACTAGCTAAAATAAAAAAGCATTTGAGGGAATCTAAAGCTTTCACTTGGCAAAACCATGATACTTTAGCCCCGAAAAATTTCATTTAAAAAAATCAAGTTGGCATTTCCACCTACTGATACAAGGTGAAACACACCTAAAAATGAACCTTGTGTGCTAAAAAAGAAAAGTTAAAGAAAATCAGAAACTAATCTTTTCTCATTTTGCAAAAAAGATATTTTTTGAAATATGTTATCCATGCAAGTCTTATCCATGGAAACACTCTTTTCAGCTCAGTGGGACTTTTTTGATCGAGTTCTTCGTTTGAACAGGTTCTGCATTTTTAATGTTCCTTGCTTTTGATAAAGTACTTTGTTTTGCTTTAAAAATATCCTGCATCATAGCCATTGTTATTACTGATATTAGTCATTAATATTATTTGTATTAATGGAAGATGTAGAGACTGTAAAATGACCCAAGTGCTACTGAAACACAGAATACAGAAAGGTGGTTCTTGACTTAAACATACTGTCGTTAGGCAGGAGCGCTCGTAGCCTGGGCAGTTCAGGAGAAAAAAGCCAGCCACTGAGCAGCCAGAACCAACTTTAAAATCATGACATTTAAAGTAGCAATAAAAAGGTGGCTGCCTTCTATTTACTTCTAGCTTAGGAATCTTTATTTTGTCCATAAACTCAGATTTTCTGCAACTTCTTAGCCAGAGGACAGATGAAAATGAAAGCTGAGAAACTAATGTAATCAGAAGCTTTAAGGAAAATAGCAAGTGTCATGAGAGTTGGCAATGCTGTAGCTCCCTACCACTGCTTTTCTTCAGATCCTGTCTTTAATGCATAATTAAAGGCTGTTTTCCCCTTACATTCTTCAATACTATAGTTAAGTGCAGTGTGTTGCCCTTTAAGAAAATCCTCTTTTTACAAAACAATTTTATTCTCTTCAATTATGTTATTATCAACAGCTGAGATCAGTAAAAGAATCAAAGGTTTATAATTGCATATAATTTTCTTCTCATTACAGAAAATAAGGTCTGGACAGTCGTTTTGCTTTTTGTTTATTATTAGCTTCCAGTTACAATAATTTTTGGACTCTGTTGCATTAAAACAACATGAAATAGCTTGGACTGCAAAAAAACCCAGGTGACAAATTACTTGCTGTAAAAATCTTTTTTTTTCTCTAGGACATTAAAACCACACAGAAGTATTTATTTGATGTAGAATAATTTCCTTACTTGAAATAAAACTTTAATTCAGAGCTAAATTTGATCTATGCATCTCTAATTTGGAAGATAACCCTGAGATTTATAGATCATGTCCTCATGATGTAGTGGTTGTAACATAACACACCAGTGCAGCAGTGAATAGCGGAGGCTCCGCCTGCAAAAATCTACTGGAACTATTTGCTTTGGAGCTCTCTGCTCCGGTCATGCAGTTGAATTAAGTTATTTTAATAAAATGGCCTGTTAAGGATAACATACATCTAATAGATAACTAGTACAGACTGCCTGCAACATACCGTGTTAGCATTTGTGGAAGTACAATACTCCTGCTCTCCCAATAAAATTAAATATTAATAAATGATGTGTGCAGGAGGCATTCAGTCTGGTTGTCTTAAAGTCAAGCTGTAGGAGCTGCCTCACAAGGGCTGTCCTCTCACGATAAAGCAAGCAGCAAAGGGAGTCCCCCAGCCTTCCCAAAAGCAGCAGGGAGTAGCTGCGACTCCCTGGTAAGTAGAGCGGGTAGAAGGTTCAGCAAAGGTGGATGTGGCACAAAACTAATACATGTACTGCAAGACATGGGCTGGAGAGACAACCACCTCTCACAAATTGTGTCCATCCCTCCCCCCACTCAGGAGCTCAGCCTCAAAGGTACTGTGATAAATAAACAACTAGCACTGAACTGATAAACGTCCCTGGGAGAGGATATGCAGCTGAACAAATGATGCAGCAGCATCTGGATCTACCCCCATGCCAGAGATAATGCCATGGATCTCAGGAGGGAGCTGAAAGTGTTCCCAGCTCTCTTTGCAGCGATGTGCTGGTCCTGTGGAACAGAGGAGCAGAGTACTGGGGTGCTACCACTTGGGGTGCAGTTGGAGGGAAGCAAACGTCGAACAGCACCCAGCACTAAGCTAAACCTGCAGTCACGCACAGGTGCTGAGCCCGGGCAGTTGGTGGCCAAATGGTTCAGGCAGGGCGCCGCTATGCCAGCTGCATGGAAAGTGCCATCTTTGGAGCAGCTGGGATATGCACTCAAATTCGGCATATCCTGAGCAGACAAAACCCACATAGCCGTGCATAAGAGAAGAACTAGCTTCTCTCTAGCTCAGAAGCCAATCAAGGAGTTTGTACCAAGAAATCCTCCAGGGTAAGAATAAACTGCATATTATCAGCATTATAGAAACCTCCTAACTTAGTATGATGATGTTTTAATCAATGCAAAATAGCATTATTTATGTTAATAACATAACCATTAACTAGATTAAGAACTGGTTCCTTTTGGGTCTCAAAACTAAATTGTCAGTGGAGAATCCCCAGCAAACAGAGATGGTGGTATGGCAGGACTTTCCAAGAAGGGGTATTTACACCTAACCTATTCAGTATTTCAATCAGTGACCACAAAGTTAAATATAAAGTTACTGCTGATAAAACTCACAGGTGACATCAAGATTAGGAAGCTAGGGAGGAGGAGGTGTTACACTATCTGATCTGAGAGCACTTGATGTCAGAAGCATGGGCCCATTCCCAGAAAGGGGTTTTGCAGGCAGTGCCATGCACGCTGATGCAGGCACAGGCCATTCCCACGGAGTGATGGAACATCCCCTGGGCAACCACAGCTCTGGAAAGGGTAAAAGGATAAACAGTTCATGGGGAACTTGCAGTGTCGTGACATGACAAAATACTACTGTGATCCTGAAAGTGTAGCAGTAAGAAAGAAATGTTTGTATACATGTGTATTTTTGGTTAGGTGGACCCCATGCTGCCAGAGGCAGTTCAGGCAACAATATTTTAAAAGGGATGTTGAAAAACTGAGCAGGGTTCACAGGAAAGCAGTATAAGGACTAGCAAAAAATATCTTTAGTTGAGAGGTTTAAAGAGATTGGTTTGTTAACTTACCCAGAATGAAATATTTTGAGTTGACTAGACTACAGCATAGATGTATCTTCCCAAGAAGAAAATATCAAGAACGTATCGAAGTATACGGAAAAGCATAAAAAGAGCCAGTTGCTAGGTGGATGCAGCCAAATTCATACAGAGAATTCAAGCCCACATTCAGAATGAGAAGGGTGAGGACAAAGGGAAAGAGAAATTATTTATCTCTTGACTTCTTCAGATCAGAACTCTGTGTCTTAAAGACATCTTTATAGTTAAGCACAAGTTTTTTGGCTCAAGACAGGGTAGCTGCTTGTGATATACAGAAGTGCGCATTCCTACGGACTGCCAAAACATGTGACTGATGCCTAGAAACAAACCACTAAGTTTTGAAGTGCTTGTGAGCGGAGACATTCCTCACTCTCCCGTGTTTGGGCTAGCTACAGAGAGACTATTTCATATGGAAAAGCAGTTCTGATTATTCATTAAAAAAACACCAGCGCAGATTCTCAAACCCCAGTGTTCGAAAAAGGCACTATTTGTATGTGGCTCATCTTGTCTGTAAGATTTCAGGACTGCTCTTGGGCAGGTAATCTAATCTTTGGGTTTCTGGCTACAGTTTGAGTGCTAATTCCCGCTGCCGTCCCTGCAGCCTGAGACATGGACACCAATCTGGGTAAAAGGCAATCCACATGCATGCACCAATGCTACAGTAACTAAGCAGCTTTCTTCTTTTTTTTGTGGATTATTCTCAACCCAGTTCAGCTCTCTCCTCCAGTTCACAGCCTGCAAACAGCCTTCTCAGCACTGCCAGGGATAGGCAGCCATGGCAGCACCATCCACCACAGAGCAGGAAACCCCAAAGCCAGCACTGCTGGGGACACAGATGCTGAGGCTGATCTGGTGGCTCACTGTTGTCATTGAAGAGGTCTGGATGTCCTCCTTTCCCCCACAGCACAGTCCCACCACCTCCTTTTACTGGTGTTGGCAACTATCTGGCTAATTCTCTGCTCAGCTCTGAGCCAGCTCAGAGAGGGCAGCAGTACCAGCCTAGGGGACTGTGCCTGCTGGAGCAGCTCTACCTACCTGCTGCATCACAGCATATCATCAAACCATACCTCAAATGCTCATATAGCTCTACACTGTTCCCAGGGAGAGTTCCCTGGCTCCATATGCTGATCTAAACCCCAGAAAGGATCATCCCACCCTCCCCACTGTCTCTAACAGTGCCTTTTCTTCCTCTCCTTTTAGCACTGGAGCTGCTGTGGCCAGGGGGTGAGCAGGCTTGGGTTAGCTCCCGAGACAGGCTCAGCAAATGGTGGCACAACTGCCAGGGCCCAGAGAAGAGGGAAAAGGAGAGAAGGTTGCACTCAGAAGTTTCCTGCTTTCCAGCTGAACTCAGCAATGTTTATCTGCCTTCTTGGGGGATGGTTCATTGGGCTTTATCCAGTGACATCCATAAAATTCATGGAGAGCACTGCATCACTAAAGCATTCATATTCTTCTACCGATAACGGTGAAAGACTCGTATAGCACGATGAGGAAAAAGACACAGTGCTGCTAGGTAAAGGTCATTGTCAGTTCTACTGTACAGAAGAAATAAACACACGCTGCAGCTCTTGCACAGTTGTGCACCCTTCAAAGAGCTCTTCCCCCGCACCTCTTTTGGGGCCAGTCCCACCCTGCTACAGTAATTTGTAACTATGGGTTTCTGGCTGAGTTTCCTTTTCAGTCATGTAATTTCCTTTTTCTTTTCTGCTGTGGGACATTTTCAGATTTTCAAAGCGAAAAATCTGTATTCTGATTCACCATCCAACAACCCATAAATGTGGAAGAAAAATGTCCCTAATTTTGTCGTGGCTTCTTACCAGTGTTTTTAACACAAAAAGCCGGTTATCAGACTTAACAGCCAGTGAACTTCACACTGATCATCAGTGCGATGGTCCTGCAGATTCGCATCTTTTCCATGTGCAGGAAAGGTGTTGTCTGGGTAATGGCAGTAGGATTTTCCTTTTTTGCTTGCAACCGAGCAACCTTTCCTGAAGGAAGAGACAGTCCGGCCCCAAGCAACTCGTTCCTCAACGTCTGGGAAGCAGACACCAGACTTTTGGTATTGATGTGGTTATGTAGGATATTGATAATCTTAAATGAGAGAATATTCAGTAACGTGATGGCTGCTGCGCCTGTCACCTTGCAGAAGAACCTAAATGCTTTGCTACCTTTCCTTGGGCACCCCATTGAAGGCAGCCAGGCATCCCCGCAGGAGGCAGCCCCTATCACCCCACCTCCAGCATGGGTCCTGACTTCCCCCCTCTTCACTGTGTTGTGCCTGAGCCACTGGACATTTTTAGGCAATGACATGGTCATTACACAAAATACACACAGTTGCTTCTGCTGCAGGTAACAGAGGTACCTGCCAACTCCAAGCACCTTGAGCTCTGGAGACCATTTAAGCGCAGTTGTTGACAAGCTGGATTCTGTTTTATCCACTTTTACACACATTATTTTTTATCCCGTTGGCTAAAAGCTCAGTGTCAGTAGAAGCAACCTTTTACCTCTCTGGGAGACTATCCAGCATTTCAGGGAGGAACAGATTTGACAGTCTAATACTGGAAAGTCGACACCTAATTACCTCATTCCTAATTGATGTTGTCGTTTGTGAAGTTTTTTCTGGGAGCCTGGCAGAGAGAGGGGAATAGCTGTGGGGCTGAAAGCAAGGAAAAAGTGCTGAAGGACTCATTAAAAAAAAATTAATCCTATGTCTTCTTAATTAATGAGGGGGCAGTTTGCTGAGGAAGGGGGACCCTTTGCAAGCCCCAAAGGTAAGATTTTTGCAGAGAGAGTACAAGTTTGCACTGTCTTCCTTCTATAACTAGTTTCTAGACAGAAAAGACACAAAATCCTTTTCATGGGGATTTTATCGCCTGACTATTAAACATCTAGAGACAACAGGCACACATTAAGACAAGGCAACTCCCTCCCAATAAATTCGCATGCCCCATTTGCAAGGAGACATAATAGCTGTTATTTATATTGTACTTACATGTTTAATTTTCTTTATAAATAAAAGCTTTATGCCTCCCTTTGAGCCGGCTCTTACAGCCTTAGACTACAACAAAACTATTACTCCAAATTAGCACGGCATTCGGCATGCATTTTTATAACTTCCATGATTTTTATTGTGTTTTTTAATTATCTTTTTTCTCTCAGTTCTTTCATCAATCATATTTACAAGGCCATTGTTGTACTTGCTGCCAGTTTAGTGTTCTCACACATTTCAGCACACAGAAACTTCAAACTAGGGCAGCTCTATTAGGATCTCTAATATTTCTGAGGAGTCTGAAGGTGCTGACAGCATATGGTATGTCTTTCCCAGGCAAGTGCAACTGCCTTTAAGTCCATCTATCTGCGATTACCGGGAAGGGTAAAATTACACAGCATGCTTACCCTCCGAGTAGAAATCCTCTCCCCAGAGGTTAGAAACAGGGAAGAAACAAAAACTTTGAGAAACAAGAAGCATACCACAGCTGGAGATCTGACAAACAATAGAACAATCATCTGTGCTGCGCTGGCTGCCTTTGCAAAGCCAGCTTGTTTTGAACTCGAATCGATTACCTTCCTCGTTGTTTTGCCAGACAAATTATCTTTTGCTGACTTAAGTGATATATCAAGACCTGATCCAGAAGCCCTGCCACCCCCCAAACTCTCAGTGAGGGCAGCAGAAGCAGATCAAGGACGGCAGAAATTGGGCTTCTATTTCACTCGGGCAACATTCTTTTTTACCTTGTGCTCTCACTGATTTTTCTCCACTCCGCACCATCCTTCTATAGTAGGCATCTCAGGGGGTGGAGGATATCAGGAAACAATTTTATACTTTTGGGACTGCAGGAAAGGGTATTTCTCAGGGCTGCAGAAAAAGGGAAGTAGTTCCAAGCATCCAAGCATGCACATTGTCACCGCAGCCCTGTTTGCATAACAAGCCCATCGTGAACTGGAAAATTATGGCTATTTATCCGTCCCTCTCTTTACCCCCTGCTGCGCCTCATTTGGCAAAGCGGCTAAACGGTTTGCATTTTTGAAACCTAACGCTCGCAGATGGTTTTATTTAGAATATGGTTTATTGGTGAGACATGCTTCCTCCGTTTATTAAATTATGCCTGCTTTTTGTCATCCGTCATGTTGCCCGTAATTTCTGCACAAAGCTCGAGGGTAGGGTTTGCTGTTCCTGCTGCTGTCGGGTGGGGGTTGCTTTTTTTTTTTTTTTGGGGGGGGGGAAGTAATTTGAAACACGAGGGAGCTGCGAGCGCCAGGGAAGCACCCCGCCTCCGCGATTGCTTTTTGCTCGCTAAAGGGGCATGTGGCGCCAAAGGGGCGGCGAGCGGCGGGGTCCCGGTGCGGGGGGGGGGGCCCTCCCTGGCTCTTCCCTCGGGGGATGGCGGAGCCCAGGGTCGCGTTCCCCGGCTGGGGGGGCCGGTCTTGCCGCCGTCTTTCCCCCCAGAAGGGGGCGGGCGGCGGCAGCGGCTCCGAGCTGGGCGCCCGGCTGCTCCGCCGGGCCGGGCCGGGCCGGGCCCCGGGGCTGGTAGCTCCCCCACGCCCAGCCCGGGCGGGCTATGCCCTGAGGAGCCCCCCCTCGAGGGACCGGCGGGCGGCAGAGCAGGAGGTGGGAACAGGGGGCGGTTTGGGTTTGCTGGCCTTTTCTGGTTTTGTGTTTTTTTTTTTTTCCCTGCTTTGTGCGGCTGTTGGGTTTAATTTTTTTATTCCTCCCCCCCTCCCTTTCCACCCCCGGCGTTCAGAAGTAAGGCGGGAGTGCCGCGTCCCACAGGAGCTCCCCAACGGGCAGAACGGGCCGGCGGCGCCTCCCCCCCGGTTCAGGGGGTCCCCGGGCTCGGCCCCCGAACGCCCCTCTCTTCCGTTCGCCATGTCATTTCCTGTGCTAATAAGATGGTGGTCACGGCCGGGAGGGAGGGAACCGCCGCTGCCGCCTCCTCCGCCAAGCCCGGCCCGACCCCGGGACTTGTCCTCGCCTCGGAATAGGCAGCGGGGCTGGCGGGGAGGGAGGGCGCAGCCAGCTGGGCTCTCCCCGCCGCTCCCCTCCTCGGGCGGAGCGGGGCGCCCCCCCCCCTCCGCCCCCAGACACCGAGGCGGGCCCCCCGCGCCCGCAGCGCCGAGGTGAGTCAGCCCCGTTAGTAGCCACGGTGGCCACGAAAATGGCTGCGGAGGGCGGAAGAATCTAGGGCGGGTGAGGGGTGCCTGGGTGAGGGGTGCCCGGGGCGGCGGTGGCGACCGATATCGCCCCCCTCTTCCTCTTCCTCCTCCTCCTCCCCCCCCCCTCCCTCCCTCCCCCCCCCCCCCCCCCCCCATCCCGGACCCGTAGTCGGACCCGTCCCCGTCGCTCCCGCCCTTCCCCTCACGTGTGTGTCGTCGTACGCCCTCCCTACCCCCTGGCGGCCGTTAGTGGTGCCGGTGAGTGACGTGGCCAGCGGCCAATGGGCGGCGGGGGTGGGCGGGCGCGCGCCACATTGGCACGCGGCGGGGGGAGGGGGTGTGTGGGTGGCCGCCCATTGCAGTGCCGCAAACAGGGCGATCGTTCGGTGGGGATCGGTTGTTTCGTTGTGGGTTTCCCAGCGCCCCGGGCTTCCCCGCGGCGCCGGGAAATCCGCAGTAGTTGCATCCTGCTAGCAGGTATCACGCCTGCAGCGTCTCCCGGGTCCCTTGCAGAGTGCAACGAAAGAGTTGCCCTTGTACCACTTAGCCAGGATACTTTGTTGACTTGCGTGGAAAAACTTCACTAGATGCATTTTTTTTTTGGTGTGTTTTTCCTTTTATTTTTTTTTAAGTTACTGTATTTTTCTGGCTTCTTTGCGAATGCTCCAGAAGAGCATGAATTTTATATATATAACTTGAACCAAATTCCTTTATCTCTTGGCGTATTCCAAAGGGAAAAGTAAGATGCCTCCGGTGCCCCACTGCAGATACTGGAAAAAAGAAGCCAGGCCATGAGCAAAGCTCTTGGCTCGTTGTTGCTTCCTCTTCTTTCAGTGACTAATGCTTCTCATTAACAGGAGGAGAACTGGCACAACCAGCTTAAAAAAAACAACCCTGACCATAAGAAAGGGTTGTTTTCCAGCACTGCGGGTGTGCACGGTGTTTTGTTGAGTGGCAAAGCAGCCCCAGTCCCAAACATCCAGCAGCCCCCTGGTCCTGCGAGTGAGGTTTGACTCCCTGTGGGACTGGCAGAGTGTGAGCGTGCTGCTTGGGTTGGGCTTCATGTTGCTTGAATTTCCGTTCGTGTGATCACCAAGATTATAAGCAATGAAAGTGGAAAGGGAAATTACACTTTCAGCTTTCTAATGTATTGTGTATGAACCCCACAATAGACACACATCCCTGATGAGGATGGTGCATTTTTTGTTTTCAAGCGCAAGCTGCAGTCAGAAACGAAAGTATTCAGGTGATGTGTATTTGCTTCCTGCAAGGGGTGCATTGAACAGAGGTACTCCTGCTCCAAAAATAATAGCTTAGTATAGGGCTGAACGATGAGGGCTCTGGAATCATGTGACGTTTGCAAAGAGTTCAAGCGTCGGGGCTGTTGGTGTGGCAGGTGGAAGGACTGTGTTAACGAAGCCACTGTGCCCCTGTGGTATAGAGTAGCAGGACCAGGCGAAGCTGTTGTTCCCTCCTGCTTGGGGGTCATGTCAAAAACTGCTGCTCCTTCTGGCTGTCTGTGGGCAGCTCCTGTGCTCCCAGCTTGGTGCCAGCTTTGGTGTAGAGCTTGCTGGTTTCAAGAGAGCAGCCTGTTGCTTCTCTAGCATCTGTGGGGGACCATGCATTAAGGACAATGCTTTCCAGGCTGGTTTATGGGGGGTTCTCTCATTCCAAGCCTTAGTGGTCGCTGGTAGCAATTACTTATGATTGTTGACGGTCATACCTAGTTTTAAATAATAAGGACAAAAGCAAGGACTCCTCTGAAATCTTATTTCTGATATACTAAGGCAACATTGGTCTTATTGGGATGGGGTGGATGCCCATTGTTTGCTTGTAATGCTTGCTGGAAAGGGATGGAACTGCTCAAAATGGGTAGGAGGGGGTAAGGTTGTGTCCATGAACACTGCAAGAGGAGCCTGAAGTGGGAGGGCTCCTCTGCTGCAGCAGGCTGGCACTGCAGTTGGGGGGGCTGCAAGCACTGCAGTGAGTGCAAGTTGCTGCCCTGAGTCAGGAATCGGAGTAAAGTATATGTATTGAGGAGGAGAAAAATTACAAATCGGGACAAGAGGGGTATTTGGTCTTTATGTACAGAGTACCATATACACTTTATCCTTCCGGGTTGGTTTTTGGTTTTGTTTTTTGTTTGTTTGTTTGTTTTGAAAAATATTTTTTCCCCTTTTGTAACTTGTGTTTCATACTGGTTAATTCGCAAGCAAAGCTTGTGTTTTTTGGAGTTTCCCCCCCCATGTCCATTTATGCAAGAAAAGCGTGTGCTTTTACGTATTTATTTGTTCTTAAAGTTGCTATTAGCAGGGCCTCTTTTGCTATAAATGCTACTAGCCATTTCCAAAACTCTTAAAATACTGCTTTGGCCATCACAAAAAGCCTGATATTCATGACATTTCAGAGTAGCCAATTTAAAATTGTTATTGCCAATCCAGTGTTGTTGGCATGTGTGTGAAGGTTTGCATGGAGAAACTAAACATAGTCCCAATGGAGAAATGTTTTTGGTTTAGTTTTTTTTGGCAACCAAATAATAATACCGTAGATTAACGGGGGGGCATCCAGAAGGAAGAAAGAAACTGCTAACACTTGATCTGAAGATACTAAGCTGTGTAGCTGTAAGAAGTAATGGCTCCTGTTCCCATTGGTGTGACGCAGGTGAGAACTTTTGATGCTTACTTTGCATTGGGAACATGTAGCTGAGACTTATGAACAACTGGTTTTCCTAAGAAAGCCAAAACAGGCAAATATTGCTGCCTTTTTTTTTTTTTTTTCCCCCCCTCCTCAGTTTGGATTGCAGCTTTTTGCCGTTTTAGGAAATCTGGAGTCAGTTGGACACACATCTGTGTGGGCTTGACACGTCCTCTTGCATCAGTGTTAAGTTCTCTCATCGGGGCTCTCACCTGAGCATAGCCCAGGGCTGAGACTGCTTGAGGCACAGGCGTAGCCAATGGCAGAATTCCTTGTGGCCTGCCACTGAGCAGCACCACTGCAGGATGCTATTTTTTCTGCTATGCATCTTCTCATGTTTGTCGCATGTTTCATCGCGAGCACTTCTGTATGGCGCTCCTGCCAGAAGCTCTGTCATACAGGATGAGGTTTCTTGGATCAGAGCACCTGTACAGCTGCGGACAGTTTTAGTGCCTGCTTTTGCACCGACCTTTCTATAGTAGTGGAGTAAAGAGGGCTTTAATTTCACAGGCTGTTCCATTTTTCCTGTGACCTCTTCTCTGCTATCGAAGGTGTTTTTAAACAAAGCCTCTAGAGCAGTGGTCCTTCTAAAGCTACATAGTCAAATCTTATTTTTCAGGAATCCCTGCTAGTTAAACTTGCCCATGCAAGGGGATTTCGGTAGCAAGCCCAACTTCCTGAAGAAAATGCAGAGAGGACAAGGTGAGAGACTTGCATCGCTATGTGTGGCATCTTTAGAAAGAAGGTGAGGGAAAAGTGCTTCAGAAAGGGAGGAAGCTTGTAGGTAAGAGAAGCCAAAGAAAGAAAACACAGAGCAGGCCTGTAGCTTCTTTGGAAGGTGGGAGCAGCCAAGGTGGTTGGAGAAGAAACCTGGTGATGAGGGCAACACAAGCATCCCATGTTAGGGAAGTTTTTCTTTAACATACCTACTGCATGATAGGCACCACTTTACTAATAGAAAAGACCAGGAGGATTGAGAGCAAGGAGGGAAAAAAGCAGAGGTGAAGGAGGTAAATTTTGACTTGGCACCTAGACTCATGCTTATAATATGGGCTTTTAGAGGTCTCATCACTGCCCTTACCATTTAGGCTTTGGACTTCAGCTAGAGTCAGTGAAGGTGGTACTAGTGCTGGTGTTTTGCCCTTTTCCATCCCAAACTCTGCACATAGTTGCAAGAACCTGTGTTTCTGCTGAGACAGACAAGCAATTAAAAATATTGACACTTAAATCTTTGCTATAGTGCTTACTGGTCATTGGTCCATTTTTGCGAGTGGGATAGCTAGTATCCTTGACAGCTGTTGTTCAAAGGCCTTGTCTCTCTTGCAAGGCAAGGAGGCAGCACTCTGCTGTTTCAGATTCGGAGTGGTTTCTGTGCAGTCAGAAGGTAAAAACATTACACGTACAATTTAAGGTTTAAGCTGCAGAAACTGGCAGCCTCCAAAGACAGATCAGTAATGCATACTGCAGAAGACCGTTTCAGTGCAGTCCTTTGCTCATGGACAGCCATCAGTAAGAAGCCCATCAGAAGGGTATTGTAGGCAAAGTTGTCCAATTTGAGAACACTCTGATAAATGGCTTCATCTCTGCCCCCTTTCCTCTCTTCTCCTTAGGCTTTGGCTTTTCAGCAAGACTAGTTTTGCTTTGACTGTAGTGACTTGTCCTGGAGGAGGGACTGCCATTCCAAAATAAGTGCTGGTGTCGAGCCTTGTCAGGGCCAGCATTCCCAGTGACTGAGCCAGGCTGCCTGTGCTGCAGTCAGCTGAGGGCTGGGTTTTGCTGGTGGAGGCTTGACCGTGGGTACTGGGGGTGATGGTGAGAGTGCATGGGAGGCGACGTGGGGGAGTATCTTTTGTGGCAGCTCTAGAATTGCTTTAATTAGCTACCCCTGAGAGCCAGTGGTGCTCCGGCCTTGCACAGTGCTGGGCGGTGGGGGGAGCTGATGCACTGAGCGTCCTTTGCCAGTCCCCAAGCCAGGTTATCGCTGTGTGCTGGGGAGCACTGGCTCCAGGCTCCTGAGTGCAGATCTGGGTGCTGTGGGCACGCAGCTCCTGTGGCTGCCTGTGAATGCCCTTTCAGAGTATTTTGGAGTATTGAAGGCTGGTAATTGGAGCTGATGTTGGTCAGGGACATCAGCTGTTTCCAGGCTGATAACCGACGTGAATTATTGTCCAGTACGTTCCTTTTCAGTACAATGAAGCTTTATTTTGAAAATTATCATATAAGCAGTATCATGCTGAGTGGAGTTAAATGTGGTCCTTCAACTGCAGACTCAAACAGCTGAGCAGGCTAAGTGTACATAGCATCTTCCTCGAAAGATGCCATAAGTTTGGCTGGGATTACCTTTCTACTCCTAGCATGCTCCTCTTTACACGTTTCATTTGGATAAATCTTGACTTCCTCATGTCTCTGTATATTGGGGGATTTTGCTGTTTGTTTGGTTTTTAAAAAAAATTTCTTTAGTTCTGAGCCTGCTGGAGTACTTCATGTGGTCTCTTTAAATTGGAGACCTTTTGCCTGGAAAGACTAATGCAAATGTTAAATACACCACGGTTTGCAGAGTCCCGTCCTTTTATCCCTTCAAAGGAAATCAATGAAAACACTTGGAAACTGACTGAAGGAAAAATCGATATTGATGACACACAAACATACTTTTGTGAACAATAAAATACATTCTAGAGTACACACCTAGGCATGTAGATTATCTTTTTTGAGCTCAGATGGGATCAGTTAGCTCTTGAAGAATAGAAGCTTTTTAATTAGTGAATTTCTCTTCCCTTCATGACTGGGAAGGGAGCTGTCTTACATATGGTATGAGTGTAAGTTGCTTTGTTCCTTGAGAAATTTTTCCTAAATCACATAGTAAGTGACCACTGGATGGGTATGGCGGTACCTGACCCTCAGTGCAGAATCCCACCAGCTAACTCTACATTGCTGTTGCAAAGGCAGTACCTCCAGACAGGTGGATCAACTTACTACACCTCCTGGATGTCTTGAGAGCTAGCAGCAACTAAATCACATGCTAACATATCCTCTTTAGGTCTGATGGACTAGTGGTTGGTTGGGTTTTTTTAACTAGGTCTCATTCTGTAGTCAGTTGTTGAAATGCTGCTTTTGAACTCTCTTGGAGTAGTTGGTGAACTTTTGTAGTCCCTAGGTGACTTACATATGTGAAGTCCCTGCGATGTCCTCTCTCTTCTTTTTGTACTGGAATTGAATGGGTTCTTGGGCTCTCTCCATGCTTCTAGTAATGAGCATTTTTAAAACATCCACAGCATAGAGGACCACGTATTTCTGTACAATCCAGTACCTTTATGTAGAAGACACACTTGAGGAGCAGGAGGCTGAAGGAATGGACCAGAATTGCTTGGCCCCTGCTGGAAGGTTGTTGTTTTTTTTTCTTCAGTTAGCTGTATTAGGATATACAAGGTCTAAACATACCTCTCTCTGTATGGAAGGCAATGTGCAGATCAAATGGTGGTGGTGGTGAATTCAGCACATGGATATCTGATTTCTTGGCAGATCTGACACTGGGACTGCTGCCTGCCCCAAGGAAAAGGGGGTCAGTGTGATCCATGCCCAGCCAGTACTTATCCAAGTGGTGTAACATGAGCCCCGAACCTGTAGACAGATTTACCAGCCCTGAATAATGTCTGCTGTACTGTGAGATCTTATCTCCCTAATGGCCTGCAAGAGGGTACAAATGAGGAGAAATAAATATGGTTCTTGCTTTTGCTTCCTCTGCATTTTGTAGAACAGTTGATTTGTTCTCAATCTGGCTGGTATGTTCATTAGTGCTTTTAAAGGACTGAGCTAGTTTATTAGACTTTTAGGAACAAATGAAAATATAATTTGCTCCTACCTTCTTGTCCCCTCCTTCCACACCCCCCCCCAATATTCTTTCCCTTTTGCTGAACAAGTAAGAAAGGAGTCGCTTGCTGTGTCCTGAAGCCCAAGTTAGAGTCAAACCACTGTTACAAACATAGAGGAGCCATCATGTAACGTCCTTCAACAGAAATGAACAGGCACCAACTGGAGAAATTGTACAAAAGCAGGATTTAATCTTTATTTTGTGTCTGTACCTATAGGTCCCAACTGAATGGGGATCCCCCTGCAGCTGAGACTGCCTGCCTAGAGGTGTTGGTGCTGCAGAGGCTTTACAATTTGACTGTAGATTCCTGAAGCTTTTGAGTTAGGTGGCGGGAAGGGGTATTGCTCAATACCAAGTGCCTACTGGAAGTGCAGAGATCTCTAGGAGAGGTGGGGGTTTCTCATCTGCCTTTGGGGTAAAGAGCTTTGGGTTGCGATTTGTAAGTAATACCAGCTTCTCAAGAAACTTGCTGTCCTGTGTCTGTATCAAGGGTGAAACTGTGTCTTGTGGTTCATGCTTTTTACGTGACAGAATTTAAGGGTAGTCTTGCAAAAATCACCAATGTGTGTAAAGGCAGACCAGCACTCGGTTGTCGCTGTTGAACACGTTGTTGGCTTTGTGCAGGAAAAGGGCACTCTGGTGAAATCCACTGATCTTTCTGACTCAGTGGGGCAGTTTGAATTATGTGCATAGCTTGGCCTTGGCTTACAGATGTGTGTGCAAACCTGTCCATCCTGTCAGTCCATCTCTCTAACACCAGTGGAAAAAAAGACAGAGTACTTCAGGTAATCTTTTGTTTTGTTTTGTTTAAAAAAAAAAAAAAGAGAAAAAGCTGGAACTTCTAGAGAAGTGTTGAGTGAAAGGCTGTCTCGTTAAAAGATGGATGTGCTCTCCAGAGGGGCTAATTTAGACGCTAACAAAATATATGTGGAGCTGATTGCTGGCTGGGTGCCAGCCACTGAAGGGCACCGGAGGCTGAAATGCCAGGCAGCACTGGTAGTGCTGGTACTTCAGCCCATGATGGTTGGGTTGCATGAATTATCTCTCTGCCTTCCAGCTAATTTTATCCTGTTGGTTTTTCATGAATCATTTCCCATTTCTGTGGGTAAGAAATGAAAGTGGAAGTTTGCTAGCCAGGATAGCCACATCTGCTATTTAGAAAGTAGCATCTGGGGTTTGCTTCCTGCCCACCCCTACGCCTTCCCTTTCCCTTTTTACCTCCGTTGATGTTCAGATACATGAATCAATGGTGTCACTCACCCACAGAAATTTTTAGGCTGGCCAGCCTGTACAATGCAGGGGTCCTCTGGATGCACGTGAGCTCGTGGTGGGCGGCTGGGCGACATTGGCAGTGGGTGGCAGGCAGGTGCTGAGCGCTAAGTGGCAGGGTCCCAGGCGCATAGCAAGGCTGGCAGGACTTGACCGGGGTGTGTTGAATTTTCTGTGCATGCTGTGTAAAACATTAAAAGCACTCCAGTATCTTTCCCTCTCCCAGCACAGCAGAAGAGCAGGAGCACTGTGGTAGCCCAGCCTGCTGCATGCACTTCCTCACTCTAGCCTTTTTATCTGACCACGGATGGGAGCAGAAGGCCATGTAGGCAGTAAATTCACATCTCTGCTTTTTATAAAAGCATCTATGTGGTAAAAAACTTAACTTTTCCAGACCCAAACGTAGCTTCTCTTTGTTGAGTTGCATGCTCTTGATTGTCATTGAAGCTTCCACCTGGGCCAGCAGCAAGGAAAGGATAAGCTGCCTATCCAAAAGTTGAGCCCTACAAGAAGGGATCCAGGGACCCACATAGCAGTTGTGTAGCACAGATCCTGTGGGTAAGCAAAGTTTTGCTGACAGCTGCGCTTAGGAAAAAACACATTCCCTTGAAACAAAGTGAGCACTAGGTAAATGAGAGGAGGTCTTTAGCTCGCTGATGTTCATTTTTAATTAGTCTTGGTGGATCACAGCAAATCCAGGAGCCTGGAAGAGTGATTGCTTTGGGGCCATTCTGAAAATGGCCAAGTGGATGGCCTGGGAAGTTATAGGTTGGGTAGCATGACACCAATCCTGGGTAAATATAAAGTAGGTCATGCTTGAAACTTGATGTTATGGAAGGTGTCCTGTACTTCTCAAATGGGTTTGATTTTGTTCTTTGAGAAGCTTACTGTTGGCTTAAAGAAAGATCTGTAGATGTGATAGACTTGGGTATAGAAGGCAGTTAACTCAGTGCACAAGAACCCAATTTATATCTAATACCAAAGAATATCAATAAATATGAGTGACTTACGAAGTGAATGTGGTGATTAATAGCGGGTCAGCATGCAATAAATAAACTGAAGCATCAGTATGAACAGTAAGGAGAATGAAGGATACTCTAAGCTAAAGGATAGTATTAGCACACTAATGAATCAGCTGTTTCTGGATTAACTTTAAGTTGAACATAGAAGATGGTTTTTCAGCATCAAAAGATCAAGGCTCTGGCATTGCTGCCTTAGATGAGGGGAGCTATAATCCAGCTATTTTAAGCTAGAGTTTGATAATTTGGCAGAAGAGTCTCTGCAACATGATATGTGGAGACTGTGTTTTCAAAGAAGTAGACTTGATGACTCTTCCCTTCAAATGAGGGGAAAGGAGAAGTCAATGCTGCCTGACACTTACTCAGTGATGCAGAAGAAAGCATGTCTCTCAACTGGCAAAATGCGTAGATGAAACAAGTTTGGTGAACTACAGGTATTGATAGGGGCAGGATGGAGTAATGCAGTTTGTTTAATAAACGAACCCATTGAAACAACATTGTTTTCATTCAGACAAGCAGAGAGTTATGAACCTGGAAAGACATGTCCTTAATGTGATCTGCAAAGGGGGCCTGGGTCCCGACCAGTCCCATGTGAGAACATGAGGGTCGGAATGGACAGGCAACTATGGGGAGCTTTCTCTGTCTGGTCCTTGCTGGAAAAGATGGCTGTGATTTTGGACACACAAACGGGGAGGTAATGAATCAGGGTGATGAGGTAGTTTCACCATCTCTAACCGTTATATTTACTCCAGACGCAGTTTTGTACCAGTGTGGCTTTCTGGTGCCAGCATCTTAAAATAACATAGAGAAAATTGGAAGAATTACACAGAATGATCAAAATTGTTGGAAAGCTGAGAAGGTACTGCATGGGTGCATACCCAGGGGTCTGCTATGTATGTGTTTTTACTCAGTGCTTATCACTATTGCTATCCAAACACCTTTCATTAGTGCCTTAAGTAACAAGGCTTACATCTTCTCCTTGGTTGTAGTCTTATTCTGTCCTTGGGGAGAAAAATGGTAGTGGAATAGGATCTTGTTTTAGTACTGGGGTTTTGTGCCGGTTTGTTTTATCTTTATAACTGTAGGTATATATATTGAAGAAGCCAAAGGCAAAGAAGTGCAACTGGCAGATCTGACCAAAGATGGTGAGATTTGTTACAGCTATTAATCTGGGAAGCAATTCTTTCCATTTGCTCAAAGCAGCGTCCCAACATGCCGGGTATTTCAGCTTTTCCCACAGGGTTGCAGGGCTTTTTGAAAGAACTGCTGACTGATGCCCAGAACTAGAGAGATTCACATATAACTTGTCCATGATGGGGATTGGCAGTTGAAATAAACTGCTGGTGAAGTGTTGGCTTCTTCTACCCTGGCTAGACTCAGATGGAGATTTTGCCCTGTTTGTAGGCTAAAGGTAAGGGCATGTGATGTGCAGGGGATCTGGTTGACCTAATTCTCCATTCCACCCTTATGCTGTGAATCTGTGAGACCAATGCAGAGAGCTGAATACAGCAAAAATGAGAAATTTCTGGTTCAAGGGAATTATTTTTAACGTATTTTAAAAATGCAAGTCACTTGCTTATTCTTTCAGCTGTAGTGAGTAGCTGCCATGGCTCCATGGCATGCCGCACTGTTTCAGAGGCTTAGGCTTCACAGGAGCTTTATGTTGTCAGCATCCCGCTGTGTTGAGTCCTTATTCAACACTTAATGTAGAGAAGTTGCACCAAATAATACCCAGGTTGCAGAGGCTTGTGCTGATCCATGACGCTAGCTTCCTACTCTGACATCAACAAAGGGCAAATGCTCCGAACTGACCATAAAACAGAATTTTGTGTCAAATCCTGTATAAAGTCAGCAGCATTTTCCACCTTCACTAGAAGCCACCATAAGACAAACTTAAGACTAGTTCAGGGATTATTTCAGAGGTTCTTTTCCTTCTTCCCCCTCTGAAATGCATCTGTCATAAAGTAGATCTTGGCAGCTTTTAATAGCATGTTTTGCCAATGAACCATGTAGGAGTTGACAGTGTGAACACATCTTGCATCCCCTTGAAATGACAGGAGGAGTTCCAGGTCGGCAAATGGGAATTTCCCTGTCCCCAGCCTGTCTGCAGTTGGGATGACAGTGGGAACTTGGTGTCGTGGCACCCCAATGCCATTTATTGTGTCAGTTGCTGGTCTTGAGCAAGTTGTTGAAACCAATGGGAACTCTTGGCCCTCCCTGTTGTAAAACAAGTTTAAGTCTCGTGGTTTTGAAGCTTGCTCTCTAAGCTTCTTCAGAAAGCTGCAGCAAAACTGGTGGTGCTTCCAGGTATCTTTCTTGTTGTCCTGACCTTCTTCAGTGTTTTGAGAATTTGAAACTGAAGTAAAATATTTTATCATCTCTTCTGGTGAATTTATGGCTACTGACTGTAGTGGAATAATTGGCAATGATTTAAACAAGCCCTAGTTGCAGCCCATGTTGCTCAAATCCTACATCGTCCATGCCCTATAATTTTCACTGATTTTTAATTCTTGACTGCCCCAGCCTGTCTCCAGCTGTGCAGGCTGCATTCAGCTCTGCTCTGCAGTTGTTGGGGAAGAGCCCTGGCCTTGGATCAAGCTGGGAGGCAGGTCATCAGGTTTTGCCCTGTTGCCGGCCTTCACCGTGCTGGGATGCTGCTCTGCTGCACCGCCGGGTGGGGGACAGCTTCGCCCATAGGAATCCTGTACTTTGAGGGGGAAAGTTAAGCCAGTGCTGTGGCAACTGTCAAGGTGAAAGTAATTTTTGCTTTCACCTAACTGGAGCATGGGGTTAGTGTCTGTCTGTGGACAGTGGTCCTCCTCTGAGCAAACTGGTTCTCCCTCTTATTTTGTGGGATCTGCTGGTATTTGCACTGGTTGCGAGCGTGAGCTGTGTAGCCAGATGGTACTTCATAAAGTGACCTGAAATGGTTGGCATGGCTGAGGGCTGTGGTAAGTGAATTCACCTTGGGGAAAACAGTTAGCTTGGGTCTTTTGTGTCTGTTTAGGGAAGAACTCGGAACTTTGAATACTGTGCTTTATTCCCCATTCTCAACTCATCAGTAGCTGACTGTTCTGGATTACTATTTCTGGCAATAATATGCAACTGTACAAAAAGCATATGAATTCAAGTCTGTCTTTCACCATGGGCCTGCACTTTAAAACTAAAATGGGGTATAAGCTACGCAAGATCTCTCTTAAGAGGGGATGATATCCAGAAGGCTGGCAGTGAGAAACTGAGTGAAGGAGCTGTGTGCTGAGGACGGGATGGATTCCTATATGGCTGTTTCACATGCAAGAATGTCCCAATCTGGGAAACGTGCCAGTAAAATGTAAAATTGAAGCTCTGTTCTGGAGGCTGATCTATGCAGATAAGAGTCTGTGGCTGTTAACTAATAACTACAAGAGGGGCAGTGATAAAGGTGGCATACCTGAGGACAGGAATTCACAGGTTTGTTCATGCTTAACTCCATTTGGACATTTTTTTCCCCACATTAGAGATTAACAGCTCAGATGTTCTTGTGTTTTCTACTTCCCTGGTTGTGAGCAACATGGTAAAGCCACTGGAGATCTTACTGTGTGTCATGCAGAAACATGGCAGGTGCTTGCCTACTTTGTAAAGAAAATGGGAGAGGTTATGTGACACTGCCTGTGAACCTGGGGATGCCTCTTGGGATTTGTTGCAGTCAGGCTGGTGTTCTGGGCCTGCCGAGGGGCATTGTGCCTCATACCACAACTGGCTTTGCTGTACAAAAGACTTGATGTTGTGTGCAAACAGCACCTGGATCTTCACAAGCATCCGTCTCACCTGGGGATTGTCCTTATGACATGCTGCTAGGACTTTGGAGTAGGCTGTGTACACACTGACACTGGGAGGACTGGCTGTCCTGGTGGCCACAGGGACACACACACTGGAGGTCAGGCACCCCATGGGAATACCTTCAGCAGTAACCAAGGAGCCTGCTCCGCTTATGCTTACATGGTGCTTCTCCATATCATCTGAAATCTTCAGAGGGTCTTCATATTTAGCTATTAGAACAAACACCACTATAAAACACCACTATAAAAATCCGGCCCCCCCCCAAAAAAAAAACCCAAAACCAAACGCCAAAACCAAACCAACAAGGAAGTGGAGGGAGTTAAAAGTGCAGAAAGTGAACTAGAACTCTTGCAGTTGTGGAAAACTAAAGGGGGAGGAGAAGGGGAAAGAAACAGAAACTAATGGGCAGTGAAATTAGGAAAAATTAAAAGTAACTTTAAATACATCAGAAGCTAAAAGAGTCCTAAAAGCACAGTCGTCTACTGATGCCTAGAACTGGAGAAATGTTGAATGTTTCTTTTCTGAGGCTGCTGGAGAAGCTAGATGATGGTATCAGTTACAGCAGCAGTGTAACATGCTCTGTTGTAGCAATGGCTTGGGAAATTACCAAGCAGCAGCTACTATAGCAGTACATTTTTAAGATTGCTGTTCTGGCTAACTTGCATCCATGGATTTTAAAAGGGCTGGGTGAGCAGTGCTCTCTGGGCAATAAATGCTAATTTTTTTAAAAAAGTATCCATAATGAGTTAGACTGAAAAAAATATTGTGTGTTAGTCATAAACAAGTAAGCTACTCTCAAGTCTAATCTGGGCAAACTAGAATACTAGGATACCTGCAGTCTGATATTGACTTCCAGTAAAATAATGTAATAGCTGATAGGGATTGGGTCGATCATGATTTAAGGGGGTGTTAATTGTAATAATCTGTCTGTATGGATTTTTTTAAAATAGGTCTTTTCTAACATGGTATGATTTTCTGATGTTGCTGTAATTTTGCTTGATATAGGTAGAAGTGTTCATATAGCTTGCATGTTTAATGCACTGATGTCGTGGTTTAGCCAGCAACTCAGTCCCACACAGTTGCTCACTCACTCCCCCACCGGTGGGATGGGGGAGAGAATCAGAAGGGTAACGCTCATGGGTTGAGATAAGAACAGTTTAATAATTAAAATTAAAAAAAAAAAACAAACAACAAAAATGCAATGAAAGGAAAACAACGAGAGGCACGAAACCCGGGGTGGGCGGGGAGAGGATGATAAACCACTGAAACAAACCGCACGCAATGCAGCCACTCACTGCCCAATGCCGCCCCTCCCCCAGCAGCAAACTGCCCCCCTTAATATACTGGTCATGGTGTCACGTGGTATGGAATGAACCTGCCATTGGCCAGTTGGGGTCAGCTGCCCCGGCTGTGGCCCCACCCCTCCCAGCCTCCCACTGAGACGGCAAAGCACGGGAAGCTGGAAAGGTCCCCGACCCCCACAGTGAGGAGAATTAACCCCTTCTCAGCCGAAACCAGCACAACTGAAGTTGTGCCACAGGTCATCGGAATAAGCAGCTAGAATGATTCAGTGTGTCATGTACTGTTAAAGTGGGTCCAGAGGACGGCCACAAAAATGATCAGCAGGGTGGAACAGCTCTCCTACGAGGACCGGCTGAGAGGGTTGGGGTGGTTCAGCCTGGAGAAGAGAAGGCTTGGGGGAGACCTTATTGTGGCCTTTCAATATTTAAGGGGGCTTGTCAGAAAGATAGGAACAGGCTTTTTAGTAGGGTCTGTAGTGATATAACGATGGATAATGATTTTAAACTAAAGGAGGGTAGATTCAGACTAGATATAAGGAATAAATTTTTTTCGATGAGGGTGGTGAAACACTGGCATGGTTTGCCCAGGTGGGTGGTAGGTGCCCCATCCATGGAAACATTCAAGGTCAGGTTGGATGGGGCTCTGGGCAACCTGGTCTAGTTGAAGATGTCCCTGCTTTCTGCAGGGGGGTTGGACTAGATGATCTTTAAAGGTCCCAAACTATTCTGTGATTCTATGAATAAATGAAAACCTGACTGAATGACAGGTCACAGCGTGACAACAAAAGGAGAGCCATTGCTCATAGTGTATTTCTAGAAGTGTCAGCTGGGAATTGTTGTTTTGGCTTGATGCTAATCAAGAGGTGGGTGTCAGTCTCTTTTCCCAGGTAACAAGCAATACGACAAGAGGAAATGGTCTCAAGTTGCACCAGGGAGGTGTCGTGGTTTAGCCAGCAGCGTAGCCCCACACAGTCACTCGCTCACTCCCCCACCAGTAGATGGGGGAGAGAATCAGAAGGGTAATGCTTGTGGGTTGGGATAAGAACAGTTTAATAATTAAAATTAAAAGAAACAACAACAGAAGTGCGATGTAAAGGAGAACAATGAGAGACGCAAAGCCCCGGGGGAGGGGGGAAGGGAGGGGAGAGGGGGAACGAACCGCCGAAACAAACCGCACGGGACGCAGCCGCCCGCCGACCCGGCGCCGCGCCGCTCCTGAACTGTAACCTGCCCCCCCCTCAATATACTGGTCATGGTGTCACATGGTATGGAATGAACATCCCATTGGCCAGTCGGGGTCAGCCGCCCCCACCACGGCCCTGCCCCTCCCAGCCCCCCCCCCCGCCACGCGGCAGAGCGCGGGAAGCTGGAAAGGTAGCCGACCCCCACGGTGAGGAGAATTAACCCTTCTCAGCCAAAACCAGCACAGGAGGTTTAGATGGGATGTTAGGAAAAATTTCTTCACTGAAAGGGTTATCAAGCACTGGGACAGGCTGCCCAGGGAAGTAGTTGAGTCACCATCCTTGGAGGTATTTAAAATACGTGTAGATGTGGCCCTTAGGGACATGGTTTAGCGGTGGACTTGGCAGTGTTAGATTTACAATTGGACTCGATGATCTTAAAGGGCCTTTCCAGCCTAGATGATTCTATGTTTCTAAGTTTGTCGGTGTCCTGGAAGAAAACACAACGGTAATTTGAATCGTGTCTGTGGGCAACAGAAAGTTTGGGCGAGTCACAAGTAATAAAAAGAGGCAAGTTAGTGGTGGAGTTACGATCGCATGTATACTGGGTGAGACAACAAGAAGTTGTGTGGCTGTCTTAGAAGTGGGCACCTAGTCACAGAGCAGGTGGGAGGGCTGGCAGGGGGTGTGTGGTGGCCTGGGAGCTGTTGCAGGAGCTAAGGCTCTTACGGCAACATGGTGGTTCACTGAACACAAAACCCCAGCTGAGGCATGGTGGCCAGAAAGTAAATGTGGTACTTGGACGCACCTGTGGAAGTCCTGAGCATGGGCAGGGAGGGTGTTATCTTGGCACAAGGTGCCACTCCCATCAGCTCAGGAGTGCCACAGCCAGTGCTGCACAGGAATGTTGCTGATAAGTTGGAGGGAGTTCAGGGAGGACCATGAGGAGAGAACTGCAAAATGTGCTGTACAGTAAAATGAGGAGCTCTGTGTGTAAACTAAACACTGGATTTTTTTTTTTTCCTTGTTGGAGGTCTGCTGTAGTTGAACCAGGAGTTCACTGAAGGAAGCATGGTGGCCTGCCTTGCACAGGAGCTCAGACTGGGTCATCACAGGGTCTCTCTCGCTCCATAATGGAGGAGTCTTCTTGAGGGAAGAATGGGAAGGGAAAAGCCATTTTGTCTTCTAACAGATGTTTGCATCTCTTCCTACTGAAGACTTGGGGGTTGTGGGTGTTTAAACTCCAGGTGCCTTGTACATCAGGCTTCCCAAACTGGTGGGTTTTCTGACTGAGCATCTGCCCCGCAGCCAGCATCCGTCTGCTGTGCCAGCGCAGGTCCCACAGCTAACCAGCTCTGGGGCAGCACCTTTACTTCTTTTTTAACATTTTCCCCCTCCCCCAGCTGCTGTTTTTTTCCCTGCTGAGCTGCTTTACTGCAGACTTTTGAAGAAAGTCCTTTGCTTCTCCTCTGGGAAGGGCAGGTAGCCCCTGCCTGCAGCACTGGCTGGTGCATGGGGACAGGACTGGAGAGCTTCCTTCTCGCTCTGGAGAATGAGACCATGGGCTCAGCCTGCCAAAATAATGAGACCCTCCTTACCCTTAATATTACTTTCCTTGTGACTGGCTATGGTACTTCTGAAAGAAAATGTGTCTTGTTTTGGGCATCTTGTAAAGGCTTGAAAGTGTGTGTGTGTTTGCATGTATCTAGCTGTACTTATGCTGAGGCTTTGCTTTCAGAGCACTATATGAATATTAACTAGTGCTTCCTTGACACAGGCTCGTTAAAGGTCTTTCAGGCTGCACATTGGCACGTGAGAAGCTGGGCTAAAAGAACTAACCATTTGTCCATGGCACAAAGAAGAACCACAGAGGCTGAGAATAGTATTCCTTCTTGCTGTAAACAGGGCACAAATGCAGACCAGACTTCCATGGCTCTCAGTCCCATACAAGCATGTGCGGAAGAAGGAAATTCCTGTCTTCAGGGGTTTGTGACCTCAGAACGTGAATTTCAGGATGCCTAGAGCCAAGTTGCAATGGGGACGGGCTCTTCCACCAGCTCCCCTGACAGAAGGGGTCTGCTCAGCTGCTGAGGCTGCTCCATCAGGTGTTGCAAGTATGCAGTGTAACAAAGTGTGCTGTCAGGCAGCAGACATGAAAAGTGGGATCACAGGGGACGTTTGGGGGAGCAACTGTGAAGCCTGTCTGATCTGGTATGGTGCCTGAGGCAGCCAGTCTGTGTGCCTTGGAAGAAGACTTAAGATGAGTGCAATGAAGAGATGAGCAGCGCTCTGCTTTATTCCTTGTCTCAAGCTGGGATGATCTGAAGCTTTGTGGCCCTTCCAAATATCTTAATATTAACTAAACCAATTCCAAATTATTATCACTTGCCTTATCAATATTTTCTCTTCCACACCGTACCATGTCATCATTTTGGAGCTTGCTGTCCTTAGACATCATTGCGTGACAGAGCAGTGGAACAGGCTGCCCAGAGAGGTTGTGGAGCCTCCTTCCCTGGAGACATTCAAAACCCGCCTGGATGCGGTCCTGTGCCCCCTGCTCTAGGTGTGCCTGCTCAAGCAGGGGGGTTGGACAAGATGATCTCCAGAGGCCCCTTCCAAACCCTACCGTTCTGCGATCATTGAATGGTTCCTGGCTCTTGCATTGAGCTGAAGGAGAAGTGTTTTCACCACTCGCTTGCATACCAAAAAGGTGGTGGTAGCTCAGCTCCTGTCATCGCAAGAGACAGGAAGGTGGAGAGCATGACTCGTGCAATTTTGGTGGAGTCTTCCAGGGGACTGTAGGCCCTTACCTGTTTGTCAGAGGTGTCTGGAGCACACAGAATGCTCCATCTGCAGGGGTGTGGTACACCATACTTAGTTCCTAGATGGAGACTGGCATATGTTATATTCAAAGACTGATCCTGGTTCGTGCCACAACCTGTGTACCTCTTTCTTGTCATATGTCCCCAAAGACCTGCTCTGAGGTAGTGGTGCTCTGTGTTTCCATAACACATCCCACCCATCAGTCTTAAATTCCATGCGCAACATTTTTATTGGGTGCTGTGGAGCATACTTCAGATTTCCTGTGCTTCAAGTTGCTCCATGGTGTCTCACGCTCTTCACCTGACCTGCAACTGAACTGCTTTTTCCTCCCTGGCGGAGGAAGGGGTTTCCACCTGTGTGCGCACGTAGGTGCCCCAGCACATGATGGCGGCACTTGGTGCTGGGAGGGAGTCTGCTCTGCTAGCTGCCCCTTGGACTGGGGGAGGAAGGTTGTAATTTCCTGGCCACTCATTTTTCTCCTCCCTTCATTCTTTTTCAGAACATGAGTGAAAACTTAAAAGACTGTTTGATCCAGACCCAGGCTTCCTTAGGAGAGATGGTGACGATAAAAACAGAGGCCTGCTCTCCACGCCGGGACCAGGAGTATGGACAGCCTTGGTATGTGGCTGAGCTTTGGTTTGATGTACTTTAACCCCTTCTCTCCACTTCTCTCCACAGCTTAAAGTTGGTTTTGAGGGATATACTTGAACCTCTCAAAGTTACTAAAACCCTTCCTTGCAAGGTCTGCCTTGAGGTGCATGACAGGGGTGCTCACCTACTCGCGTGTTAGGCACAACACATGCTACGTATGCTAGCTCACATCAGGCCTTGCAGTTCTGGTATGCATTGAGGGTCATGCCTTGCCTTTGAGCAGCACATTTCCCAGGCTGTAGCAGAGCCTCTCTGCTGGTGGGAGTCCTCTCTGCCACTCTCCTGCCCAGAGTGGGACGTGCTAGGTGTGTGCCACTGTCGTGGTTCAGCCTCAGCTGGCAACTGAACACCATGCAGCCACTCGCTCACTTCCCCCGCCACCCCTGTGGGATGGGGAAGAGAATCGGACAAGCAAAAGAACTTGTGGGTTGAGATAAGCACAGTTTAATGATTACAATAAAATGATAATAATAGTACCAATGATTATGATAATAATGACAATAATGTTAATATAATAAAATGGAAAAGGAAGGGAAAGGGAAAGGGAAAAAAAGGAAAAAAAAACCATGGAAACACAAACGATACAACCGCTCACCACCTGCCGACCGACGCTGCCCATCCCCGAGCCACGATTGCTTCCTCCTCCCCCGGCCAGCCCCTCCCAGGTAACATACTGGGCATGACATTACATGATATGGAATATCCCTTTGGTCAGTTTGAATCTGCTCTCTTAGCTGTGCCCCCTTCCCTCCCGGCTTCTTGTGCACCCAGCAGAGCATGGGAAGCTAGAAATGTCCTTGACTAGTACAAGCGCTACCCAGCAACAGCCCAAACATCTGTGTGTTATCTCAACAGGTTTTTTTTCCATGCTAATTTCAAAGCACAGCACTATACCAGCTAGAGTGAAGAAAATTAACTCTATCCCAGCTAAAACTGTGACAGTATCCACCCCTTATTCCATATCATTTACATCATGCTCAAATCCCATACTATTCAGTACAAATTCAATAATCCCTACCCATCTTCTCATCCTTTAACAGTATATGCAGATTTTTCATTTATCATTCCCCTAGTCTATGGACCACCCCTGTAAAATGCCTGTGAAATGTCCATTGAGTTCATTTAGTCCGGTACGTTGGGTTTCATCTATTGTAAGAGTCTTTCAGAGAGGTGGTGTGTGTGGGGTCAGGTTGTTGCACGTCAGTCCTTGTTCCATCACTGCTGCACTGGTAGTTCTTGTTCTCTCACTGCTGCACTTTGCTCGGTTCCATTGAAAGTTCATTTGCTATTATTATTAATTGGGAGATTCACACCGTGATAACATTCCATTGATATGGCATATAGCAACCATAGTAGTGATGACATACAACATCATATAGCAATTAACAGCATATTATTCAGTTCATTGGCTGTTTTCACTCAAAATTAAATCCCCCTGAGGTACACACCGGACTCCTCCATCTTCCCGCATCACCCACCAAGTGCACCCAGGTCCTCCAGCAAAAGCAATCCCGTAAATGGGTTTGCCTTTGCCGGAGGCAGGAAGAACCCAGACTTTTGCCCAGCATACTTTTTGTGTGCACTACAGGGACTCTATCCCTTTCCACAGTATGTAGGATTTCTGACTGGGCAGGGCCAGCTTGATTGGCAGACACCCTCATGTTGACTAACCAGGTGGCTTTTGCTAAATGTGTATCACAGTGCTTAAATGTTCCACACACACCCCATTGCTCTGAGTGTAGTTTTTAACAGTCCGTTGTATCTTTCGATTTTCCCAGAGGCTGGTGTGTGACAGGGGATGTGATACACCCACTCAATACTCTTTGGGCTCTTTGGCCCAGGTGTCTCTGAGGTTATTTCGGAAATGAGTCCCGTTGTCTGACTCAATTCTCTCTGGGGTGCCATGTCGCCACAGGACTTGTTTCTCAAGACCCAGGATAGTGTTCCGGGCAGTGGCGGGGGGGACAGGATATGTTTCCAGCCAGCCGGTGGTTGCTTCTACCACTGTAAGCACATGGCACTTGCCTTGGCGGGTTTTGTGGGACTGTGATATAATCAATTTGCCAGGCGTCCCCATATTTATATTTCAGCCATCGTCCCCCATACCACAGAGGCTTTACCCGCTTCGCTTGCTTGATTGCAGCGCACATTTCATATTCATGGATAACCTGTGCAATAGTGTCCATGGTCAAGTCCACCCCTCGATCACGAACCCATCTGTATGTTGCATCTCTCCCTTGATGGCCTGAGGTGTCATGGGCCCACCGAGCGAGAAATAGATCACCCTTATGCTGCCAGTCCAGATCAACCTGACCCACTTCAATCTTGGCAGCCTGATCTACCTGCTGGTTGTTTCAATGTTCTTCAGTGGCCTGACTCTTGGGGACATGAGCATCCACATGGCATACCTTTACAACTAGGTTCTCTACTCGGGCAGCAATATCTTGCCACAATGTGGCAGCCCAGATGGGTTTGCCACTACGCTGCCAGTTGCTTTGCTTCCGCTGCTATAACCAGACCCACAGGGCATTTGCCACCATCCATGAGTCAGTATAGAGATAGAGCACTGGCCACTTTTCCCGTTCAGCAATGTCTAAGGCCAGCTGGATGGCCTTTACCTCTGCAAACTGGCTCGATTCACCTTCTCCTTCAGCAGTTTCTGCTACTTGTCGTGTAGGACTCCATACGGCAGCTTTCCACCTCTGGTGCTTTCCCACAAGGCGACAGGACCCATCAGTGAACAGGGCATAGTGCTTCTCATCTTCTGACAGTTTGTTATACAGTGGGGCTTCTTCAGTACGTGTCACCTCGTCCTCTGGTGATATTCCAAAGTCTTTGCCTTCTGGCCAGTCCATAATCACTTCCAAGATTCCTGGGCGACTGGGGTTTCCTACTCGAGCCCGCTGGGTGATCAGTACAACCCATGTAGCATCAGTTGCATGGTGTGTAGAGGACACGTTTCCTTTGAACATCCAGCCCAGCACTGGCAGTCGGGGTGCCAGGAGCAACTGTGCTTCAGTACCAACCACTTCTGAAGCAGCTTGAACCCCTTCATATGCTGCCAATATCTCTTTTTCAGTTGGAGTATAGCGGGCTTCAGACCCTCTGTATCTCCGACTCCAAAACCCTAGGGGTCGACCACGGGTCTCCCCTGGCGCTTTCTGCCAGAGGCTCCAGGTAGGGCCATTCTCCCCGGCTGCAGCGTAGAGCACATTTTTTACATCCTGTCCTGCCCAGACTGGCCCAAGGGCTACTGCATGGACTATTTCTCATTTAGTCTGTTCAAAGGCTTGTCGTTGCTCAGGGCCCCATTTGAAATCATTCTTCTTCTGGGTCACTTGAGAGAGGGGGCTTATGATCAGACTGTAATTTGGAATATGGATTCTCCAAAAACCCACAACGCCCAAGAAAGCTTGTGTTTTCTTTTTGCTAGTTGGTGGAGACATGGCTCTTCTTTTGTTGATCACATCCATGGGGATCTGACGACGACCATCTTGCCATTTGATTTCTAAGAACTGGATCTCTCGTGCGGGTCCCTTAACTTTTCTTTGTTTTATGGGTAAACCAGCTTTCAGGGGAATTTGAACTATTTTCTTTCCTTTCTCAAAAACTTCTTCCGCTGTGTTGACCCACACAATGATGTCACATATGTATTGAAGGTGTTCTGGAGCTCCACCTTGTTCCAAAGCATTATGGATCAGTCCCTGGCAAATGGTAGGACTGTGTTTCCACCCCTGGGGCAGTCGATTCCAGGTGTACTGGACACCCCTCTAAGTAAAAGCAAACTGTGTCCTGCACTCTGCTGCCAGAGTGATTGAGAAGAATGCATTAGCGATATCAGTTGTGGCATACCACTTGGCTGCCTTGGACTCCAGTTCGTACTGAAGTTCTAGCATGTCTGGCACAGCAGTACGTAGTGGCGGAGTGATTTCGTTCAGGCCATAATAGTCTACTGTTAGCCTCCACTCTCCATTAGACTTCTGCACTGGCCATATGGGACTGTTAAAGGGTGAGTGGGTCTTACTGAGGACTCCTTGGCTCTCCAGTCGACGAATGAGCCCATCGATGGGGATCAGAGAGTCTCGATTGATGCGATATTGCCGCCGGTGCACTGTTGTGTTGGCGATCGGCACCTGTTGTTCTTTGACCTTCAGCAACCCCACAACAGAAGGGTCCTTCGAGAGACTGGGCAAGGTAGACAGCTGTTTAATTTCCTCTGTCTCCAAGGCAGCTACACCAAAAGCCCACCTGTACCCTTTTGGGTCCTTGAAATACCCTCTCCTGAGGTAGTCTCTGCCAAGGATGCACGGAGCCTCTGGGCCAGTCACAATGGGGTGCTTTTGCCACTCATTCCCTGTTAGACTCACTTTGGCCTCCAATACAGTTAGCTCTTGGGATCCCCCTGTCACTCTAGGAATACTGATGGGTTCTTCCCCTATATAGTTTGATGGCATTAGGGTGTACTGTGCACCAATGTCCACTAAAGTTTTATACTCCTGTGGGTCGGATGTGCCAGGCCATCGGATCCACACAGTCCAGTAAACCCGGTTATCCCTTTCCTCCACCTGGCTGGAGGCAGGGCCCCCTAGTCCTGATCATAGTATTCATCACTCACTTCCTGTAAATATGAATCATGAGTGTCTCTGTTAAGATCAGTCAGGACATCAGCGCTTCTGCTCCTCTGTCTGGAGAATTGCTTACGGGAAATTGGAGCAGCAGCTCTCCTGGAGAAACTCCCCTGAGTTATTGTTCTTCCTTGCAGCTCACGTACCCGTGCCTCTAGGGCTGAGGTAGGTTTTCCATCCCACCTCATCATGTCCTTTCCATGATCACGCAGGTAAAACCACAGGGTGCCCCGTCGTGTGTATCCCTCCTCTTGAGCCAAGGGACGCTTACTCCTAATGGCTGACGTACTGGTCCGTACTGGTGGGGAGTAGGACATATCTTCTTTGAGTTGCTGGAACTCTCAGGGCAGTTTCTCAACAGCAGAGATGAGCAAGGAAGAGAGATTCGCTTCATATTCATATTCAACTCAGCCACCGTTGGTGTCTCGTCATCTTTCCAGGACATCACCGCCAATGTGTTTGCATACAAGGATGGTGTACTCTGTACAAACTTCCGCCACATGGGTCATGTGCACTCGGCTTCATCTGGATCTTTGGATGACCGTTGATCATCCAGGTCACCATAAACCACCTCAAGCACGGCTAATTCCCTTAGATGCTGAATGCCTTTCTCCATGGTCATCCATTTTCCTAGGCGAAATACAATGTCTTCTTCGAAGGGATACCTTTCTTTCACTCCAGACAGGAGTCGCCTCCAGAGGCTGAGGGCTTGTGTTCCTTTTCCAATTGCTTTATCAATGCCCCCTTCCCTAGAGAGGGATCCCAATTGTTTGGCTTCCTTCCCCTCTAATTCCAAACTACTGGCCCCATTATCCCAGCATCGGAGCAGCCAGGTGATAACGTGCTCACCTGAATGACGCCCGAAATCTTTCCGTATATCCCACAACTCACTCAAGGATAGAGATCAGGTAGTTTCCGTTTCTTGTACACATCCTTCCTCCTCCTCTTCTCGTGATGGCCCTGGTTCCTCGTAATCTCTTTCTAAACAAGTTGACCTTCTCTTCCACGATTTCTTCTTGCGTATAGGGGCAACTGATACTGGCACAGGTTGGTCCTCTGGTTTAGCTGCAACGCTTGGCACTGGGGTTGGAGCAGCTGCAGTATCTGTCGTGGGGGTCTGAGTGGCCGCAGTGCTTGTCACGGGGGTTGGAGTAGCTCCCTTCTCTTTCCCTTGGGGGTACTGAATAGTGTTAAATAGGGCTCGATGGGCATAAGCCAGGCCCCAGCACATTGCAGTGATTTGTATCTCTCTGGGAGTGCCAGGGTGACAACATACTTCCTCCAAACGTTCTACTAATTTTTCAGGATTCTGCACTTGTTCAGGGGTGAAGTCCCACACCACGGGGGGTGCCCACCGTCTTAGGCATTTGCCCATACTATCCCACATACCCTGCCATGCATAGCTATCGAGCCTTGGCGCAGATCTCTGGATTATATTCTTAACTTGCTTACTAACCTTAGGCAGATCTGATACCATCTGCCAGAGCAATATCAACAGATGTATCTTGACTACCCAAGGATGTTCAAGATACTGAAAAGTTGTTGTAATGAAGGAGGAGACATTATATAAGATGGCAGCTATGGTGCCATTCTGTATTTCCTCCATCAAAAACTTCTCAGAGGAGGAGGTATAATTGCTAATTGCCTCCATGAGGTGGTAGCTGAAGTACAGTAACGGCTTCCATGCAAGACCTAAATAACCGATAACAGTCAAGGCCAGTGTTTTAATAACAAGTCTCCTAGGCAGAACATCTCTAATCACTGCAGAGCACAGCAAACAGACAAAACCAACAGCAAGTTTTAACGTGTACTTTACAATCAGCATGGTAAAGACTGGACAAACTAATACTGAGAGCAGATGAATCAATGCTGTGACCAGCAACTGTTATTATCTCAAACCCTTCGTGCCCCACGTTGGGCACCAAAAATAGACTGTCGTGGTTCAGCCTCAGCTGGCAACTGAACACCACGCAGCCACTCACTCACTTCCCCCCCACCCCTGTGGGATGGGGAAGAGAATCGGACAAGCAGAAGAACTTGTGGATTGAGATAAGCACAGTTTAATGATTACAATAAAATGATAATAATAGTACCAATGATTATGATAATAATGACAATAATGTTAATATAATAAAATGGAAAAGGAAGGGAAAGGGAAAAAAAAAACATGGAAACACAAACGATACAACCGCTCACCACCTGCCGACCGACGCTGCCCATCCCCGAGCCATGATTGCTTCCTCCTCCCCCGGCCAGCCCCTCCCAGGTAACATACTGGGCATGACATTACATGATATGGAATATCCCTTTGGTCAGTTTGAATCCGCTCTCTTAGCTGTGCCCCCTTCCCTCCTGGCTTCTTGTGCACCCAGCAGAGCATGGGAAGCTAGAAATGTCCTTGACTAGTACAAGCGCTACCCAGCAACAGCCCAAACATCTGTGTGTTATCTCAACAGGTTTTTTTTCCATGCTAATTTCAAAGCACAGCACTATACCAGCTAGAGTGAAGAAAATTAACTCTATCCCAGCTAAAACCATGACAGCCACACATGGAGGTGCTCTAGCTGAAGCCACTACCTGCTGTAGGCTTTAGCCTTAAACCATCTCAGGTACCAGCTTTTTTAATACTGGGTGGCAGGTTGAATAATTTCTCTGCTGCAGTGCTAATTAAGAGTTTTTCAGACCCTGTTGCCTCTGCTCCTCTCTGTGTGCAGTTCCAATGTCTTGGTAGGTTAATGTTGTCTTTCTGTTGTTCCCTCCCCAGCTCTGGAAGGCCTGACCCACAGTCTATGGAGGTGGAGCCCAAGAAACTGAAAGGAAAACGGGATTTGGTCATGACCAAGAGCTTTCAGCAAGTGGATTTCTGGTGTAAGTGTCTTGTGAGTGAGGGAAAAGCAATGCTGATGCTTGTATAGAGTTTGATCTTTCCTAGTCAGCGCCCTGCTGGTTTGGGGTGGGAAGCAGGGAAGGAAAAAGCCAGGGACAAATTTGCATGCTCTCTTGAAAAGACCAGCACATTTGATAGGGAGGCTGTTGCACAAAAGAGCTGTCCTTTGTGGGGCTATGCAGTGGTAGGAAGATAGGTGGAAAGCGTGCTGGAAGCATAAAAATGCACATGGGAAAACCCCCAAGAGTCAAAGGCTTGAACTTGGAAACTGTGAAGGAAGCATTGCACAGATGACGATTTTTCCCCTTCCCCCAAGCACAGAATGGAGGCTGTATGACAAGGGTATTTGTTTTCAGGGATATTTGTTTTAGCTCCCCTCCGGTGTGTGGGGCATCAAACCTTTTGGCTAGAGGACATCTCTGCTAACCGTGATGTGCAAGGAGCCCCCAGCCTCTGTCTATGCAGATGGCGATGAGGCCTTTCCCTGTGTGTGTAGCCGTCAGTGGTGAATCTGTGTAGGGCACCAGGGCTCACACAAGCACAGGCTTTGGTTGGGCAAGTGTGTGCTGGGGCAGACCCCTTATTGAGAGATGTCTGGCGAAACAAGTGAGCAGCCAGTGAAGTGTCTGCATGTGTGGAGGGTTTGGGGAAGGGGCTCAGCCGGTCTGGGGGGAGAATGGGGAGCTGGGGCGTGGTGTCCCGAGTGCTGTGCGTCCTATGAGCTGCATGAGCCTGTATGGGCATCACGTCTGCCCAACCTAACCCCTGCTCCCCTCACACCCACAGTCTGCGAGTCCTGCCAGGAGTACTTCGTGGATGAGTGCCCAAACCATGGCCCCCCGGTGTTTGTGTGTGACACCCCAATACCCGTTGGCATCCCTGACCGGGCAGCACTGACCATCCCGCCTGGAATGGAGGTGGTGAAAGAGCCCAACGGGGAGAATGATGTGCGCTGTATGAATGAGGTGATCCCCAAAGGTCACATCTTTGGGCCGTACGAGGGGCAGATCTCTAGCCAGGACAAGTCCACAGGATTCTTCTCGTGGCTGGTGAGTGATGTGTCTCCCCAATGAAGTGATGCCCCAGCCTTGCAGCTCAGAGCTGGGGAGCTCATGGGTCTGTGGAGCCAGACCTTAGAGATATCACTACCTCGATGGATATTAATTATAATGAGTTATAGGTGGAAAATAAATTGAGAGCTGCTGGTAGAAAATCTGCTCATGCTTTTCTGTCTGTAAAATAAATGTGTGTCTCAGTCCTGTCCTGAAAGGAAAGTGAATCTTTTTTATCTCAGGGCTGTTAACAATTCTGTCAGCTGCGTCCATAGTTAGTTATGGATATTTGTACATAGGAAAATGCGTCTCAGTCAGTTTGGAGTAGCCTCCGCACGCATATCCAGGGCAGCAGCCTGTAGTACTAGGAGAGCTGAGATTCATGGTGTAGAGTTTCATGTCCTGGCTTAAGCCTGGAACTGAAGCAGAGATTTGAGAGTTGTAGACCTTCTCCTGTCTGGACCAGCTAGTTGACAAGCTGCATCTGTCCTCTTGTTCTGCAGATTGTTGATAAGAACAACTGCTACAAATCCATCGATGGGACGGATGAAACCAAAGCAAACTGGATGAGGTGAGTCCAGTTCTCTTCTGCCTTCCCTTTTGGGGCTCTGTCTTCCAGAGAGAGGCCATCAAACACTCCTTGTTATTTTGTGTGACAGAAGAACAAACCAAAATGCCACCACTTCTTCTGTAAAGGGTGTGCTCGTGCTCCTTCAGTATTTATTGTGATGAGAATCCTTTGGAGTCAGGTTCAATGAAAAGGACTAAAACAAGGATGTGTGTATGGAGGATGACTATTTTCTGGAATGAGGACAAATGATAAAGATGATCCTATTTATCCACTCTTAAAAATGCTGACAGGTCTCACCTTTTATATTTTTTAACTTTATGTTCAAATATTTGCAAAATTCTTTGCATTATTCCCAAGATAACATTTTATTCTGTTGGGGGATTTTCGTCCTTTCCCATTTGACAGGCATTGAAAGAGATGCTCTTTTTTTTTCTTTCTGGGCTTCACTTGAAATAGTTGTCTGTGTTGGCTGTCATTGGTAGTGTCAGCTTTACTGTGTTAGGAGAAATATGAAGTGAGTTGCTGCAGCTCCCTACGCAGAAATCATGCATGTGCTTGCGCTGCCTCTGCCAGCCCTGGGTCTCAACAGAGCAGAACCCAAATACCAGTCAGTACTGAACCAGGAGTGGGGCTGGCTCTGGTTTGTTAACTGAGGCAGCAAGGGAACATGTTTAACCACGATGCAGTGCTTCAAATATTGGCATAGGTCAGCAAAATATAGGTCACTTTTGCCACCTCCTGAGGTAGAGGTAAAGCACTGAATTTCATGCGTATGGCAAATCAGTGGAATGGGACATCTCTGCATACTGTGGCCTGGCCCACTTTAGGACCAATCCTGCTTTCAGGGGTGAATTTTGGAAGCAGTTGTTGTCAAGAAGGCATTTCATACAAGAGTAAAGCAGCATGGGAGTTAACTGGTTCATTGCCCTCGATGCCTAGGACTTTCAGTTGTTACTCACTAAGGGAAGAGCAAGCATGAAGTACAGGTAGATGCAAGACTGACCTAGCTGGTCAAAGCTGGTTGCACCACTTTTGCTCCATTTGAGTCTTCACATGGATAGCAGCTGCTCTGATACTTATATTCATAAAGTTCAGCAAAGGATTTCATTTTTTCTATGAGAATTCCAGCCATTAACACTTGTTCACCCCTGGATGAGAGAAGATGCTAGAGCTGGACTAAAATCCGATGATGAACTCTTCTTCCTAGTGCCATGAACATAAGCTTGACATCTGGATTTAAATGGGCACTACTTACAGTTCCAGCACCAAAACCAAAATGTTCTTGCCTAAACTTATATTTGCCATGGTTAAGTCTTGAGGCAAGTGTGGTCTGGGCCATTCTGTACAGCCATGAAAGGCGAGGAGGTTACGGTTTTGTGGAAAGGTGATGTTTGCAGCTCTTATGGGGAAGTATGTATCAAAGGACCTATGTAGGCTATACCAGTCTTAGTGATCTCTCTGGTTTTACTCTTGAAAATTGCTTCTAATAGCAGTACTATGTAGAGTCTGACAGTTCAAGTGGGGACAGCAGTCCTTAAAAAGCTTTGGTTTTGTTTGTTAGTAGCTTTCAAACCGAGGTACACTTGATATCCTGTGCTAGAACATTACTTGTTATGGAGTTGACCCACAGAAACCATACCTCCCGGACGCTGTAGACAGCGCTTTTTTTGTTTTTCAGATGGTGTTCTTTGCCATCACTCACAGATGGAGTGCTTTGCAAAGCAGATCTACTCACCCTCTGGGTAGGTGGGTATGGCATGGGGAGGGCAGCTTGGGCTGACTCCTCTCTCTTCTTGTAGATCTGGCTATTGTTTTTGTTGTTTGACTACCACATCCAAGTCCATTTTCATGTTCCCACTGAGGACAATGTGTATATTGCAGCACTTGCTGGTTTAATTTGAAGTGGCTGTTTACCCAGAGCAGTGGATGACAGGGAGGAAGGAGTACGAAGTGTAGCAGATGACGAGGCAATGGTAACATCCTCTTGCCCTTTCCCTCTTCATTCAGTCAGTCAGGACAAACTCCTGACGCTGGGAGCATGTTTTCCTAAGCTGGCTGCTGGCATAAGAATAATGCGCCCTTCATCTCTGTCCAGAGTAAAGTGCTGTTGTTTCTGATGCTTTATGAAACTCCGTGGTTTTGACCTGCAGGGATGTGTGCAAACTTCTTCCTCTGTTTTTATTTTTCTGGGGGCCCAGGGTGACTGATTACCATGGATTGCAGCAGTCCTCAAGCGAAATTGGTTCTTTCTCAAACACAAGCCATAAACTGCTGCTGATGGGAGTTCATGGGGCCTCTGAAAGATTGCACAGAACCAGGTGTTGTTCCTGGTTACTTCTGAGGAAATTCTGTATGCAGTTGTTGGGGACCTTTAAGAGGAATGGAGCTGACCAAAAAGCAGAAGTAATTCAGAAAGTCCAGGAAACATCCCTCTGTGTGTATATCACTTGGCCCAGATGGAGATGCAGGATAGGAAGCACCAGCAAACTGGTGGTGCCTAAGCAAATTGTTGAAGTGCCTCACTTATGGGGTTTCCAGGCTCGTTTTGGCATTTATAGTCTGTATCCCATACATGTGAGTATCCAAGTTCTTAGGCTTTTGGAGCAGTTCAAATTCATCCTTTCCCTCAGCCCATGTGGAAAGGCTGGTGCAAGACTTCCTCATTTCTTTCTCCTTTGGCTTTCTCTCTGCTTCCTTTCCCCTCCAAACATAGTAACAAAGAGGTCAGAGGGAGCAAGATTGTCTTGTATGTCTTCCTATGCCTCCTTATAATGGAGATGTCAGCAATTTGATCTCCATACAATAACAGAGCTTAGAAGGAAGCTCTGGACAGGCACTCCAGTGGCCTGTTCAGAGCAGCACCAACTTAGATCAGTAGATCTTTTAAGTACTGAGCTGCTGTTTTGACTTTACAGAACCTTTTAAAAACAAAAATTTAAAAAAATTCAGGGTTACTGTGGCTGCCCATGTGTTCGGGGGAATACAAGCCACCACCATGTGCACAGGTCATTTTGTTGAACTTCATAAACTGGTCTCTGTTACCTTGCAGCAAATGTTCTTATGCATTGCAGACTGAAATTTATGCAGAGCAAAGGGATCCTAAAGTACTGCAGGACTGTGATCCCTGTAAAAAAAATTCTTCAGGGCTCTGAAGTGGTTATATGCTTGCTTCTTAGGGGCCAAGAAAAGTGGAGTCAGCTGATATCTTTGTGGGGTAATCATTAAGTGCCCACTGTCACATAGTTTACAACATCACATGTGTTTTTAAAGAAACAGCTGTACAGTCTTGCACTTTCAGATTGACCTGGGCTAAGGTGTGAATTCGCAGGCCCACAGGTGGGGCTCCTCTGGAGCTTGCTAAAACCCACACAGCATCCCCAGAACAGTACTTCCAAATATCAGTGACTGCTTCTAGAGGCATCCTGCATGCTAGAGGAAGTGCATGAGGGGAAAAAGATAAGGAGGCTGTTAATGTTAATGTGCCTGCTGGGAACCTAACATTAACTGAATTTGTGATTAAAAGTGGCCATAACTCATTACTCTCTGTGTGGTGAGTTTGGTATTGGAACACTTAAGTTATCTTAAATAGTTTTGACCCAAGTCATGCTGGACTGAATGAGGGGAAACCCTGAAATCTGGATATCCAGGTCTACCACAGGTTGTTCTAAGTGTACTTGATGGGGTACCCTGTCTGGGAAGAGCAAAAAGGGCTCTAATTCCCCATTGGTGCAGCTTTGCTTGTGATAGCAGCCATGGGTTCACCAGAGAAGGGTGGGCGCAAGGTCTCCTGACCCTGCCAGTGGCTCTGAGAAACTCTGGAGAGACTTCTGTTCTGCAAGCTTCCCTCTAGCCAGGGGCACTTTGCAAAATACTGTTGTTACTCCTTTTCACCAGAGCAGCTTGTCAGTGGAGGTTTGTTTCCACAACATGGAGGCACTGATGACACTGTGCAGTTGTGGGTACCTGAGGAGAATATACATGAAACCCGGTTTTGCTGAATGTGATAAAAATCAAACTGTAAATGTTCCCCTCCTCAGTGTTCCACGTAGCCTTTTCCCTCCTTCCGATATTCAGCTGGAGAACTCATTTTTACTTTTAGGTTTGGCATTTTCTTTTCCCTTGAGGTCGGTGTAGCAAGTGCTTTGCTGGCTCTCCATCATTTCATTACCATCTTCCCTAAATGCTTCTATCCCTCCATAAATAAAGGTCCACTGAAACAGTTTCTCAAGGATGCATTTACGTTTGTCCCATTGAAATGCATCTGTGCACTTAGCTCCCAGCTCTCCCTGTATGTGGCCTGGATTTGAGCAGCATCCTACTAGTTTTCCAGCTTTAACCAAGATTAACAGGTTCTGAACACTTACCCCGATGGAGGGCAGCAGTGTCAGTGAGATTTGTTAAACAGCAGAGCAACAGCACTAAGGAGAAACTAGAATGACATCTGACAAGGGTCACTCTGCCTTTCAGTAGATTTTTCTTAGTCCGCAGCCCACAAGCACCTTTCACATGAGCGCACCCCAAACCATCTCTCTTCTGTTGGGCCATGGCAGCGCTGAAAGGCACCTACCTCTGAGGAGGTGCCAGCAAGTGGGGAAAAATGCTGACGCCTTTGCTTATACCAACTTTTCAGAAAGTATTCTGGGGTGGCTACAGTCTGCCTGCCAGAGATAGGGCATTCAGCCAAGATTTTAGGATTAAAATAGTTTTTTGAACGAGGAGGGTCTGACCTATCCCAGCCAGAGTTTATTCCCCTAACATTGCAAAGATGCTAATAGTATTACTATTAGATAATGATATTACTCTTAGATAGCATCTTTGGTTTCATTTAATTTGAGACCATAAGTAGAAAGAAAACTAACACATGGGGAAACAATAGATTTCCCTTCCATGTTGTCACTTCAGAGTTACAGTTGTTAGGTGTCCTAACCATTAAGATGTCTTATTTCTTGTATGTTACATCTTAATATCCTTTTTAAACATTAATTTTCTAGGCTTGTAGCGAGGTTTTTGAGGTGATTTACATTAGCACTGAAGTGTTCTACCTTGCATGAGTGTTGTGTTCTCCACCATAACTCCATGCTGATCTAAATTTCTATCTGAGAACTTACTTTGAAAATATTAAGAACTGTATGATGTAAGCACCAAAAAGGTTTACCTCTTTCAAAAAGTTCCCAACATCCTGGCTTTTAATTGTTTGAAGATGTGTAAAAGCAGTCTTTTGTAATGTGTAGCACTAGAATAACCATTCTGGCATTTTACTTCTCTCTGCTGTAATTCAAATCAAGGCATACACTAGGTTTTCCCAGCAGTTCTATTCCTCTCTGGCCTCTGATCTCTTCTGTGTTGTTCTGCGTTCTTATACACAGGCGTCCATTGCCCAGGCTGCAGGTTATTCCTGTGTCCACAATCCCACCTTGTTATGTGCAAAGCTACGTGATCACACAGTTTGTTTTCTCCTTCCCTACTGAATAGATCTGCTGTTGTGGTTCAGCTGCAACTCAGCCCCAAACAGTTGCTCGCTCACTCCCCCACTGGTGGGACAGGAGAGAGAATCAGAAAGGTAACGTTAGTGGGTTGAGATAAGAACAGTTTAATAATTAAAATTGAAAAAAAAAAAAACCAAACAACAAAAATGCAATGGAAAGGAAAACAATGAGAGGTGCAAAATCTGGGGGGGGGGGGGTGGATGAACCACCAAAACAAACCGCATGCAACACAGCTGCTCACTGCCCACCGACCCAACGTCGCCACTCCCCGAGCCACAACTGTCCCCCTTAATATACTGGTCATGGTGTCACATGATATGGAATGAACATCCCATTGGTCAGTTGGGGTCAGCTTCCCTGGCTGTGGCCCCGCCCCTCCCAGCCTCCTGCCAACACGGCAGAGCGCAGGAAGCTGGAAAGGCCCAGGTCCCCAACTACCACAGGCACCACAGTGAAGAGAATTAACCCCTTCTCAGCCAAAACCAGCACATTCTCCACCCCTTTTTCCATACCATTTACACCATGCCCAGGTCCCATACGATCCAATACAACCTCACCGATCACCACCCCTCCCCTTCCCATCCTTTAACATAATACACAGACATCACGGACATGTCTATGGACCTTCCCTGTAAAATGTCCATTGAGTTCACCCAGTCCATGACTCTGGGCTCCATCCGTTGTATCAGTCTTTCAGGGTGGGAGAGATGGTGTGTGTGGCGTTGGGTTACTGCATACCGAGTCAGTCATCGTTCCGTCACTGCTGCACTTTGCTTGTTTCACAGTTTATCTTCCATCAGTTGGAAGGCATGTACTATGATATCGTTGATATAACACAGAGATGACACAAAATATTATATAGCAGTTCACATTGTGCCATTCAGTTCATTGGCTGTTTTTGCCCAAAATCAAATCCCCTTGAGGCACACATCGGATTTCTCCATCCTCCTGCATCACCCACCAAGTGCACCCAGGTCCTCCAGCAAAAGCAATCCCACAGATGGGTTTGCCTTTGCTTGAGGCAGGAAGAACCCAGACTGTTTTGCCCAGCATATTTTTTACATGCACTACAGGGACTCTATCCCCTTCCACAACCTGTAGGATTTCTGACTGGGCAGGGCCAGCTTGACTGGCAGATCCCCTCGTGTTGACTAACCAGGTGGCTTTTGCTAAATGTGTATCACAGTGTTTAAATGTTCCACCCCCACTGCTCTTAGCGCAGTTTTTAACAGTCTATTGTACTGTTGAATTTTCCAGAGGCTGGTGTGTGACAGGGGATGTGATACACCCACTCAATACTCTTTGGGCTCTTTGGCCCAGGTGTCTCTGAGGTTATTTCGGAAATGAGTCCCGTTGTCTGACTCAATTCTCTCTGGGGTGCCATGTCGCCACAGGACTTGTTTCTCAAGACCCAGGATAGTGTTCCGGGCAGTGGCGGGGGGGACAGGATATGTTTCCAGCCAGCCGGTGGTTGCTTCTACCACTGTAAGCACATGGCACTTGCCTTGGCGGGTTTTGTGGGACTGTGATATAATCAATTTGCCAGGCGTCCCCATATTTATATTTCAGCCATCGTCCCCCATACCACAGAGGCTTTACCCGCTTCGCTTGCTTGATTGCAGCGCACATTTCATATTCATGGATAACCTGTGCAATAGTGTCCATGGTCAAGTCCTCGATCACGAACCCATCTGTATGTTGCATCTCTCCCTTGATGGCCTGAGGTGTCATGGGCCCACCGAGCGAGAAATAGATCACCCTTATGCTGCCAGTCCAGATCAACCTGACCCACTTCAATCTTGGCAGCCTGATCTACCTGCTGGTTGTTTCAATGTTCTTCAGTGGCCTGACTCTTGGGGACATGAGCATCCACATGGCATACCTTTACAACTAGGTTCTCTACTCGGGCAGCAATATCTTGCCACAATGTGGCAGCCCAGATGGGTTTGCCACTACGCTGCCAGTTGCTTTGCTTCCGCTGCTATAACCAGACCCACAGGGCATTTGCCACCATCCATGAGTCAGTATAGAGATAGAGCACTGGCCACTTTTCCCGTTCAGCAATGTCTAAGGCCAGCTGGATGGCCTTTACCTCTGCAAACTGGCTCGATTCACCTTCTCCTTCAGCAGTTTCTGCTACTTGTCGTGTAGGACTCCATACGGCAGCTTTCCACCTCTGGTGCTTTCCCACAAGGCGACAGGACCCATCAGTGAACAGGGCATAGTGCTTCTCATCTTCTGACAGTTTGTTATACAGTGGGGCTTCTTCAGTACGTGTCACCTCGTCCTCTGGTGATATTCCAAAGTCTTTGCCTTCTGGCCAGTCCATAATCACTTCCAAGATTCCTGGGCGACTGGGGTTTCCTACTCGAGCCCGCTGGGTGATCAGTACAACCCATGTAGCATCAGTTGCATGGTGTGTAGAGGACACGTTTCCTTTGAACATCCAGCCCAGCACTGGCAGTCGGGGTGCCAGGAGCAACTGTGCTTCAGTACCAACCACTTCTGAAGCAGCTTGAACCCCTTCATATGCTGCCAATATCTCTTTTTCAGTTGGAGTATAGCGGGCTTCAGACCCTCTGTATCTCCGACTCCAAAACCCTAGGGGTCGACCACGGGTCTCCCCTGGCACTTTCTGCCAGAGGCTCCAGGTAGGGCCATTCTCCCCGGCTGCAGCGTAGAGCACATTTTTTACATCCTGTCCTGCCCAGACTGGCCCAAGGGCTACTGCATGGACTATTTCTCGTTTAGTCTGTTCAAAGGCTTGTCGTTGCTCAGGGCCCCATTTGAAATCATTCTTCTTCTGGGTCACTTGAGAGAGGGGGCTTATGATCAGACTGTAATTTGGAATATGGATTCTCCAAAAACCCACAACGCCCAAGAAAGCTTGTGTTTTCTTTTTGCTAGTTGGTGGAGACATGGCTCTTCTTTTGTTGATCACATCCATGGGGATCTGACGACGACCATCTTGCCATTTGATTCCTAAGAACTGGATCTCTCGTGCGGGTCCCTTCACCTTACTTTGTTTTATGGCAAAACCAGCTTTCAGAAGGATTTGGACTATTTTCTCTCCTTGCTCAAAAACTTCTTCTTCTGTATTGCCCCACACAATGATGTCACATATGTATTGAAGGTGTTCTGGAGCTTCTCCCTGTTCCAGTACAGTCTGAATCAGTCCATGGCAAATGGTAGGACTGTGTTTCCACCCCTGGGGCAGTCGATTCCAGGTGTACTGGATGCCCCTCCAAGTAAAAGCAAACTGTGTCCTGCACTCTGCTGCCAGAGTGATTGAGAAGAATGCATTAGCGATATCAATTGTGGCATACCACTTGGCGCCTTGGACTCCAGTTCGTACTGAAGTTCTAGCATGTCTGGCACAGCAGTACGTAGTGGCGGAGTGATTTCGTTCAGGCCATAATAGTCTACTGTTAGCCTCCACTCTCCATTAGACTTCTGCACTGGCCATATGGGACTGTTACAGGGTGAGTGGGTCTTACTGAGGACTCCTTGGCTCTCCAGTCGACGAATGAGCCCATCGATGGGGATCAGAGAGTCTCGATTGATGCGATATTGCCGCCGGTGCACTGTTGTGTTGGCGATCGGCACCTGTTGTTCTTTGACCTTCAGCAACCCCACAACAGAAGGGTCCTTCGAGAGACTGGGCAAGGTAGACAGCTGTTTAATTTCCTCTGTCTCCAAGGCAGCTACACCAAAAGCCCACCTGTACCCTTTTGGGTCCTTGAAATACCCTCTCCTGAGGTAGTCTCTGCCAAGGATGCACGGAGCCTCTGGGCCAGTCACAATGGGGTGCTTTTGCCACTCATTCCCTGTTAGACTCACTTTGGCCTCCAATACAGTTAGCTCTTGGGATCCCCCTGTCACTCTAGGAATACTGATGGGTTCTTCCCCTATATAGTTTGATGGCATTAGGGTGTACTGTGCACCAATGTCCACTAAAGTTTTATACTCCTGTGGGTCGGATGTGCCAGGCCATCGGATCCACACAGTCCAGTAAACCCGGTTATCCCTTTCCTCCACCTGGCTGGAGGCAGGGCCCCCTAGTCCTGATCATAGTATTCATCACTCACTTCCTGTAAATATGAATCATGAGTGTCTCTGTTAAGATCAGTCAGGACATCAGCGCTTCTGCTCCTCTGTCTGGAGAATTGCTTACGGGAAATTGGAGCAGCAGCTCTCCTGGAGAAACTCCCCTGAGTTACTGTTCTTCCTTGCAGCTCACGTACCCGTGCCTCCAGGGTCGAGGTAGGCTTGCCATCCCACCTCATCATGTCCTCTCCGTGGTCACGCAGGTAGAACCATAGGGTGGTCTGTGGTGTGTATCCTCTCCTTTGAGCAAAAGGGTGCTTATTCCTAACAGCTGACACACTACTCTGTAGAGGTGGGGAGCAGGACATGTCTTCTTTGAGTTGCTGGACCTCTTGGGATAGTTTCTCCACAGCAGAGACTAGTGAAGAAGAGAGATTTGTTTCGTAATCCCGGAGTCTATCAGTCACCTCCGCCACCGTTGGTGCCTTGTCCCCTCTCCAGGACATCACTGCCAATGAGTTTGCATGCGAAGATGGTGCGCTCCGTACAAACTTCCGCCACATGGGTCATGTGCACTCGGCTTCATCTGGATCTCTGGATGACCTTTGATGGTCCAGGTCACCATAAATCACCTCAAGCACAGCTAATTCCCTTAGATACTGGATGCCTTTCTCCATAGTTGTCCATTTTCCTAGGCAATATGTAACATCTTCTTTACTCTTTACTCTTTACTTCTTTACCTTTCCTTCACTCCAGACAGGAGTCGCCTCCAGAGGCTGAGGGCTTGTGTTCTTTTTCCAATTGATGTGTCAATGCCCCCTCCCCAGAAAGGGAACCCAGTTGTTTGGCTTCTTTTCCCTCTAATTCTAGGCTACTGGCCCCGTTATCCCAGCATTGGAGCAGCCAGGTGGCAATGTGCTCACCTGAACAACAGCTGACATCTTTTCTCATATCTTGCAACTCACTCAAGGACAGGGATCGGGTGGTCTCCATTTCATTTATGACTTCTTCCTCCTCTCCTTGTGATGGCCCTGCTTCTTCATCATCCCGTTCTAAACAAGTTGATGTCCGCTTCCAATATTTCGTCTTGTGTATGGAGGCGACTGATACTGGCATGGGTTGATTCTCTGAGTCAGCTCCAGTACTTGTCGTGGGGGTTTGAGTGGCTGCAGTGCCTGTCACTTTTTCTTTCAATCCAGAGACCTTCTCTTCCCCTTGGGAGCACTGAATACTGTTGAGCAGGGCTCAGTACGCATGGGCCAGGCCCCAGCACGTTGCAGTGATCTGTGTCTCTGGAGTTCCCAGCGTAACAACATACTTTCTCCAAACATTCTAGTAGTTTTTCAGGATTCTGCACTTGTTCAGGGGTGAAACTCCAAAACACTGGGGGTGCCCACTGCCCTACGTATTTGCCCATGCTATCCCACATGCCCTGCTACTCATCACTATCAAGCCTTGGGGCAGATTTCTGGGTAATATTCTTAAGTTGCTTAGTCAAAACTAAAACAACATGCCCAAAAACTAACAATAAGTGCACCTTAACCACCCAAGGATGTTCAAGATACAAAAAGGTTGTTGTAATAAAGGCAGAGACATCATAGAAAAAAGTTGCAAAGATACCATTCTGTATTTCCTCCATATAAAATCTCTCCAAGGAGGCGGTATAATTGCTAATAGCCTCAACAAGGTGGTATCCAAAGTACAGTAAGGGTTTCAGCAAAAACCCCAAATACCAGATAAAGCTGAAAACGAGTGTTTGTATAACAAATCTTGTAGGCAAAACGTTACTAATCACAGCAGAACACAGCAGGCTAAACAAACCAACACCAACTGCAAAAATTACAACATGGTGCTGTGACCAGCAGCTGTTTTTATCTCCAACCCTTGAGCCCCACATTTAGCTGGCAACTCAGCCCCACACAGTCACTCTCTCACTCCCCCACCGGTGGGACAGGGGAGAGAATCAGAAGGGTAACGTTCGTGGGTTGAGATAAGAACAGTTTAATAATTAAAATAAAATTTAAAAAAACAACAAACAACAAAAATGCAATGGAAAGGAAAACAGAGGCGCGAAACCCGGGGTGAGCAGGGGGGATGAACCACCAAAACAAACCACATGCGACACAGCTGCTCACCACCCGCCGACCCAACATCACCCCTCCCCGAGCCACAACTGTCCCCCTTAATATACTGGTCATGGTGTCACATGGTATGGAATGAACATCCCATTGGCCAGTCGGGGTCAGCTGCCCCGGCTGCCCTTCCCGGCCTCCCACCGACGCAGCAGAGTGCGGGAAGGTGGAAAGGTCCCCAACTACCACAGGCACCACAGTGAAGAGAATTAACCCCTTCTCAGCCAAAACCAGCACGTCTGCCCCTTTCTCTTCCCTGCCCTCTCCCCCCCAAAAAAAAACCCCAAAACAAACAAAACCACAACAAAACCCAACCACAACAACCCAACCCTATTTAGGACTAATGTCTTGTTTATTTTTCAAGTTTCCTTTGACTGGCTGGAAATATTAACACAAACACACACCCCTCTTTGGAAAAACTTCTTCTTCTCAGGATGGATGCCTCTTCTCAATGGGCTGAGGCTATGAATTTTTCACTTGAAACACTGGGAACTGGGAGCAGGCATCTGTCGGTGACAGTGACAGCAAAGCCTAGCCAGGCAAACCAAGTGGGTGGCCTCATTCCTTTTGAGAACAATAGGAAATGGCAACCATTTCTGGGTGAAACAAGAGCTTGCTGTGCAGCAGACAAACACGGGATGTGCAGTACCCCTGATACTGAAGAAAAAGACTTTTCCTTAGGAAGTGAGTTGTAGAAGTTGCCTGTGAGTCTAGTCGAAATCTCCCTCCCCTGAAAAAAGTCCAATATAATGTAGCGTCTGCATGACATCCTGCAAGTTTTAACAGAAAGGGGTGGTGTAGAAGTTTCCATTGCACGTTGTGCTAGGCAGAACAATAAGATATATTTCAGGCCTCTAAACTTCCTCAAGGACCCATTTTTGAGTAATGTCACCGTAGAAGCTAATTCATCAACATGAATGCAAGTTCTCATGCTTTTTTCTGTGCACAAACTGAAGCAAGTGATATGAGACTCTACTGAAACGCTCATACCTAAGGGCATCAGACGAAGTGTAAAATTTCAGTTTAACTGTAAAGCTGAGAAGGTTCCTTCATACTGCTGTCACTTGGTGGTTTTTTTCTTAAGCTTGAAAATTGCCTCTTAAAAACAAAATGGCTGTCATTTCCTGTGCAACTGAGGAAAATTGAGACGTTGTTGCGGGTGGGGGGAGCTGGATCCCACCGAACTCCTCTGTGTCAGTGCCACCCTGGCCAAGTGGTTGGAATCAGGGGGATACTTTGCACTGATTTCCTTTTACCCAGTTGTGCTTTTTGGGATGTTCAACGCAAGGAGCATGGCTGAATGAAAGAGGAAGCCCAAGTTTTCCAAGGAAGAACTGGACATTCTGGTCACTGAGGTGACCCGGAATGAAGCTGTGCTGTTTAGGAGGGGTACAATCATCTATCCCATGCTGACAGGGGCAAGATCTGGGAAAGCATAGCCAGGCAGATCACATCAGTCAGCCAGGTCCCCAGGTCTGTAAAAGACATTAAACACAGATGGGACGACATGAAGAGAAGGACCAAGGACAAACTGGCAGTCATGCAGAGGTCCCTCTCCAGCCCTGGCAGCATGGGGCAGCCCTCGGCCATCATCCTGACTGCCCACAAGAGAGTCATCGAGTCGACGCTGCATTCATCACACCAGATGCAGGGCTTCCAGAGAGCGGATCTGGACGTGGTTGACAGCCCGTCAACAAGCTGTAAGTATCATTGCCTTAACACCTCTTTGTCTTATGCTTGCATACCTCAGTTTGACACCAGAAGAGCATTGTGTGTTTTGTGAGGTGCTGGGTTGCCTGTCAAGCCAGGTCCTACTGCTGTGTTTGGTTTCAAGACAGCCTGCTCTGGTGGTCATGTGGTCTTGAGATGGATTGAGGGAAAGCTGTTTCCAAGTTAATATCATCTCCTTTATCTATTTAGTCCTTTTCCATACTATCTTCCAAGGGTAGATACTGTTCAGATTCCACTTTCCTAATGGGTCATAAGTCTGAACTAATCCTACAAGTGAGGGAACGTCTGTATTTGAAGTGCAACTACTTCCAGTCTGTGAAAAAGTGTAAGGGATTAGGAGTTCTTCATCTTGCATGTACCCCAATAATACAACAGTGCTGCCGAGCTGAGAACCATGTGCCAGTCACTAATGGATCACTGCATGGTAACCATCTTCCAAGAGGGCTGTTGGGTGGGCTCGGTGATTGCGGGTGTTTATGCTTTGAGCCCAGGCCACTAATGATTTCTCACTAGTGGTCTGAAGGCTCAGCACAAATGCTGTGAAAAAGGTAGGTGGTAATGAGTCCCTTCGTTACTATTTTTTTAAGAAACTACTGGCCCTGCTTCTTCTAAGTTAATCTTCTGACACCACAACTCTTGGACATCTTCCAGTGCTGAACCACAAGCTGCTTTTTGCAGGTTCTTTCCCCAGCTGCATACATACAGTTTTCTTGTGTAGTGGTGCAACTTCTTGAGCTTTTAGGGATACAATGGAGAGAAAGAGGGGATAGCTTATCGGGAAGTGCGTGGGTGGCACTGTCCTACAACATTAGGTCTTATCTTGTATCTGGAGCAATGTTGTTAGTGGGGAAGCAAGGACAAAAATCTTCAAGAACTGACAAAGTGGGACTTGGTCATTCTGTGCATTTCTCTTGGAAGCCAGTTGTGCTATTTCAGAGGTAAAATGAATACAGCTTGTGCAAGGAGATAGTGGGCATTTGCAACAAGTCAAAAGTCAGGTACCGTCTCTTCTTACACTTGATGTGCCTGTACCTGTGAACTGGCACATCACTAGATATTTATCAGACTAATGAGAACTTTCCCATGGTGTTTTGCTTTGGTTTTGGTTTTGCATCGAGTATACTTGCCCAATTAATGTAGGATCCTGTTGCTGCTACACCTGACTGCCTGGTTCTCTTAGCGATGCCAAGCCACATAGTGGCTTTGCAGTACAGGCTTTCTGAGCAGCAAATACTATGCCTTTGCTTCTCTCAGTGCAGAGGATGAAAGAAATGACACAGGACCAGGGTTTTGGCAGGAGGAACCGAATGTGTCAGGGTGTTCTGAGCCTGGACTGAAGGCCAGGAGCTTTTGCCCCTCTGAAATGTTGGAGTGTTCTAACTGGTTATGGTTTTGGAGAAGGGGAGTCATTGCTACTGTCTGAAATGGATTTATCTTCTAGTAATGAAAAATACTGTGTACGAGGTACCATGGCAGCTTGGATTCCTCTTTGGTTAACTGAGTTTGCCTGCTCTTCAGGCCTCTTATGACTGAGCTTGTCACCCAGATGCTAATGTTGCAGCACATGCATGTTGAGTTATGCATCAGGAGCTACAGGCTTGTCTCAACTGGCAGACTGCGGGGAGGGGTAAACTCTTTTTCCACATGCTTTGAGATACCATGAAACAGAAGTCAGAGTTGTGAGGGATTTCACATTAATAATTCATGCTTCCTCTTCTGTTTAAGCTGATGAAGATGAAGAGATGCCAGGCACTTCTTGGGAACACCGCTTCTCATCCCTGCAGAGGGCCGGTGCAGGAGCCAACCAGCTCTCTGGGCCCTCCTTCCTCCACACTTCTTCCTCACCAGAGCACTTGGAAGCTACCAGCCAAAGGCGGGAATTGCACCATCTGTCCCTGCGCACCACCTCATCCTGCAGACCCTTGCACCCCTGCACAAGGAGCCCACCCCTCTCCAGCTTCGACTGCCAGCTTCTCCATTCCCACACAAAGCAGACCTGTTCAGGCAGTTTGGTCAGGAGCTGGTGGCTATTCACAGGGACATGGCAGACAGCATGCATGTCATTGGGCAGAGAATGGCTGACCTCACCAGCCAGGTTGGCCAGATGTGCCAGACCCTGTCGGAGATCCATGATGGGGTCCAGGCTTTCTATAGGATACAGGATCCTAGTGTCATGCAGGGGTCTCTTCTGCAAGAAGCTTGCTCAAAACAACCACTGGAGCCCAGTGCAGAGTCTAACCAAAACCCCCCAAAACAGACTCCTCCTGCACGGACTACCAGGTCACGAAAGGGAAAACACCATTTTTAGTCTGCTTCATGTAAAGCAAAAAAGGGTGCCCCTTCATGAGCTGCTGCATGTTGATGTGGCCTCTCCATGTGTATCAGTACTCTGTGGGGAAGGTTGACAGCTGCCCAACCCCATCCATCCCTCTGCTGGCTAGCAGAGCAGTATGAATTTTGGCAGCTGAATAGTAGGGCTGGCCCTCTGCAGTGGCAAAGAGGAATCTCAAATCTTACAGAGCTTGGGATGTAGGACATCTTTCTGCTCATAGAGATGAGGAGTTTTCAGTGGCTTCCCCATGCTTTGCACGCTCTATAAACTAAGAGATGCAATAGGAATCATTATCTTAATCTCTTCTCATGCCTGTGAAACATTATTTACTGAGACAGTGTACTACAGAGCTCCCTTTGCAATCAACCCACAAACTTACCCTATTACTGCCTTCCCATCCTCTTCCTGCAAATTAGTACATGCACTGTGCAGAGGTATATCCTTATGGCTCTAAAGACTCTTATTGCTTGTTATTTTTATCTTGTGTTCAGCAATAATGGGCAATCCAGGGCTTACCATGACTTACGCTCAGTTTTGGGGAGAGGGGTGTAAAAGCAGAGCTTGTACAGGGCAGAAGGCATGACGCTAAGGATGTGAGGACAAGTCTGAGCACTTTGTGGTTTTAGACTGCTGAGAAGGGCTACTATGGCACGTGCCTGGGTGCTGCAGTACGACGTGCACGTATATAAAAAAGTTTAATCTTTGCTCCAGTCTCAAACCTGTACCTACCCTTCACAATTGCATCTAAATTGCTATTATTTCATAATATCACGACATTTAAACAGAATTGTATGATATTATTTTTTTGCATGTGATAATCTTCAGTTTTGAGCCACTCATCCTCTTCAAAATGTGAGAGACTACACAAAAACAAGGAAAGATATAGGGCCTGCTTCTGACCTTGTGTTTGGTTTGTATCGCTGTAATTCTGCCAATTTCAGTACAGTTACTTTGCACTTTCTCAGTGTTACTTAGGGTGGAATCTGTACTGTGTTCTCCTATCATGAAGTTTATAATCTAAATTCACAGCTATATAGGTTAAAATCTTAGACATGTTGGTTTTGTACTGCTTGCTTTACCCCCTACAGACGCAAGAAAGAACTATGTTACAACATGCTTTAGTGCTGTATGAGGCTTCTATGTACAACCCTGATTCTGAAACTAGGCTTTAATAATGTCACCCTAGGTGCCATAACATATATGTGGCAGCTTTTTTACAACACATCTGTCTTCTACTTGATTTGCACATCTGCGCCTACCATGCTGCACTCATATCTGGAAAAATCTGGACCATCATCTTGTCATGTTTCAGCAGGGAAAATGGCCAAGGTGTTACACACGCATACTTAGCACACTGCTGCTCTGTGGGCTGTCCGATTGTATACGGAGGTGGGTTGCAGGAAGATATTCAAGTTAATACGAATGCCTGTCATATGATGTATGGGCTACAGACTTGGCAAAAAAGTTGGGTAAACGTCAGTGGGACTGAACATAGGCAGCGCAGTGTAGCAGAATGATGGCTTGTTTTATGTGATCTTGAAGGATCTTTAATCTGTCTGGCCTGTCCTTTGAAAGTACAGTGCACTAGCTTCTCTTCTGGAAAGCTCACTGTATGCTGTCTGCTGTGTCAGGCATTCCTGACGTGGTTTTCCTTTTTTTCTTTTCCATTGTTCTGTAATTCTAATTCAAGTAATTTGTTTTTAGTGGTGCAGTAAAAGGCTCAAGGAAGCAGAGGTCTGGCAAGGAGAAAAAACCTCCTTCCTGAGGAATGAACAACGCTGGTTTCATGCAGAAGACATTCTTCATAGTGCTGGTGCCAGACCAGGGCCATACTCACCTTCCTCTGAGAATGTCATTTTACTTCTGTTGTAACATTTGTATTCTGCAAAACTCACAGTCTCTCTTCAATTGAAGGGAAGATTGGGAAATCTGGTAGAAATGGATCTAATTTATGAATCACAGAGAACTGAAAAAATGGTGATATGTTTTAAAGGCTTTCTGAGTCAATACAGTGCTGCTGCTATATATTAGAAGTAATATTTTATATTTTTATATTTGATCCCTGGTGATGTTCTCCCATGGATATACTGATAGGTTTAGTTCCTCTGATGTTTTCAGGGGGATCCAGTCTGGGAACCCTCAGGTCTGCAGAGGAGGATACTGCCACTGGTGCTGGGCACTGGAGGGAGTTGGCATTGTCGCTGCCATCAGTTTGCCCACAATGACGTGTTTAGAGAGAGAATCCTGTTGTCCTGGCGTAGGATGTGCAGCCTTCAATGCAAACCCCCAGAGGTGGGGCTTTGGTCTGGAGAAAGGACCTTGTACTATAAATTGCCTGATGTCTCCCCCAGTTTCCTCTGTAGACGATTACAGATTGGCCCAGATGTGAGGATGTATCTCCTGCCCTGTGTAGACCCCTCAGTGGAGTGGCTTTTCTATACTCGCTCGCAAAGGATACTCCCTCCTGCACCCATCACGTTAACTGGCTGTTGAAGTAAGTGCCCATGTCAAAGCAAACTGCTGTGCTTTACACTATATCTCCATGTCTTGTACATGCTGAAAAAATTCTCTCTTTAAAAGTATTTTTGTTAAGAATGCAATAAATATATGACACTTTTAACACAGCTGTTGCTGAGTCTTTTTTTCTCTCATAATTTTTGCCTGAACTGGTAACAAGCCTGTCACAGATGCTGGGTCTCCTGGAGGCACTTGACGTCAGAGAGCTGAGGCAGGGTTTGTGGTATGGCACCCTGTCGTGTCTGCCTTGGCTGGTGGCAGCTCTCTTGTTTGGGATCTCCTGCCTTGGCTCTGTACCTGATGTTGTTTTGGGAAAGGCCACTGGCCTTCTCCCTGCAGTACTCTGCCGTGGCAGGGTGTCAGCGGAGCACCCCCAGGGCCAGCTGGAGGGTGAGCAGCAGAGGAGCCAGCAGGCAGGGGGGAGGCATGGGGCAGGTCGGGGGAAGGCGGGCAGAAGTCTGAACCTCCCTCCAGCTGCGGGGCTCTCCTTCCTCCTTGCTCTCTTTCCTGGCTGCTCCATTCCCATCCTGGGGAGGAATGGACCTAGCTGCCAAAAAATTCTTTGATGTTTTTCTGGGCCTGCTCACTGGGCCATCCCAAAACTTGGCAATTTGGTGTCCTGAGCGGACTGTGGCTTAGAAAAAAGGGAGATGGAGATATTTTTTTGCTGCTAGCTAGAAAGGCTGTGACAATGCTGCCTTGCAGAGCAAGGAGCTGTGCCTGCAACAGCCATGGGGTTAATCCAAGCCCAATCGCTGCAACGAGTCATAAATGGTCTCCATTGGTGCAATGGCTGGTCCTAAGTAGCCTGGGCAGAATCCATGGTGTTCTTGAGCCTGGCTTGACCCAGGGACTGAGCAGGACTTGAAATGACCTATTTGCAGCTGGTGGCAATGCCTGTCTGCAGGAACAGGAGCAGGTCTGGGTGGCTGGGTCTGCCCCAATGGCAGTCCCAACCCTGCTCTTCCGCTGGGGATCTCTGTCCCCTGGGAAACCTGCTGTGCAATCGGGGCCATGCCCATCTGTGCACAGGACTTGTGTCAGCCTAGCTGTGCCTGTCCCGGGCATCTAAACTGAGGTAGCCTTCTTGCCTCAATTCAGCTTGAGTGTTTGACATCAGGAGTGGGACTGGCTGCTTTCCAGCCTTTGCAGGAAGGGTCGCTCAGGACATGAGCTCTTCAGCCTGGGGAAGATGTGTCTTTGAAGGCAGGCTGGTACAGCCTTTCCTCAGCAGGCAGCTTGTGCCCCTGCCTTGCCAAGCAGACTGCTGTTTTGTGGAGTGATTTCCTCTGTCCTTGGGTAAGCACCTGCCTCTAATCCATGGTGTGCAGCGGCATGAGGTATCTTAGACCAACAGGTGGAATTTGGGTTTTATGCAGTACTTTGTAAGCTGTGTCATTTGTGCCCCTGGAGCCCAGGCTGGGCAGCGCTGGTTCAAAAGCAGTTAATTTATATGGATGATCTCATCTCCATTTAACAGTACCTCAGGGAAGTATCACAGATGTAAAGCTTCCTCTCAGAGCATAAACCAGTTACTGGCTGCGAGTAGCTGTGAAGAAATGTGTTTGTGACTGGATTATTCTACAACTGTCTGTTAAGGGCCTTCTTCATACCTCCTGGTGAAATCAGCAGCAGCGGTCACTGCAGGATGCTAGATGAGAGTGGGTGGCTGGGCGGCATGCTGCAGAGCTGCAGCAGTACTGCAGCTCACACCTGCCAGCCTGTGCTCTCCTCCCAGCTCCCCACCACACCAGGAGGTAGCTGGAGCCACAGGACATGGGCAGCAGAGGTGGCGGACGCTCTCACGCAGAAACTTGGAGAAGTTTACAGGCAGTAGGAGAGTGAACAGGAAAAGCAGGCTCATGCTTAATAAACTACTTCATAATAAAAGTGAGCCCTGGTGGGAATAGTTAACCAGGCTCTTCCCTTCCCACGCAAAGCTGTATTTTAGAGAATTTTCTAAATCTTGATGTCAAATGCAGTTTGCTGGGAACGTACTGCACTGTTCTACCGCTGCCCTGTGAATTCCTCAGTGCCACTGTCTGTGAGGATTCAGATCCTGTATGTTGTGTTAAGGATCTGTGAGCAACTTCAGGGTGATAAATCTCTGCAGGTAACCAGGCTCCTTCACAGGGGCCACCTGGTCTTGTCATTGCTCCAGCTCATGTTTGGGCAGCAGGATGCAGAGCAGCCGCAGGGTCTGTCCTTAGCTCGTGCTAGGAAGCATCCTGGCATTTTGCTTGGACTGGGGAGAGCTTTTCCTAGGATCTACTGTTCTACAGGGCATCAGACTGACTACAGCACATTGCTGTATTTCAAGGGTTGTATATCTCACATCTGTCTGAATGCCTGATACACCTTTGGTGGAGTGATCACTAACACCCAGAAATGACAGCCTGGCAGTGCAAGCTGTGTGCCATTGCAGGGCCTCCTTCCCACCATGCTGCTCCAGGCCTCTGTTCCGTCTCAAATATACAAACTGCTGGTTTAAAAGTTCCTCTGTTTTGTGACAAAAAGTAAAATAAGGGTTAACAAAAGCCAGTGTTCGGCTAATTGTGGCAGTGCCAGAGCCTGCTGTTTAAATAATAACTGAAGATTGCAGAGCATCCTGGGTAGCACACATTAGGAAAAATACAGCTGACAGCAGGCACATGCACAGTTGCTTAACATTAAAACCAGAATTGCTGGAGCCCTAGGCAGTCTGAGACACTGCAGACTTGTTTTCTGTGTTTTGCAGGAAGTTTCACCAAGTTTGTGACCTTATGTGTGTGGGTTAGCGTGATCAAATGCAGGAGGGCTTGTGTCTTTATCTGTGCATGCAATGGCCAGAGAAGGCGAGAGCATTCAATAAAAAATTAGTGGATTTCTTAAGCTGAAGAAACACCTGTGAGCTATTAGGGAATGTTTGGGCAAGGACCAGTAGCAGCAAACATCAGAGGAGCCATATGCCACTTGTCTTCATTAGTGTTGCTGCGGCAGGGTAATAAAGGCAAATGGCATAACAGAAGAAAAACCTTTTAGCTGTGAACTGTTCAGATCTGGTTTTGGGTCTGTACGTACCATGACAGAGCCTCCTCCTGGTCCTGGGTGGGTGTTATGAACTCATGTTGGTGGCAGCTGGAACCGGTATTACAAAGCCTTTTCCTGGTCCTCTAGTAAGAACACGGGGAGTATGAGAGCAAATAGTATAATCCTAGCTATAGATCTCTTCTTATCAAGTTGCATGGAGAGCCAGTTTGTAGTGTGAATTAATACATTTCTGTTGAGCTGAAATTTAGCTGTTTAAATCAGGAGAACAAACCCCATGCCCAGAAAGTGATCTTTCTGTCAACACTGCCAGGAGATGCCCACAATGTGGTACTGGGCTTTCCTGAGACTTGCAGGGCTGTTTCTATTTTTATGTTACACCCCACTGAACACCCAAATGCAAAACCTCCCAGTACTGGCATGTCCTTTGTTTCCTTTTGGACAACCAGCGAATACCCCCACGCACATTAGGTGTCCCTGTTTCTGTCCTGAGTATCTCAGTTCTGCTTGTCAGAGAGGAGAGAAGCAAGGAAATCTGGTTTCTGCTAAAAAGGGTTTAGGAAAGACACAGGTAGAAGGACCCTGCCATTTCCAGATGCTCCTGAGAACAAAGAAGGAGGCCCTGGGATGTGAAGCGATGGTGGGGAACCCAGAAGTCCTTGTTTCCATCACTAGGCAAAGAAATTTCTGCCCATGAGAGTCTGTCACCATTACTGGCAGAGGTACTCCTTCAGATTGGATGTACATTGCTGTCATCTCTTCTACAGCAGAAATGGACCCACTGGCTTAGTGTTCCTCAGGTGTCCATGCTCATTGTCCTGTATCTCTGGCAATTTGCACACCATTACTTATGATTCATGCTTTCCAGTCTGGCTGTGTTGGCGGCTCTCTCTGAAGATCATTCTGGCTTCATCATGGTTGTCATTCTGATACAAGGGGGGCACAGGAGAAAAGTTTGTGCTTCATGCCTCCCTTGTCATCTTCCCTCAGGTACGTGATCATCTCCCGGGAGGAGAGGGAGCAGAACCTGATGGCCTTCCAGCACAGCGAGAGGATTTACTTCCGTGCCTGCCGTGACATCTGCCCCGGGGAGAAACTGCGGGTCTGGTACAGTGAGGATTACATGAAGCGGTTGCACAGTATGTCCCAGGAGACCATCAACAGAAATCTCACAAGTGGTAAGTCTCCTTTCCACCCTATCCCTGATGCCCTTGGGCTGCCACACTTGTTGGACTGAGTGTGGTGCATGAAGCAGGTGATGCACAGGCTATGTGAGGAGAGCTGCATTTCTAGAAGCAGAGCACCTCTGTGTGAGAGCTCTACATGGCATGGATGGGTGGGTGCACAAGAAGACTAACATAACCCCTGTCATGGAGACCATGAAAGAAAGATCTATGCCGTGTCATGTCGTGTCACGTGTCATTTTGTGTCATGTCGTGTGTGTGTTGCAAGGGCCTGGTGCAAAGCCCAGGGATCACAATGCTCCTCTGTCACAAGACTTTCTGGCCTGAAGATTGCCAAGCTGGTGGTCCTATAGACATGCATTAGGTTTTTCTTCTGAATATGCTGCTTCCTCTGGCTCCTGTGAGCAGCCTGTTTGAGGGAGCTCTGGTTGGTTTTGTGTGCATATGAAAGAGAGATTTCCTTGGTGTGTTTGTATGTCCATTTCTTCGCTTAATTTGTCTCCTCTTTCTTCAGAAAGATAAGTTGGGATCAGCGCAACATCAGCTAGAGACTCCTTAGTCTCACAACCTTAGAGTGTGTGTACAACGTACAGGAGGCTTTGTTCTTGTTAGGCTGATTCTTCCCTGGATAAAAATTGTTATCTTTTATCTTCAGAGTAGCCATGCTAGAACAAACCCAGCGGTCCTATAGGTCAGTGTAATGTTCTGTAATACAGGAAGCTTTAGAGGAAGGCAAGAATTCTTAATGCATCTCTTCATCTATACTAATCTATACTGAAGCTAATTAAGGGCATTTCTTTCCAGGCCTAGCCACAGAATGGCAGGGCCTCAGAAGGGCAGCCACACTAAATATAACTTTCTAATTAAGATTCCTATGTATGTTGTTACACAGCTGCTGTTGCTGCCTTGACTTGGTAAAAGGTGTCTCCTCTTTAATCATGGGGTGGACAAGATGTCCTGAAAAAGCTTGTATCCTCCATCACCTTGGAGTTATTATGCATTTGCAGTGTTACATATTGATGACTGTAGTTGGGCAATTCCCACTTCTGAATTAATGTTTGAATGTGCTTTTCTATGTTAACAGACATCACTGAGTGATTAGGTACAGGCTGCAGTGATTTTGCTGCATCCCATGCACACATTAGTTGTCCAGATGCCTTAGTACTTTCTGAAAGTATGGCAAGAGAAAGACTGTGCCCTTGGAGCATCTGCTTTTGAGGGGCATGAAGGCTACGAATGATTGCCCTGCCATACAAACATGCCTTTAGTCATGATGCCATGGTTTGCGTGAGCTGAAATTGTAACTCAGAGCCTGCTCTGTGCTATGAATGTGGTGAAGATCAGCTTCTGGGCTCCTCAGGACCTACCATAGCCTACCACACACTCAGGTAGAAACCCATGTGACTGCAGACATCATCCTAGAGACCCCCTGATATCTTGCTGAGCTCATCCTGTGGCAAGCTAGGCTCAGCCTGTGTTCGCAAAAGGAGTGCAGAGATGTTATTAAAATGGAGCATCACTTGGGCTGTTGCTAGACTTGCGAGACATCACAGCCTCAGCTGGGAGGACACTTGGGAGGCAGTCAGGGAGTGGCACCAAAATCTGTTGAGTCACCTCCTATTTAAAAGTTTCCAAATCCCCTGCAGATGAGCCTGTCGAGTGAAGTGGCATGCTTTATTAACTCACAGAAAAATAACATGGTTCCCAGGTTTTGTTTCTGTTGGTAGTTTCTGACCTGCCTCATCAATGGAGTTGAGATATGAGGGATCGTCTTGCGATTTCTAGCTTTTCTATAGGGCTGAACCACTTGGTTGGCTGAGGGAAAAAAGTCACCAAAAAAGAAGGATCCATTGCCTGAATCCCTACCTCTGCCAGTAGTCATTATAGTCCATAATGGGAAATACTAAGACAGAGACTCAAAGCTTTGCCCATAGAAATTCTCGTCAGTGTGTTGAAAATTAGATTTGTTTTTATGGATTTACTCAAGAAGTGGCTGAGTTTGCCAGCCAGTATCAAAATCCAGTGCAAAATCCCTGCCTTTTGGGCCAGCCCTTTTTATGGTGCCTTACTCTAACTGTTTCGAGTCTTGCATCTTTTCTGCATTCTTAGCATTGCTGTCCTTAGAGAGGGAATGGTAGCTTTTGCTCCGTAAGTCTTATGAAAGCAAGAATACACTTTAAAAGCAAACAAAACCAAAAATCAGCATAAAGCAGCGTCTTGTTTGGGAAGCCATCAATGCTTGAAGTTATTTACAAGATAGAAGAATGATGGAAATTGAGCCAAACCTATCGTCTTTTGAATTTCCAGGTAAGGAAATCTGGCTATTCCCTTTATTTTAAGCAATTAATAATTTATATAAGGTTGCTTTTATTATTGTTTGTTGTTGTTTTTTTTTTTTAATTACTGAATGGCCACTCTCTTAAAGAGACTCCACCAGGACAAGCTAGATGTCCCATCCTTGGAGGGCATTCACCTGTTGTAGCTCAGTTGACAATGAGTACCTTGGGGTTTAAGAGTGCAAGTTATTTTTACTTGAAGCAGCCTCCAAACTGAATGAGAGTAAAGGGGCTTGCAAACTTTGTGCTGTGTTGTGCACAGATGCTGGGGTTGTCATGACACAGTCCAAATCTCTCACTGCACTGCTGTACACTTGATACCTTTTACCAAGTCAAAACAGACACAGGTCTTCCAGCCTGCCGAAATGGCACTTGGGCTCTGGGCTTTAGGTTCCACTGTGATCAGTCATTCACCTTGTAGTCCTCTTTCAGCATAGGTCGGTTATACCTTTAGGTTAAACAAGCTGCCTGTAGTTTCTCTTCTCTTTAAAGTGTGTGGGTCCTACTCTGCTGTGGCTACCCAGGACTGTCTCTGTTTTTGCAGATGTGCCCATTAGCAGGGCTCCTCCTCTCATGAGCCTCGGTTTCCACTGAGTTGTGTCAGTTCCCTGGTTTGTAACGTGCAGACCTGCAGGGATTCAGCCTGCCTTTTTGTTCTTTTTTCGTTTGAGTTTTAGATTGAGGGATGTTGCTCGGTTCCCAGTGATAATCCCCACCCCTCATTTTCCTTCCCAGGAGACAAAAAGTTGCAGAGGGAGAAGTCAGAAAAGAATGTGGAAAATCAAGAGGACATGAGGGGGCCACTCCAGCTCGCCACCTTAAAGCAAGGGAAGAGCCCCTACAAGCGCAGCTGTGAGGAGGGAGAATCCCACCCCCAGACAAAGAAAAAAAAGATTGACCTCATCTTCAAAGATGTCCTGGAAGCTTCCTTGGAGTCTGCCAAATTTGAAGAGAACCAGTTAGCAACAAGTATGCCGCTTTCCATCAGAAAAGCATCTAGATACCCGGCTGAAGACATTTTTGAGAGGTGTGGCAGTGCCATGCAGCACAGCTCCCTGAACCTCAGCAGACACCGGAGTGAGGGGGAATGGAACGTCCCTCACAGTTCGTCTTTCAGCTCAGCCAAAGAGGTGAGCATCCTTGAAGATGAGGAAGAAGAGCCCCTGTCACTCAAAGCAGACAGCCCGACTGAGCTGTCACTGGCCTCTGCACAAGGCAACTCCCATGAAATCCCCACTACCTCTTTCTGCCCCAACTGCATCCGGCTAAAGAAGAAGATCCGGGAGCTGCAGGCTGAGTTAGACATGCTGAGATCTGGGAAGTTACCTGAGCCACCCATGCTACCACCCCAGGTACCTGAGCTCCAAGAGTTCTCAGACCCCACAGGTAAGCCTTGCCGAGTAAGAGCGTTCTCCAAACCCTGCCTAAGGAGGGTAGTGAGATGCCTGTGTGCTGTGTACCATCTAAAGCATTTGCTATGAGTATTCAGGTGAACACATGGTTCCATGGAAGGTTTGTTTTCAGGTTTTGTGACCGGGTGGGCCAGGAGCTGACACAGCTGTGGGCACAGTGGAAAACACTGGCTGGGAAAGACTCTGTATGACAACTTGCTCTATTTGTTGCCATTGTAATCAATAATGCGCTGCCAATAAAAAAGACATTCCATTGCAGACAGTTTGTTTGCTGTATTTTTGATGCATTCTCTTTCAACGGAAGCCTCTCTGCAGTGCCTCACACGCTACCAAGAAATTCTGAATGACTCTGTGGTAATACTGAAATGTGTGCTCTTTGTGTATGAAATGATGTCTTGCTATGACCCATGTTGGAAAGCCCTCTCTGTTTCCTCCACTGCCTTAACAAAACCATGTGTCCCTTTCTGAAGATATGTTTCATTTCCTCCAGGAACCTGCTGTTGAGCAGCTAGAAGTCTTCACCAAAAGGAATATTTGGGTCACACCATGTATTGTGCAAGTGGCCAGGATGTAGTGTCCTGTCTTGCTGTCCATTGTGGCATGTTGGAGACAAAGTTCATATGCAGAAACATTGATTTGTTTTCCCTTCAAAGCATGATTCAAATTCTACCCATAGTGCATTGTGGGCAGGAGAGGGCAGGTTATGGCCCGCTCATCAGGCAGTGTTCTACTGCCACCAGTAGGATGCTTCTCTAGCTCAGCAACTTGGTAAATACCATATTTTTTTCCTTTTTTTTTTTTTTCTTACAGCTTCAGAAAGCATCATCTCTGTTCCCACCATCATGGAGGACGATGACCAAGAGGTAGATTCTGCTGATGAGTCAGTTTCCAATGACATGATTGCTGCTACAGATGAGCCTTCCAAGATGTCTTCTGCGACAGGCCGGAGGATACGGCGGTTCAAGCAAGAGTGGCTTAAAAAGTTTTGGTTTCTGCGGTACTCCCCGACATTGAATGAAATGTGGTGCCACGTCTGTAGGCAGTACACAGTGCAATCCTCTCGGACTTCAGCCTTCATCATTGGCTCAAAGCAGTTCAAGATACACACAATAAAGCTTCACAGTCAGAGCAACCTCCACAAGAAGTGCCTGCAGCTTTACAAGCTCAGGATGCACCCAGAGAAGACAGAAGAGATGTGCCGAAATATGACCCTGCTCTTCAATACAGCCTACCACTTGGCCCTGGAGGGCAGGCCCTACTATGACTTTCGGCCTCTGGCAGAACTACTGAGAAAGTGTGAACTCAAGGTGGTGGATCAATACATGAATGAGGGAGACTGCCAAATCTTAATCCACCATATTGCCCGGGCTCTTCGAGAGGACCTGGTTGAACGTATCCGACAGTCTCCCTTCCTCAGCATCATTCTGGATGGGCAGAGTGATGACTTGCTTGCCGACACGGTTGCGGTTTATGTACAGTACACAAGCAGTGATGGGCCTCCAGCAACTGAATTTCTGTCTCTTCAGGAACTGGGCTTTTCTTCAACAGACAGTTACCTCCAAGCGTTAGACAGGGCTTTTTCCAGCCTGGGAATACGATTGCAGGATGAGAAGCCAACTATTGGCTTAGGAGTTGATGGTGCTAACATTACCGCCAGCTTGAGAGCTAATTTGTTCATGACAATCAGAAAGACCTTGCCCTGGCTTCTGTGCCTGCCCTTTATGGTGCACAGGCCCCACTTGGAAATTTTAGATGCAATCAGTGGGAAGGAACTACCATGCCTGGAGGAGCTAGAAAACAATTTGAAGCAACTGCTCAGCTTCTATCGTTACTCTCCCCGACTCATGTGCGAGTTGAGGGTAACTGCTGCCACTCTGTGTGAGGAGACTGAGTTCTTGGGGGACATTCGAGCAGTGAAGTGGATCATTGGGGAGCAGAATGTGCTCAACGCTCTAATTAAGGATTACCTTGAGGTTGTGGCCCATCTCAAAGACATCAGCGGCCAGACCCAAAGGGCGGACGCTTCCGCCATTGCCTTGGCCCTCCTGCAGTTCCTGATGGACTACCAGTCAATTAAACTCATCTACTTCCTGCTGGATGTGATTGCTGTGCTTTCACGCCTCGCCTACATATTCCAAGGGGAGTACCTTCTTGTGTCACAGGTGGACGATAAAATAGAGGAGGCCATCCAGGAGATCAGCCGCCTAGCAGACTCGCCAGGGGAGTACTTGCAGGAATTTGAGGAAAACTTCCGGGAAAGCTTTAATGGCATTGCTGTGAAAAACCTACGGGTGGCTGAAGCCAAATTCCAGTCGATCAGAGAAAAGATCTGCCAGAAGACGCAGGTGATCCTAGCCCAAAGGTTCGATTCCCGTAGCCGGACATTTGTGAAGGCCTGTCAGGTATTTGACCTTGCAGCTTGGCCCAGAAGTGCTGATGAGCTCATGAGCTATGGGAAGGAGGATGTGGTACAAATATTTGAACACCTGGAGATGGTCCCATCATTTTCCAGAGAGGTTTGCAGAGAGGGGATGGACACCCGAGGGAGTCTGCTGATGGAGTGGCGAGAACTCAAGGTGGATTATTATACCAAAAATGGTTTTAAAGACTTGCTCACTCACATTTGTAAATACAAACAGAGATTCCCCCTCCTAAATAAAATAGTTCAGATCCTCAAAGTCCTTCCCACCTCATCGGCCTGCTGTGAGAAGGGGCGCACTGCTCTGCAGAGAGTGCGCAAAAACAACCGCTCTCGGCTCACGCTGGAGCAGCTCAGTGATCTTTTGACGATTGCTGTTAATGGGCCACCCATTACCAACTTTGATTGCAAAAGGGCGCTAGATAGTTGGTTTGAGGAGAAGTCAGGCAATAGTTACGCGCTGTCAGCTGAAATGCTGAGCAGGATGTCGTCTCTTGATCAGAAGCCGATGTTGCAGAGCATGGACCATGGCTCTGAGTTTTACCCCGATATTTAGGAAGGAATGCCTCAGATCAGAAAGCTGTTGAATAATTTTTTAAATCTATACTCTAAACTTTGATATATTATATAAATATATATATTATATATATTAAGGAGAAACCCACACTGAAAATGTAAATGTTAAGACGATGTGCGTCTGATAGAAGCTAAGCAGAATTTTAAAGATTTGAGACAATGTTTAGACATTTACTGGTGTCTCCAACCATGGCAGCTGCAGTGTAGGTGGCAACATTTCATTCTTTAGAAGTATGTGCTGGGGCCATACTCTACATGTTCAAACCTAATGATTGATAAGCTAGACGACGGGTCTTTGTTAACCTCATGCTCCTGGTGGTTTCCTTTGTATGTGTGTTGTCGGTTTGTTGGGCTGTTTTCTGTGTTGTTTTGGTTTGGGATTGGTTGTTTTTTTCTCCACAATTTTAATCTCTGCCTCTCTTTCCGTTATTCAGTCCAGTTATTGAGCCATTTGAGCCTTTTGTTGACAACTGTCAGATTTCTGATTTCCAACAGAGCATCCCGTGCATTTATGTTGCCCCCAGCTCTCCAGCTCCACCCAGTTCTCTTCGCTGGAGTGGGAGCTTTTTTCACTCAAATGATTACTGGCAGGAGGGGAAGGCTGGGAGCATGATTTTGGGTTTTTCTTCTTATTTAGAAACAAATGCCTCCACCAAACTGTGAAGCCCCTTTCTCAGTTCTCCCTACTTTTGGGCTGTAGAGTAATACTTGGCTTTCAGCATCTTTTATGATAACAGTAGTACCAGTCTATCATGCATATATTATAACATGATGTCATGTGCAGACTATAAAATAACAAAATAGAGAAGGCAGGGGGAAATTTTTGCATTTATATTTTTATATTGTAGGAGATAAATATATATATATATATACACACACACACACACAACTATTCATTCAAAACCAGGGCTGCTGTGGAAACTAGACAGCCAATGAGTCAAAAGCCATCTCTGGGCAGAAGATTCAAAGGCTTAAAAAATTTTATTCTAATTTACATTATTTATACTATGTCTTTATAATCCTAGATTGTTGTGGGGTTTTTGTTTTGTTTTATTTTGTTTTGTTTTGTTTGGAATGACTGAAAGAAAACCTGCTACGGTTTGGTGGCAGGAGCTATCAATGCAAGATTATCTTGGATTATATTCATGTCATGACGTCCTACAAAGGTTCATGTATTCTCTTGTGACCAAGGTAATATGTTCCACATCACAGCAGAGTGATGACAGCAGGAAGAAGGGGTGCTCTGCTTCTTCTTGCAAAATATTTTTTCCTTTCTTGAAGGGATGCTGAGTCCAGATGAATTGTGAATGGGGGACTTGCAGCTTCCATCACAAAGAGATTTTTCTGTGGGCTTCGGATTCTTCTTTGTTTTATTCTTTTAAAGTAAATGAGCTCCAGGCATTCACACAATATCACTTCAGGTTAGAAAAGAATAAAAAAGGAAAAAAACACAAACAAAAAAGGTGCAAAAAACTCCACAGATGCTAGTGCCTTGCCCCACTGATGTGGCATGGACAGCACCAACCTGACCAGACCATCGTGGGAGTGAGAACCTGTTGTCCAGAAGGTGTCCAAGCCAACATGTTCTCCCTTCCCAGAGGGATGAGCTTTGTGCCAAGCTGTGTTGTTTGGAAACATGATGGTGGTATCAGCAAGACTGAACCTTTCCTTTCTCCTGTTACACCCCTGCCCTTGGTCTTGGTGCTAAGATATCTCTAGAACCGTTGCTGCTAGTTGATAGCTTTTCATTTATATAAATATATATATATAATATTATTTTATTTTTTAAACCTTTTTGTTTGTTTTCAATGGAGATGTAGCATGTTTGGAACCAATCTTTCTTGGAGTCACTTTCACTGCCAGGGTTCACGCACTGTCTTCCCCGGGAAAACACGGACTTCTACCCAGGTCTTGCTCACCTCCTGCTAACCCCTTTGCCCTGAGCCGAACTATGCTGGGCAGAGGTGCGCAGCCAAGCTGCTACGTACTGGTTCAGCTTTCAGACCCCACAAGAACAGCTAGACCTGTGTAGGTCAGAGTTTTGGAAGTGTTTCCCCTCCATCCCTATGGGACTGAGGAGGGACTGAGCCTGCCCGAAGCACTAGCAGTGGCCAATCCTTGCGTCCTTTGCTGTAAAAGGGGGCTCTTCGGCCAGACCGTCCAAGGGTAGTAGAGCAGACCCCACGAATGTAATGGCAAGGGCTGGGCAGACAGCATACTCTGTTGCACTTACTCCCTATCCCCTCTGCCTTACCTCAGATGGTGTGTGCAGCCTGTGGGCTGGCTCGGGGAAGAGAGGGCACCTGCGCCAGTGCCAGCCACCTGCTGCCAAACTGCTGGTGGGGATGTAGGTGCCGAGCGCTTCTCCCTGCGGTACTCATGGAAATGTCACGAGCTAGGTCAAGGCATCGTGCCATGACAGCGCAGGGGCATCAGTTGCATATGCAACACCTAGCGAGTAAAAAAATTTTGTTTGCATTTTTTCCTGTCTTTCCCAACAAATGATGTGACTGAATTGACCCATTCATCTAGGGGAGTTAAAATTAAACTGAAAACCCTCCACCAGCTGTGCAGACTTTGGCAGTTGTTTGCCTGACCATAAAATAGAGATCTCCCTACACAAGGTGCTTGTAGCCTTCCAGGCCTGGTGAGTCAGCTCTGCTCAGGGTGCTGCCACAAAGCTCACGGAGCTGCTCCCTGCCGGGGAGATGACAGGCTCCTTCCTTAGTTAAAATTTGAGATGTAAAAAGGAAAAAAAATTAAAAAGATTAAAGAATTGCTGCTCCATTAGTCTCTGACCTGAAGACGGGCAAGATGAATGTAGAGAGGAGACAAAAAGTAAATTGATGCACCAAAGGGGAATGGGCAGGTGGGGGAGAGTCTTCCTTGTTGAGTATGCACACAGCAGCAGAAGCAAAAGTAACAAAGATATTTGATGCAAGGTGCTGTTGCTGTTGGAGAGGCTGTAAAGACAGTTTCCCTCCTCCCCTTTTCTTTTATTTTCTCTTCCCTTTGCTCAACTCCATAGCTCTTTGTGGGGGAAAAACATCACCTGCCTCTCTGCAGCAGTGCGAGCTCCTTGGCATGTGGCTTTCCATGTCACAGAGGCCCATCAAAGTGCCTGGTCTATGTGGAGGGAAGGGACACTTGTGGACAGTCTCCAGGCACCTTTGCAGACAGAAGCACTCTCCCAGGGCTTGTGCTGAGCCATCTGAGAGGCCTGTTTACAGCTCCTGCTCTGAGCCTCTTACGCCACTGGGGAGAAAATGGTGCCTTGCCCTGTCAGCGAGGTAAGAGCTGCCCGAGGCTTGTTCAGAAATTATTCCTCTAATTCATTTCTCCTTTCCTTTGGTTCGTTTGCAAATCCCACTCTCATCAGTGACATCTTTCACTAGCTACTCGTATTCCTAATGGCAGAGCGAAACATGCAGCAACTGCCAGGTAGCCAGCTGGCTAAGGGAAAGCACTTGTTTCTTTTGCAGATAACTTTGTGTGCAGGGATGAGTGGTGTCAGTAGGAGGCATGATTCCCTGGCACAGGATGTTGTGGGTACCCATGATGGGAAAGGTCAGAGACCCCTTGCATTGGTGACGGGGAGAAACAAGCACTTGGCAGAGCAGTCAGCCTGGCCCAGCCCAGCTCCCCCAGCACAAACAATTCCCCATTGTCCCCATGTCAGAAAATAAACCTGGCCTTTGTCCTAGACAAATGCAGATGCTTTGTAAGCTTTCCCTCTGGATTTACCCACCTATTACAGATCTGTAGCTGTTACTCCCATGGATAGTCTATGGATGGAAACGTGACTGCCAGCATGAGCAAGATAGGGAGGAGGGAGGAATACCAATGCAAAGTGTCCCAGGCTGCCCTGTGCCCCGCCTGCCCATCCTTTCCCCTGAGCAAGTGCATTTCTGTGCCCTGTTTGCAAACCTCAGGGCCTTGCTGAGGGGCAGCAGCAGGCATGGGGAGGGCTCAGCATGGCTCAGAGAGAGGCCTCCTTGGCTCAGACATCGCCATGCGTCGGGTTTAATTGATGCCTTTCCTGCTGTGCTGAGTGAGCAAGAGGAACTTGATCGCAGCAAGCATTGCTCGCAGCATCTTGAACTGCTTCGGCTGCAAAGAGAGCTCATTCTTCTCAAATGAGCTCTTTATTCTCTCCTTCCTCCCAGTGTCTTAACTATGGCATCTTGACTGTGAATAATGCACACTTCTCCAGACTCTCGGGTTTGTATTTCTAGCCCATGGGCTTTTTGGTTGCCAATTTCCCTTCCCCACATTTGGCTGGGCTCCTTGCCTCTTTTACCCTGCTGTGAAGCAGAAATCTGTGAAGCACATGCAGACATGTCCTTCTGCAGAGCTCGCCAGTGGCCACAGAGGTCCAGGCCCTCTGGCCACGAGACCGAACTCAGCAGGGATAATCCTCACAAGAGACCAAAGCTCTTCCCATACCAGCAAAAGCACACAGGAGCCACAGGGGGTTGCGAGGGGACACGGTGGGCAGGGTCCCAGTGTGTCATCTGCCTCGGGTCTCGAGCTGACCGTGGCGATGTCCCCTGTGCTGGTCGCGCTTTTGCTATAGGACTCCTCAGACGTAATTCAGGCTTGGTCCATCTCTCTCTCACAGCACAAACTCAAACAGGTGGCCCGCGGGGTCTTCAGGGTCCCCTTTCTTTCTTGTCTCATGAGGATTGCTGTTTATTTGACTAGTGGGTAACACAACCTAGACAGCCATCTTGCAAATAAGCAGCAACAGCCTCTGCTTTTGCAGATTCCCCTCTCAACCCTGTCGAAAGAGGTCTTAAAAGCAGAGAAATGGTACGTTGCTCCCCCAGCCATTGTATTCAATGCAGTAATGCCTATGCAATTCTGTCTCCCTTGGAGACTCATGATGTGTGTGCATGTAAGCTAGTGTATGTATACAGTACATATGCATATTGTCTATATATTGTATATACGCACATCCCAGTACATATACACACAGTACAAAAGATTAATGTGCTTATATATCTATAAATAAAATCCTATATATTTATATATTTCTATGTTTTCGATAGATATAAAGATATAATACAGAGATAGACTCAACCACCCTTGTGTAAGGCTGGCCCTGTGTTCTGTCACAAGGCATGTAACACTGAAGACTTTGGACTTTGGGATAGCTTTAGCTATACACTGGGGCCTACATTTATGTGTATAGCACTCTATGGAGAGGGACTTTGCTGTGGTTAGGGCAAGGGATTTCCTTGCTGGCATGTTAACCAAGTGCTAAATAAGGTTTGTGTAATAGGGGAATGACGTGGTGGGGGAAAATGCTTGAGTGTCCTTGTCTTCTCCTGAGTAAGCCTCTGGCTGAGGTCCTGTGTGTTCACACTTGGACAGATACATATCCCACCCTCATATGCACTTTTCTCTCTCTGCATGGATGCAGTTGGCAGCTGTGGGTACCGATGCCGTGAAAATGTGGCTTTCTGCTGTTCCACCCGGTGTTCCTCAGCAGTTGCCAGTATGCTGCCAGGGAGATGCTGTTCCTCAGCAGTTGCCAGCACACTGCCATGGAGACACTGCGCCGACAGCTGTTCACACAGCACCCACTGAGAGTGTGGGTTCACTCGAGGGCGTTGATCAGTGACACAGCCAAGGCGCTGGCATAAAGGCAGCAGGAGGGCAAAGGCGTTACTGAGTGGAGGGAGGGTCGCTGCTGCACAGTTGGAGGTGGCAAGGATGGTGTATGAAGCTGGAGCAGCATGAATGAGAAGGGACCACAAATTTGGAGCCATAAGGATGGGAATGTGGGAACGCGCAAGACCAACTGGGGAGGCACGTGCAGCTCTGTCTGGTCAGGCTGGCCACTGCTCTGCTGCAGGAGCTGCTCGGCTCCCTCAGGTCTTGCAGCTGCTCCTTGGCTGGCGAGCAGCCTGCCTGGTCGGGGGCACGGGTGGTTTTTCTGAAGGAAAGGGAATAGTGTGATTGTGTGGAAGACATGGTCAGTGGCGCATGTGTGCCTTTGAGCCCCAAGACATAGCCAGACTGAAGCGTGCAACGCTTTTGCCCTGCTGATGCAAAGACATGACAGGCATTTCCATGCCAGGACTGGGGGTGGATACAGGCAATGGATCAGCCTTCCCTAAATGTCTGCCAGTGCCTGCAGGATGAACAGCTGTCTCATCCCTCCATCCCTCCCTTCGCACAGCCACTTGTAGGACACTGGCCCTGCTGCGGGGTGAAGTGCTTGGCTGGCACCTGGGGGGACTCAAGAGGCACCTCTGACTGGGCTGGCAGCGGGTGGTAAGTCACCATGCTGCTTCCCCATGAAGGTTGAAGGGGAGGCATGATGGTCTGGCTTTGCAGCTCCACGCTGGGCCTGGCAACCACTGCAGTCCTTGTTGTTTGTTTTAATTGTTGGTTTGGGTTAGGAGGAGGTTGAGTTGTGATTCTGAGGGCCAAATGACTCATTACACTGGTATTGCATGAGCAGATGCTGTGCAAGCTCCCCCCAAGCCCTGTCACACACCTCAGCACCCTCTCACAGGTGCCTCTCCTCCACACAACTGGTTATCCACCTCAGCCACAACCCACCTGCCAGTGGCTCCCCACTCCACTGCAGCCCCTCGGCCACACAGCACTGGCGGGGAGCTTCCTGGCGTGTGTTCTTCATGAACCTCAGAGACTCTTTCTTCACTCCCAGCCCCCTCCTTTGGTTGCCACTATCACTCACGTAGGCTTAGCCCGTGGCCTTGCTGCTCATGCCAGCAGTACTGCTGCCCGGTGAGGAGCTCCCATGCACTGCACCTCATGTTGAATAAGCTCGCTGGGCTATGTGGGGGAACCATGTCTCATATGCTGTGATGTCCCAAATTCTATAGGAGGCCTATGGAGTTTTCTGCCAGTTATGGCATCCTCACCCAACTGTTGGCAAAAATGCATTTTTACTTCCAGAAAACAGGAGGTTTTGTCTCACACCATATCCACATCCAAGCACAGCCCTGCTGAACTGTTTCAAGCGATCTCTTATGCACCTACCCGCCCACCATACACACACATGCGCACGCGAAACGAGAGAAAAATATCTAGACATCTATTACTACATATGTATTAATATGTTAATATCACTCTTTTGGAGAACATTAAAATGTTATTACTTTACAGACTATGCTTTATAGTACCTGTGTGAAAGGACCTAGGACACTGGATACGAATAGAGCTATGTTGATATATCATAGTATGTACACGAGAACCTTCCTTTTGTCATATCCTTGTAATGTAAAATGATTGTTAATAAAAACATTTAAATTTATCTAGTTGGGTTGCTAATTATTTACATTGTTCTTGGAGATTAATGTAATTTTCTCAGAGCAAGGGCATCTAAGCTGATGCACTCCCTCTTCCCCAGCCCACAACTGTAAGGAGCTGGTCCAGTGCTAATTCATCCAGAAGGGTCAGTTGCAGCTCCCTTCTAGGTGACTCACTTCTCTGTGTCCTGGGTGTAACCGCAGCCCCTCAACTTCCTCCTATGGTGATCAGGTCCAGCATGTCCTGCAGTGGAGCTGCATCATTTCACCATGGGCTGAGTTTTACTGGTGGTGTGCCAAGGCTGCAGTGGCGCAGAGCAGGAGCTGCCGCCTCCCAGCAGCCATGGCTGCCCTGGATCATCACCAGCGCACCTGTCAGCACATGCCACGGGCAGGTAAGGGTGCGGAGTGGGTGCCCTTGCAGCTTCTGCACTCCATTTCTAGTTGGGTACAGCGGTGATATCGTTGGCATTGCTGTGGTGGGCTGTGCTTGTAATGCACATTGACAAAACCTTGCGTGTGTGCCTAGTTTAGTTTGGAGCATGGAGAGGCTTTTCCTGAGCTCTGTGTGCTCCAAAGCCAAGGGAAGCTGGACTTGTTCTACCCTTAAAAAGAAAGGTCTTGTTTAACTTTGAATTCTTCTTCGACATGAAAATTTTGTTTGAGGCTGTGTCCACAGTGGATTAACTAAAGGTGCAACTTTTAAAACAGTTCAATGAAATAAGGGTAATATTGTACATGAAGGTTCTTTCATCTCCTAAACCAGCGTGGGTGAGAGTCCCAACCGCTGAAACAAGTATGAGTGTCTGTGGATTAGCACTGGGCTATGAGTTGTGTTGTCCGGCCAAACAGCTACCAAAGCTGAAAACATTACCTCCTTGGACTCAGTGTGGCTGCTGCTGGAGAGATGCCTCACAGCGAAGGCACAGCAGGGACTATGGGCTGGCCTTCCTTTGCTGTGGTTCAGGTTTGCACAGCAGTGCAAGCAGGGAGGACCTTACAAAGGTTTAGGCCAACCCTGGTACAGGGTGCCATCTGCAGCTACAGAGAAACACAGGCAGAAAAAAACCAAACCCTTCCAGCTCAAACAGTTGCTTGCTCAGCTGTAAATGTGTCTGTGTGTTAGTGGAGGGAACCAGAAAACACAGGAGGAAGCTGTGCAGCCGACCGTATAGGTCCCATATGTGGCTCTGCATACTGCGAGTGTTGATACTGATGGTGTTGCTGAGCTTCAGTTAGAGGTCAAAGCTCTCATAAACAGGACTGGCTCTTTAATTTAACCAGGTCTGAAGGGATCTTGGTTTTCCAGATGATCCTGGGTATGGGTACCTGGGAATGGATACCAGCAGATAAGCCAGTGTTAAATAAGCGAGCAAGCAGTTTAGCCCTTTATGAAATGTTTAATGCAATGGATGCATAAGTATAAAAAGGTTTTTGCTCCCCCTTTGAGGCTCAACTGTCATATGGATGCTCATAGTTTTGGACTTCAGCCTGATGCCCAGCTGTGTCCCACTGGTGGCTGTTTTGGTTGCAAGGTGCCAGTGCTACGCAGCTTGCAGTTCCTCCCAAAGGATAGAAAACTTGGGTGGAAATTCTGGCCTTGAAGGAGGTTTGGGCTTACAGAGCTCTGGGCCTGGGGGAAGTTTACATGTGTGTGCGTCCATCCCCATGGGTGATAGGCTATGCAGAAGCTTTGCTTTCAGAGTGAAGGTCCCACAATTCTAACCAGGGACAGGGGCTGGAAGCAAGAGGCAATTTCCAGACTGAGAAGTGAAACCAGCCCAGAATTAGTGATCCAATAGAAAATGTTGCTTTTAGTGACTTCCTTGAAGTCATCGAGCAGTCCAAGTATTACAGTTTGCCATTTTCTGGCAGCTTTGACTGTAGTGATTTAAAACAGCTTATTTTTGAGCAGCAAGCAAGTCCAGCAACATCCTGCTGGTTGTCAGGGCTTAGCTCCAACTTAATGGGCTCCAGGTTTGCTGGGCACCCAGCAACCAGCAGTGGAAACCTCATCTCTGAGGTTTTGCCTTTGCCAGTCAATTAGCAGCACACAAAGCAGGACAATGCTTCACTTTCAGCAGCTAAACCATGTGTAAAGGGTAAGAGTGTCCTGTGAAATGCATTGCTGATTTGTAATTAATTTCCTAGAAGTGGTTTTGTGCTGTGGACACTTGACTGCCACCATTGGCAGTATCAGCCTCCTTGCTGGTAACTTCAAACCAAGGATTTAAAAGCAAGATCCCTTCAAGCAAATGCACGATTGAGCCAGTGTCAGGAAGGGAAACTTGCACAAATTTTCTGATCTAGGAATAAAGGTGCTCTTCGTTTTTAGTGCCACTGATTCTCATGTTGCTATGAGTGAAAAGGAAATTAAAAAATTCCTCCATGATTGTTGTCATAGTATTAAAGCCTGGAATGCTCTTCCCCTGCTCTGCTGGTGTCCTGGACATGCTCCATGGAGATGGCTGTTGTTTGCAGCTGGCAATTAAAATGATTAGTAAAAAACCCCAATATGTTGTTTCTTCCTGGAAACAGGAGGACTGTGGTGTCTGCAATGCTGAGGGCTTGCAGGCATAACCAGAGGGGATTTGCAGCGCTTCCTGGGGGCTGCCTTCCTTATCTGTCTCTCCTGAGGCAGGAGGGAAAATGTGGGCAGCCAAGCACATCAATGTGTTTAAGGGGGTGGCCCCCCGAGGTGTTTAAATTGGAGGGCTGGTGTAGGCATCGGGGTGGTGCTGGGACTAGCTCTGCAGTGGCACAGAGCAGTGAGCAGAGGCGGCCAGAGGCTGCTTCTCCAAAGCTGTTGCCACATGAACTGAGCCACAGCTCATTCACAAAGGGCTCTAAAAATATCTGAAGGATAATCAAAGGCTCCCGCAGAACAGCACATGCACTAGCTAGACTTTTAGGCTCTCTGAAGTCCCCTGTTTGAAGTTGTTTTGATTCAAGGGGAAAAATAAATGTGCAGTCTGGGCTGCTGTCAACCACTCCATTTTGGGGGAGACTGGTGGTGCCAGGGCTGGGGCAGGCAGCCATGTGTGGTGTGGGGATGGGATTTGCAGTGCCATGCTCCAGGGTGCTTCCATGTCTCATGACACTTGGGAGAGCTGTCCTGGAAAACTGGGTAGTGGGTAGGTTTCAGGTCTGAGCTGTCTTCTCAGGGGCATCTTGGAGACCCTTCCTTACTGGGTTTATTCCACGTTCAGCTGTCACTAAGAGTTCAGGGAAGCAGAGGAACCGTCTGCAAGCCTCCAGGCCTTGCACTGGTAATGGCTGTGACACAGCTACTGGATTAGGTGCTTCAGTCTCATGGCAGACAGAGGGTTACAGGCCAGTCCCATTTTAATTTTTAAATACCATGGGGGGAAAAGCTTCTAATAAATCTGAAGTGACAATGAACAGCAGGATTAAGAGACGAATAGTTCTGTGGTGGCTATCGCTGCTTTTCAATACACTGGGCTGGGAATTACTGAGTAACCCTGTGCTAATCCCCTAGGTGGGAAGGATTGTCTCTGGCAAATGCACCACCCATGTTCACTCTCTGTGCGGCAAAAATGCACCTCCTTTCCCTCCATCTCTACAGCAAATGCTTAAGTAGCATCAGCCTCACTGTACAGCTGATAGGCTGGTGGCAATCCTCTGCGAAGCCAGCAGTAGCCTGGGGCTCCGACAGACTTGCTTTGCTGTTTCTCCTTGTGCTTTAAGACTGACTGTGATGAGAGAGAGTGCCCCAGACTGTCAATGAGGTAAATACTTCCCACTCCTGCCACAAAAATCTGGTTTCTCTTACTTTTATGTGCAGTTTTTGATCTCTTTGTCTTTTGAGAAACCAGCTAATTCCAGTGACGGTATTAGGTCAACTAAGTAGTTATTCCTTCTTACAGATGATGGTTTACAGAGTAACATCAGCCTCACCTTGAAACTACTGAGTGGCAAAAAGACTGAATCCAAATTCACTTAGTTTTGTTTCTAAGATGTAGCCAGTATCTGGGAGGAAACTGATTCCCAGATGCTATTCCCTGACCTCCTCGCAACTGCAGGAAAGCCTTTACAGCTTTCTTTAGCTGCCACCTTGCTGAAAAAGCCAATAGATTTCCCATGCTTGGCCAGGATAGGACTCCATTGCTGACTTCTCCCCTTCCACCCATCTCTTGATGACACCTTTCAGAGGATCTTCTGTTGACTCACCCAAGTACTTTGTACCCCTGACATAAGCTGCAAGCAGAGGGGACTTACTGTAAACAATGCAGACACACTGTTGATACAGTTTGGGATTCTTTAATTGGGGTGATTTACCTGTTGTGCTGTAACATTAGACACAGTGGCCGAGCTTCATGATCTGTTTTTGTGCTTTGGACTGTGTGAACAATATAGAAACCATGACAAACAATATCTGGCCCTGGACAATAAACACACTGGGACACTAAAGGACCAGAAAAGCCTTCTCATGCTGGAAGACTACAAAGCACTATTTCACTTTGCTACTATTCTTGTGCAATTTGATTACCAATAGAAGAAACAATATAAACTGTCAAGTATTAGTATTTACTCATCATGCTTATCTTTCAGCAAATGAACCAAATACATTTTGAGACCTAGTTAAATTTTGAAACACATAAAAAATTATGCCAAGGCGCTGCCCTTCATTTCAATCAGACTTCGAACTGACCTTCAAAAGAGTGCAAGAAGCATGATCCCAACCACCTTAGCTCCCAGTTCCTGCTAAATGTCACTGTGCTCAACTCATCTCAGATATAAGAAAAATTTGGGCAAACCTTGGACTGCATTTCTAGAACCTAGATTACCACCTCCTCCATTCTGGGGGAAAAAAAGGTGTATTTGGACACTACTGCCAGATAATACTGATGAAAAATGCTAGCAAAATACAAAGTACTTTTTTTCAAGCTGTTGAAAGCACAGTAATGCCTGGGAGAATAGATGAGCCTGAAAATTTTCCCAGCCCTGTTGAACGGAATTTTCCATAAATTTCTAGTGTATTACATCTTTGCAAAGCAAAGAGGGTTCCTGTTACCATGCAAGGCTATTTGGGACAATAAATGAGGGGGAAACTGTGCACTGAAAGTATTACTCTTACAGGCACCAGCTGCAACGACTCCCCATTACAGCTGAGGAATGGGGCTGAGACTATCCATGACCTGTGCACTTTTTAATCTCTTCTACTGTAGCACAAATTGCCTAAAATCAAACTAGAGCATTTCTCTGGGAAGATACAGCTCTGAGGGCAGGTCGAGGCAGAACAATATATGGCTACTGTCTATATTTTAACCAAGTAACTCCTTAACATAGTCACAAGTTATTTCTCTGGCCTCTCAGTCCCCTCCTCTGAACAGAGGCCACAGCAGGAGACCAATTCTCGCAGGTGATGCTGAATGCAATATGGGAGCTGCATTTCTCATTCTGTTTTACAGCAGTCGTGTTGTTTGGTTTCTGTCACTGGACAAGGGTTGTGGATCCCTGTCTTTAAACTCCCAAGTCTCTGGCCCTTTGTGAAAAGGGTGGTTCATTCTGACCAGGTATACTGCCCTCCCCCCCTTTTTTTTTCCTTCCTCCCTACAGTCTCCTCTTTTCCAGCTTCTTCATGTTAATGGGTTATAGAAGGAAAAATAATCAGTTCAACCACTGAATAGCCATTGGGGAATCTAATGGATATTGTTGATCACACATGTAGCTTAAGAACATTCACTTCCATAACTGGTTTTTTGCTTCTTCTCTTATGATGCAGTTTATAAGCAGCACCTTTTAAATTAAAATATGTTTGTGGTGCTCCCTGATGCTGCTGTATTTACAGCTTCAGGAGCTGAAAACCATGGGGCTGTCTGGCTCTGGTCTCTGGCATATTGCCCTTAAGTGATACTTTTACAGCTCATGTTGCTGAAGGTGCTTGATATGATGGCACTGAGCATTTCCAAATAGTTCACTTTTATATTTGTGACATTGTCATCTACCACAAGAACTCCATCAGTTTTTCTGCCTGGGCCAGTTTAGCGCCTCTGTCCCTTGGGGTGCTGGGGCTCAGGGGCATACAAGCACTGCTAAACAGGCGATACAGGAGGTTCAGGGGGATAAGGGCAGGACCCTGGGCAGGCGCTGGAATGCAATGACAAACAGCTCCTATTAACAGAGTTCAAAAGGGCCAGGGCTGAGCATCCCTGCCTCTCTGGTACCACACGTACGCAGCATTCCTCCTGTTTGGGACAGCCAGCACCCTTAACCATGCTTGCTTTCAGGCCCAGTGCAGCAAATGGCTGCCTCGTTAAATAAACACCTGGCAGTCTTTGTTCAGGCTGTGCTGAATGTGAGAAACATTCTTTCCAGGCTAAAATGCCAGACAACAAAAATGATCCAGCTGGAAAAGATGCATACGGGAAAGGTGCATACGTTTTCATTCTTCCTCTCTTCCCCATTTAAATCCCATTGCAGCAAAGGAGGTAACAACACCCTACTTCAACACTGATGGCACCACTTTACCTGTTTGCTTGTAAGACAGATTTGCAGTTAAGTAGTGTGTATATATGTATTTTTCTGCTGTAAAAGAGGACATTATTTTGTCACAGCAAAATCAGATTGTGAGAGGCTATTCCTTTAGATGCTATAGCATTACTATCTATTTACAGGGTGTGCCAAAATCACCAGGGGCAGAGGTAGATAATGCTGTTTACAGTCAGTCACCAAGATGTTATAAAAGGCTCATTAAAACAAGCGGGAGGCAGAACTAGAGAAATCTCTTGGCAGCAAGGCAAATATTTGGCCCTTCAGGCTTTCCAGTGCCAGCCTGCCAGCCAAATAGCATCGTACCATGAAGTTATCCTTCTTATCATTAACCCAAAAAGAAGGAAGAATCACAGCACTGACAGGAACCTATCTGTAGAATAGGCCAACATCACAATGAATTTTGCACTTAAATGGAAATAGTGATTCCACATCCATAGGAATATCTACAGGCAAATAATGAACACAGCAACTATTAAGAATTTACTACCAGCTATAACCCTGTGTCTATTTTATTACTAGTATCCTACAGCTTTTTGTTAATAAACAAACACCCATAGAGCAAAACAAGGAGTCAATTCTCTTTTTGTTTAAATCCCCTCTAGCCAGTGGAGCAATATCAGAGATTAAAACATTGGGTATAACATTCATTGGCATAGTTTGCTTTTCTGTTTGGTTCTTTGTTTGTTTGGTCAAAGCTGTTTTTATCACTCACTTCAAAATGATCCTGTAACTCCTGGCCACACCACCTAGAAAGGGAATAGCAGTGTAAACACAACAGATTTTTCAGTATGCATCAACCTTGTCGGTCTCTTCACAGAATCACAGCATCATTGAGGATGGAAAGGACCTCTGGAGATCATCTTGTCCAAACCCACCCCTGCTTAAAGCAGGGTAAACTAGAGCATGTTTTTCAGTGCTGTATCCCATCAAAGTGGCTCCAAGGATGGAGACTCTCAACAATGTCTCTTGGCAACTTGTTCCAATGTTTGACCAAAAGAGGTTTTTGTTTTCTTTTTCCATGTCTTTAAATTTAATTTCCTGTATTGCAATTTTTGCCCTTGACACCTGTGCTGTCACTGGACACCACTGAGAAGAGTCTGGCTCCACCTTCTTTTCTCCTCTCCCAGATCAGCTATTTATATATATTGATAAGTTCCCTCCTGACCCTTCTCTTGATCAGGCTGAATAGTCCCAGATCTCTCAGCCCCTCCTACAGAAGATGCTCCAGTCCCTTAATTATCTTCATGGCCATTTACTGCAGTCTCTCCAGTAAGTCCATAACTTTCTTGCACTTAGGAGCCCAGAACTAGACACAGCACTCTAGATGTGCCCTCACCAGTCCTGAGTAGAGAGAAAGGATCATCCCCCTTGACCTGCTGGCAATGCTTTTCCTAAGGCAGCCTAAGACACTGTTGGCCTTCTTTGCTGCAAGATCAGATTGCTGGCTCATTTTCAACTTGGTGTCCACCAGGACACCCAGGCCCTTTTCTGGAAAGCTGCTTTCCAGATGGTCAGCTCCCAGCCCTGTACTGGTGCATGGGACTGTTCCTCCTCAGGTGCAGGACTTTGCACTTCTCCTTGTTGAACTTCAGGAGGTTCCAGTCAGCCCATTTCTCCAGCCTCTCCACACCCCTCTGAAGGGCACCACAACTGCCTAGTGTATCGACCACTACACCCAGTTTTGTGTCATCTGCAGGCTTGCTGAGGGCACGCTCTGCCCCATTGTCCAGGTCATTTATGAAAATGTTAAATCGTGTCAGTGCCACTACCAGCCCCAGTCATCACTAGTGACTGACTTCCAGCTGAACTTCATTTCTCTATTCATAACCATCTGTGCCTGGTGCTTCAGCCAGTTTTCAGATACTGGTTCTGGTGGTTTCCTTTTGCCGACAGGATGCCAGCCTTCACTTGACAGTCTGCTAGACTTGTTTGACTAAGTCATCAAAATGGGATGGATACTAGATAAAGCCTAGCATAATATTTTGAATTAAACAGAGGATCAAACAGACCCTGCAAAAAATTAAGTTCTCTGAGTTTTTCAGTGCTACAAACTATGGTTCTGGTTTTAGATTGTTGGATGCCTTGTCTCCATGCAAGTCCCTTAAAGCTGTACCTACGACTTGAAATAAAGTGTTAGGACAAGCAGTACACTTACGGGTTTATAACATCATCACTGCCAATGCCAGACTTTCAGTCCATCTAGACACACAAAAAAGGACAGTAAACAGTAACATTTAAGCCACATCAAATCTTGAAAGTGCACACAAAAAACCAAGCCCTGGAGAGTCTGTCTTGTCAGTGAATTCATTCTGTCTGGAAGTGATGAAATACATGGCAGTTCTTAAGGGTTGTCTTCGAGTAGTGCTGGCATGTGGATTTGAGTGCAATAGTTAACTGTCAAACCAAAACCATCAATCAACTGCTGAGTGTGAAGTGATCCCACTTCTTTTGTCTAGTCTTAGATGTTGCCTGCAATATAATTAGAGTATTTGAAACTTTCTAGCTCAGAAAAACCCAAACAGAAAAGTGGACAGTAAGCAGAATGTTTTGGTCCAAGTTTTTGGAGGTAACATCAACAATAACTTTTTGTCCATGTTTAGGGTCTTCCTGGGTGACACTGTAGAAAGATAGAAGATACAGGTATCCTGCTAAAGGATCCCAAAATGTTCATATTTTCAGCAGTTTTCCTGAATCCTAAATACAAGATATCAAAAACTCCAGGAAACAAAAGTAAGGGAAGGTATTTGACTTCTTGTTTGACAGCGTTTGCTTCAAAGGCTACATAGGATGATAGTGTTGACTTGTCTCTCTCTTCTTCCTTTTTTCTCCCTTAGTTCTGTATCTTTTTCTAGGTATCCATCTACTGCATATTGGCTTCACTCTCTCTTTCATACTGATACTTTGGGTCTGCAGTGAAAGTTAAGTTTTGTGATCTTCATCTCTCACAGTTTTGTAAAGTAGTATGAAAAACAGTGACTGGTAAAACATCTGTCACGTGTTTGTGATTATGGAACCAGCACTCATCAAGGGACTTGGGTGACAGTGCCAAATGTCAAGGAGTGGCTTACATTTCTATGATACCTTTGGTCCCCTCTGCTCCTCTACAGAAACAGGGACCTCACAGAAATTCCAGTAGGCAGGCTAATAAAATTAATTCAAGTCATCCAGGCAGCCAAATCCCTTGTTTGAGAGAACCACCTGATTAGGTGAGAGATTGTCCTTTTAATACATTTTCCAGACAGTTTCCTGGGCTAGGAAGAGGCAGGAAAATCAAAGAAGGTGGTGTAAGAAGAATGCTGTGCTGAGGAACTTTGTGGAGGGGAAGGTGGAAGGTGAAATGCAGCTTATTCAGCGAGGCTCAGAGGTCTGGTGGAAATCTGGTTGGCAGTAATCATTATGAGCCTACATGTGGAGCTGGTGCCACATGGCTATCTGTCTCCTGGGGTTCCGCAGCATTTCTTCCCAGTAGTTCCTCTCTGTGCCTGTGATGTGCAAGCCCAGGCTGCACTTGCCGAGCACGTGGCTCTGCCCACCACCATCCTGGCTCAGCATTTCCAGCTCCATGCCAGAAGCACGCAGCAGCTCAGGAGGCAACTCAAACAAGATCATCTCATTCCACACAGGGTTGATCTTGTGTTTTACACATTTGGTCTGCTTCTTCTTCAGCTTCAAGGACTGATGCCTCAGTGTCACCTTGACAGAAACATCTGTATGGGAAGTGGAGAGAGACACCATATTAATAAGCATGCAACAAAATGAATGCAAGAGAATTTTAACTGGTGACATCAGACTGACAGAGAGAACATAAGAAACATTGATCTTGGTGGGTTTGGTTTTCATTTTTAGAAATTATTCAAATCTCTTTGGCTTTCTAAGCCAAAGATCTATTTTTTTTCTGCCAAAAACCACCCTTCCCACTTTCTTTCTAGATTTACATAATAGCAGAAACAAGAGTCTCTGTTTTCTTGCTATTCTACTCACCATTGCCAAGTAGGTCTTTCAGCTGCTTGGAGTGGAGATTCTTAGCCTTAATAATCACCACCAGCAGTCGGTTAGCTGCTGGTAGGTAGCTGATAGAGAGCAGAACCTCCCCATGGCCCGTAGATGGCTTCTGGAGGTGGAGGCAGAGGAAGGGTTAATTTTTTATACAATATTGGCCATAACATTAGGAAAACTAGATAGTACAAGGTGATGGGTGGATGGTCATGGACCAAACAAGTGTCTCCCTGTCTTTGTACAGGAGATCTTTCCAGTTACATTGGATGAGAGTAAACCTGGCAAAGATGACTGAGAGGGCTTCTCCACCATAAGGCCCCAGTCATTTGAGTTACTGCTTTCTTTTGTTGCTGGCAAGTTAACTGCTTCCTAACATCTACTTTGAGTGAAACATTTAATCAGAAGAAGAGGATTTGGGGCTGAACTACCTGCCAGTAGTCAGATACTCCTTTTCTGAGAGATTATGTAGCTGCCCTGCTTTTCATAATTCACTCTTCATTTTAGCTGCTCTTTTTGTGAGAAGGCTTTGCCCAGAGGTGGATGCTGGTCCACACTTCCTAGCAGGAGTGTAGGGCTCCCTGGGAAAGAGTAGATGATACCCAGGTCTGTGCCACACAGACAGACCCTGGAGCTGGAGTTGAACCTTCTCTGGCACCCTCACTTGGTATGGGAAAAAAACCAGCCAACCTGAAATCCGACATGAGCTCAAGCTCAGCACAGTACTTTTCCTTCCTGGCCTGTCTTCCCACTGGCCTCTGTGCTGCCACTGCAGGATTTCCTCCAGGGAAAATGCTTTGAACCATCAGGTGTTCACTCTGGGAGGCCACACTTTCATTTTGCTTTTCTTAGTCTTTTCTTCCCATTAGTGATTGGCCTTTTAGCCTTCTGACCTTTCTGCCCTTCCTTCCCACTTGCCCTGGACAAGAACCCCGGGGAGGGGGAAGCAGAGGGACATAGCCACACTGCCCATGGCTCTCCCCTGGGAGAGCAGTGCCATTTCCTCCCTGGGAGCCGGTGGCAAAGGAGAGAAAGCCCACGCCAGTGTGTGCAAAGCTGGCAGCCTGTGGCAGGAGGCAAAAGGGGAGCAGTTATTCTCTCAGTGAGTAGGATCTTGTGACAGCAATCCCATTTAGTGTGAGGTTAATGACCCAGAAGAGTCCCAGAAAGCCAATGTCAATTCAATAGACTCCTTAGCGTAATTTACATCTTTTTTACAGGACAGACAGTCCTTCTCCAGATCACTTCTGTATTCTGCATTCTCACTTCTAAGTGAGCCATAAATATCTCAAATTAAGTTTTCACCCAGTTACTTGCAACAGGCAAGGACAGGCCCCTGTATGCTCTGCATGAGCTGACTGACTCTCCAGAAAACATGGCTGTCATTGCTGTCTGGTCTGAATGACTTATTTGTCATGCACAAATCAGGTGGGAGGCCATTAGCAAGGTGGCCTGAAATTCAGTCCCAAATCAGCTCAAGTAAATTTTTTTTTCATGCACTGAGGTAGCAACTAAGGGCTCATATGCATTTCACTTAGAAAAATCCTGCCCTAAATCTAAGTGGATCATAGAAAAACCCACCAGAGACAGGTTCAAATGGCTGTATGTCCATTACAAAAGAGTAGGTGTTTGTACATGGAGAGGCAAATACCACCTCAATACAAAACCACTGTTTAAGCTTTTGTTTCTTTATCCCCTCTACATCTCAGCAGGTCCCACTCTATAGCTCTTGGCTAGAATTTGATTCCTGTAGCTTCAGGCACAGGTAGATACAGTGGAGACTGTGGGGGTAGGGGATAGCAGGGCTCTGTAAACGTGCACACACACATGCATGCATGCATGCACACATACAAATGCACATACCGTGCAGACATGTCACATCTTGTGCTTATGGCTTTCTAGCTCTATTTTGATCAAGTTTTTGACTAGCCTGTACCCACACGAAACCAAAACCCACCATGGCTGGTTTCTGCTGGAGTTTTGCATGAAAAGACCAAGCCAGAGGTACTCTTCCTTGCTCCTTCTGGATTTTTTTTGTTTGGTTGGTTGGGTTTTTTTCTTTTTCCTATCAAATCCATAACCTGCACTTCGTGCTGCAACCTTGCAAATTCACACAACCACCAGAGCTTCAGTCTTCCTTTCTGTGCAATAAGGGTAAAAAGCATTAGGGGGTTGTCAATGAATTATGTGTGCAGGGCACTGCGAAATTGCAAAAGGGAAGGTACTATGCAAGGAGTCACTATCATCACTGTGATTAGAAAAGCACTGGGAGGGAAGGAAGGCAAGATAAGGATATCAGTCTGCAGTATCTATGCTTTGCATTGCTCACAGCAGTCCAGGAATACCTGAATACTAATTACATTACCTGGTTACTGTAAGCTCCCCTCTGAGCTTCTTCCCTTGTGTGTGGGAGAATTACTGGGAAGGGAGGAATGAAATTTCTGCAGCTCATGGCTTTTAAAGGAAATGTCAGACTTTAAACAAATGCCAGCAACTTTGCTCCTGGATGGATGCTATCAAAAATAGCTCCTCTTTTTTGCCCAGCTCTTCCTCACTTCCTCCTGCTCTGGTTCTTGATGAATGATTCAGGATCCATATATAAGCTATCTGTGCAATGGTTGGCTTTCTCAGGTCCCAGATGACGCAAATTCAGCTTTCACTGCACATCCTCAGCTCAAACTGGGTCACTGTTCAGCTGTACTGTTAGTGTTAACCTTGTGATATCAGCCTGGAGAAGAAATGAATGCTGCCCTGTTTCTATGCATACTTGTGAAGCTGGACCAAACCATGCTACTCAGTATGTCAGGACTCCATCAGGTGTACCTGAGTGACACCTAACCATTGCTGTGAAAAAGGCTGTTGCTTAGTTATTACTTACAAAGTAGAGACCACAGTAGATTCGGGGGGTGGTGGGCGGGACCTCATCTATCTCATTTATCTCCATCATCTATTTAAATCATTATATTGGAATAATTTCTTTCTGACATCTCTTTTTACAGCAGCAGTCTGGGAACTCATTCAATTTACAGCTATTAGGCAAATATTTAGCCTTGTGCTTGAAGTTTATTAAACTGATTCATACCACCTCTTTGTTTCTGCTGCCTCTCTCCGCCAGAGGTTTTTTTAGAGTGGCCAGTCCTATTATCATTCAAGTGGTGATCAGATAAATTAACATTATTAGAAACCAGAAATGCTAACTCTGTTCTCTGTGTCTGTGGCCAACTCAGTGGAGAGCCCTCACCCCTGATGGTGACAGGCAATAATTTATTTCACATGCTTAGCAACAATGCTAGTGTTGTTTTGCATTGCTCACACCGTACTATACCAGAGTACGATAGGGTCCGGGTTGTAGCAATGTACATGTAGCAACAATATCAGCGCCCTAATGCCATGTTAAATGTATTGGTGCTGCTAGAAGAATAATCGAGTTCATGGCAGGGAAAAGGGCCCTGAGGAAATATGTAAGAAGTTAGTGCACATGATGTATCCCCTGTACCTACTTCAAACTGTTGGAATCCTTCCCTGCATTTTCCCTGCCTCTGCAGCTGGGAAGGTGTGGATAAGGAAAAAAAAATAGAAGTTTTGACATTTAAGAAAACCAACACAATGCAATGAGTGATATTTGGACATCTCCCAGAATGAATAGCACTGCTGGACTGATCCCAGTAAGGATAAGTGGTCATCAGTCAAACATTTCATTTCCAACAATGTATTTCACTCCTAGCTTAAGGCTTCCTGGGGTGCCACTGAATGCCCTACCAACACCCACCTCTGCAGAGTCTCTTTGTCCTGCTCTGTAGGCACTCTCTGGAATTTCAGCTCTTGCCACCATGGTCCTGCATTGCTAGTTCACAGAAATGCATGTAACCTTTTCTAGACGTAGGCTTTGAATTACACATATCAGTGTCAGATTGTCATGTAACTGAGGGAGGAGGAGAGGGAGTTTTGACGCATCCTAACTGCCAGGAGCTGTAAGTAGAGGGGCTGGGTTGATGGTCCTTTGATCACTTTTTGAAATGATTAGCTACAGTCCAACACGGAGCAGTGCTGAGTGACCTCTGCAGTCACAGATCACTCCTCTAAACCTAGTTCCAAGCAAATAAAGCCACCCACTGGCATGCAGCTGTCTTGGAAAAGTGCTTCTCTTGTCCAAACAATTAATCATTAGAGTTTCTGGACTACTGACACAGACTGAGTCCATACCTTCTCTGGGATCTTTAGCCATTCCCACTGGGCCACCCCAAAGGACTCCTCCATGTTAGCAAGGCTCATTTTGAGTTCCCCCACAATGCTGTGTCTGGAGAACTTGTCGCAGTTTCTCAGAGTGAAAGTGTTCCCTCTGACATCTCCTCCTCCACTAATGGGAATCGCAGGATCTCCTCCCAGAGGGTGTGAAGCACCTTCTTCTTCAGCTCTGTCTGGGCATCAGCAATACTGGACTTGCTCACCAGTGTGCCCAGTACATAGCAATGGCAGCCAGCGTCTTGGTCCCTACTCATTCTTCCATGCATAGCTGGAAAACAAAGATTGATTGTAAGGACCTCTCACAAAAGACAGCCCTGAAATATCTGTGGCTAAACTGCTTATTTCATAAGAGCCTTAAAATAAAATTGCTACACAGACATTGAACCCTCTTCCTGCTTGCATGGGGTAGACTAAGCTGTGAGCCCATGCTGTGGTGTTTTCCTCATGGTGCACAATGCCCTTGTCCTTCTGCCATTGCAGAAGGATTCTGTTAATGTTTGGGAGAGCAACAGCTGAGTTCAAGGAGACATGCTTTCTTGAAAGATGCAGAACAGCAATGAGGTGAGACACAGTATGGCACAAGGATGGGCAGCTCTCATTTACTTTTACCTTGGCACACAAAGAAAGCATCTTACAAAGGCTTTAAAAGTAGGATGGTCAGTCACAGACATCAGAGATGGGACAGACCTCTCTTTTGGCACAAATCCATCTCTGCAGGCCAGTGTGGGATATCCCTAAGGGTTATTACATTCTGCTTGTCCCACCTCTGGTAAATGACTCCTTCAGAAGCATCCCACAGCCCAAAAGATCTCTGTCAAGAGACATTCATCCCTTTTTTTTTATCCTTTTTATGTGGAAAAGCCTAGAGTGAGAATGGTATTTCACAATCCTCTTCAGTTGCATCAACAGAATTGCACTGGCTTCTCTGCAGCAAAAGGAGCACACTTTCCTCCGAGGGGTCGTGAAACAGTATGGCTTTGTGGGCAAAACTGAAGTCCTTCCTGCAGCCAGTTCAAGGGCAGCTGCTTCTGAGCTTCCAGGTCTCTTGGTTCACAGGGGTCTCGTGTTTTCTTGGGGTAGTGGAGCTGGGGAGCAGAGCTGAATCCTGTGTGGGTGCATTGGGACACCCAGGGAGGAGCATGTGCACAGAAGAGCCAGGGTGGCAGCCTGCAGGTGTGGTTGTCCACTCTGGAGGGAAGCTGTGGGCTTGCTGCTGGCAGGCAACCTACAGCAGTGGCTGCCATTTATCACCCTTTCAATTCTTGCTTCATATGGTGTGATTTGATTAGGTTTCCACAGAAATCTGCACTGTGCATGAATTATTCAGTCAGCTTATTTTACTTTCCCAGAGGAACTGATGATGCTGCAGCCCTGAGCAGAGAAGCTGTTATAGTTGTCGGTTCCCATTTCAGAGAGTGACACAAAACCTGGCTGTCTGGCCTGGTGCAGCCAGAGGGACCTTCCTCAGTGGCCAACAAGATAGAATCATAGAATCGTTAAGGTTGGAAAAGACCCTTAAGATCATCGAGTCCAACCGCTAACCTATCACTGCCAAGTCCACCACTAAACCATATCCTCAAGTACCACATCAACCCTTCTTTTAAATACTTCCAGGGATGGAGACACAACCACCTCCCTGGGCAGCCTGTTCCAATGTTTGACAGCCCTTTCGGTGAAGAAGTTTTTCCTAATATCCAACCTAAACGTCCCCTGGTGCAGCTTGAGGCCATTTCCTCTTGTCCTATCACTTGTTACTAGGGAGAAGAAACCAACACCCACCTTGCTACAACCTCCTTTCAGGTAGTTGTAGAGAGCAATAAGGTCTCCCCTCAGCCTCCTCTTCTCCAGGATAAACAACCCCAGCTCCCTCGGCCGCTCCTCATAAGACTTGTTCTCTAGACCCTTCACCAACTTTGTTGCCCTTCTATGGAAATGCTCCAGCACCTCAATGTCCTTCTTGTAGTGAGGGGCCCAAAACTGAACACAGTACTTGAGGTGCAGCCTCACCAGTGCCAAGTACAGGAGCGCTATCACCTCCCTGCTCCTGCTGGCCACACTATTCCTGATACAAGCCAGGACGCCATTGGCCTTCTTGGCCGCTTGAGCACACTAGCAGCTCATGTTCAGCCGGCTGTCAGCCAACACCCCAGGTCCTTTTCCTCCAGGCAGCTCTCCAGCCAGTCCTCCCCAGGCCTCTACCATTACATGGGGTTGTTGTGACCGAAGTGCAGGACCTGATACTTAGCCTTGTTGAATCTCATACCGTTGGCTCTGGCCCAATGATCCAGCCTGTCCAGGTCCCTCTGTAGGGCCTTCCTGCCCTCCATCAGATCAACACTTCCACCCAGCTTGGTGTCATCTGCAAACTTACTGAGGGGATCCTCATCCAGATCATTAGTGAAGATATTGAACAGGACTGGGCCCAACACTGAGCCCTGGGGAACAACACTTGTGACTGGCCACCAACTGGATTTGACTCCATTCACTACTACTCTCTGGGCTCGGCCATCCAGCCAGTTTTTAACCCAGCGCAGAGTGCACTTGTCCAAGCCATGAGCAGCCAGCTTCTCCAGGAGAATGCTGTGGGAGACAGTGTCAAAGGCCTTACTAAAGTCCAAGTAGACAACGTCCACAGCCTTCACCTCATCCACTAAGCAGGTCACCTTATCATAGAAGGACCTCCCTTTCATAAACCCATGCTGGCTGAGCTCGATCCCCTGGTTTTACCACGTGTGCTGCGTAATGGCATTCAAGATGATCTGCTCCATGACCTTTCCTGGTACCGAGGTCAGGCTGGCAGGCCTGTAGTTCCCTGGATCCTCCTTCTGACCCTAGTTCGCTAGTTTCTAGTCATCTGGGACCTCCCCAGTTGACCATGACTGCTGATAAATCATGGAGAGTGGCTTGGCGAGCTCCTCTGCTGTCTCCCTCAGTATCCTCGGGTGGATCCCATCCAGCCCCATGGACTTGTGAACATCCAGGTGAAAGAGCAGGTCGGTGACTGCCACCTCTTCAATAACTGGGACTTCTTTCTGCATACTGTCTCCATTTCCCAGCACAGGGGCCTGACAACCCTGAGGATGACCAGTCTGACTATTAAAGACTGAGGCAAAGAAAGCATTAAGTACCTCAGCCTTCTCCTCATCTTTCATGGCAAGGTTACTTTCCGCATCCAACAAAGGAGGGAGGTTCTCCCTGGCCCTCCTTTTGTCACTGATGTATTTATAAAAACATTTTTTGTTATCTTTAACGGTGACAGCCAGTTTAAGTTCCAGCTGGGCCTTCGCCTTCCTAATCTTTTCCCTGCACAACCTCACAACATCCTTGTAGTCCTCCTGAGTCACCTGCCCCTTCTTCCAAAGGTGGTAAACTCCTTTTTTTCTTGAGTTCCAGCCAAAGCTCACTATTCAGCCAAACTGGTCTTCTCCCCCACCTGCTCAATTTATGGCACATGGGGACGGCCTGCTCCTGCACCTTTGAGACTTCCTTTTTTAATAACATCCAGCCTTCCTGGACTCCTTTGCCCTTCAGGACTGCCTCCCAAGGGACTCTGTTAACCAGACTCCTTAACAATCCAAAGTCTGCCCTTCTGAAGTTCAGGTCAGTTTTGCTGACCCTCTTCCTTACTTCTCCAGGAATCAAGAACTCTATCATGTCATGGTTGCTGAGCCCAAGACAGCCTCCAACCACCACATCACCCACCAGGCCTTCTCTGTTTGTAAACAGCAGGTCCAGTGGGGCACCTCCCCTGGTTGGCTCGCTTACCAGCTGCGTCAGGAAGTTATCTCCCACACACTCCAGGAACTTCCGAGACTGCTTTCTCTTTGCTGTGTTGTATTTCCAGCAGACATCTGGTAAGTTGAAGTCTCCCACGAGAACAAGGGCTAGAGATTGTGAGACTTCAACTAACTGCTTGTAGAGTATTTCATCTGTCTCCTCATCCTGGTTGGGTGGTCTATAACAGACTCCCACCAGGATGTCTGCCTTATTGGCCTTCCCCCTGATCCTTACCCATAAGCACTCAACCTTATCATTACTGTTGTTGAGTTCTAGACAGTCAAAACACTCTCTAACATACAAGGCTACCACTCCACCTCTCCTTCCTTGCCTGTCCCTTCTAAAGAGCTTGTAGCCATCCATTGCAGTGCTCCAGTTGTGCGAGTCATCCCACCATGTTTCTGAGATGGTGACCATTATAGTTTCCCTGGCACGCAATGGCTTCCAGCTCCTCCTGTTTATTGTCCATGCTGCGTGCATTGGTATAAATGCACTTCAGTTGATCTAGTGATCTCTTCTCCAACACAGGCATGCCACCCCCAGGCTCATTCCTAGCAAGCCTGGTTTTATCCCCTTCCCCCTTCGTATCTAGTTTAAAGGCCTCTCAATGAGGCCTGCTAACTCCTGAGCCAGAATCCTTTTCTCCTTTTGCAACAGGTGAACCCCATCTGTCTCCAGCAGGCCCGGTGCCATGTAAACTGCCCCATGATCAAAAAATCCAAAATTCCACTGCTGGCACAAGCCTCTGAGCCACATGTTAATGAGGTGGGACTTCCTGTTCCTTTCTGTATGTCTCCTGGCTACTGATGGGATGGAGAAAAACACTACCTGTGCTCCTGATCCTTCAAGTAATTGCCCCAGTTCTCTAAAGTTCCTTTTGATTGTCTTTGCACCTGTCTCAGCTACCTCATCACTGCCGACCTGAACAACTACTAGTGGATAATAATCGGATCCTTTTACTAGCCTAGGGAGCTTCCTGGTAATGTCTCTTATCCTTGCCCCAGGGAGGCAGCAGACTTCCCTATGGGATGTGTCCGTTCAGCATATCGGGCCCTCTGTTTCCCTCAGAAGGGAGTTGCCTACGACAATTACCCTTCTTTTTTTCTTACCAGTGGCCATTGTAATGCATGGGGCTGACTGGTTCCCTCTTGTCAACCCCTTGGGTGGATCACTGTCTGTATCTTCGTCCTCCTGGCCCTCATGTTGCAGAGTCTCATACTTATTGTGTAAGGGCACCTGGAGGGCAAAGTCAGCCAGGAGAGGATTCGCCTATTGCGCCGAGCAGGGATCCACATCCATCTTCCGTCTCTTGGGTCCCCTCCCTCTGCCTGGTGGCATGAGGGCAGGGGAGCCACTCCTTCTCTTGATGCTTCTATCTGGTGCGCTCTTCTCAGTGATGGTAGGGAGTGCCTCCACCAGTCTTTCTCCCTCTTGCATTCCCTGATACTCCTCAGGGAACAACTTCTTTCAGCTCTGCCACCATGCTGAGCAGACCCTCCACCTGCTTACACCTCACATAGGTCCTGCCTTGGGAGCCCTCCATGACTGGAGCAAGGCTCTGGCACTCCCTGCAGCCAGAGGCCTCGGTGGCTGCATGTTTTAGTGGGAGTTCTGTCTGTGTCACCACATGCCTTCTGGTGACAGCTCTTGTCCGAGCGGAGACCATGGCTAAGTCTTTTCCGGGAGAGCTTAGAACACAAGGAGAGCTCGCCAGCTGCCTGCTTGCCCTGCCTGCGCAAACTGCTGTGCCATGACCTTCCTGACATGACACGCCCTGTTTGCCTGTCCTGTTCGCCGTGCTCCTGGTCGCTTGCGCTCCCTAGGGGCCCGTTTAAATCTCCCACTGTTGCCCCAGCAACGCCCAAGCCCCGTTTGCCTCGCTCGCGAGAGCAGCCGGTTGTTTTTGACGTGAGGGCCCCAGCAGGCTCTTTATCGCGTTCCCTGTCACAGGAAACCCCCTTTTCTACCCCAATCTAGCACCCAGTCACAGGACTTACCATTGCTGCTGCCGCATGCCTCACCGACTGAGATAATCACAGAATCACAGAATCACAAGTTAGAAGGGACCTCAGGGATCACCTAGTCCAACTTTTCTAGGAAGAGCACAGTCTAGACAAGATGGCCCAGCGCCCCATCCAGAAGACCCTTGAATGTGTCCAATGTGTCCGAGTCAACCACTTCCCTGGCAAGATTATTCCAATGGTTGACTGCCCTCACTGTGAAAAATTTTCCTCTGATGTCCAGTCGGAATCTCCCCAAGAGCAACTTGTGTCCCCCTTGTCCTCTCCATGTGACTCCTTGTAAAAAGGGAGTCTCCATCTTCTTTGTAGCGACCCCTTAAGCACCTCTAAGCCTCCTTTTCTCAAGGCTAAACAAACCCAGTTCTCCCAGCTATCCTCATATGGCAGGCTTCCCACTCCTTTGATCATCTTGGTGGACCTTCTTTGGACCCCTTCCAGCCTATCCACATCCTTTTTGTATAGCAGGGACCAGAACTGTACACAGTACTCCAGGTGTGGCCTGACAAGCGCTGAGTAGAGCGGGATGATGACTTCTTTACCTCTGCTGGTGATGCCCTTTTTGATGCAACCCAGCATCCTGTTGGCCTTCTTGGCCACAGCAGCACACTGTTCGCTCATGTTGAGCTTTCTGTCCACCAGGACCCCCAGGTCCCTTTCCACAGAGCTGCTCTCCAGCCAGGTGGATCCCAGTCTGTGCTGCACTCCTGGATTATGTTTTCCCAGGTGCGAGACTGTACAATTCTCCTTGTTGAACTTGGTAAGGTTCTTGCTGGCCCACTCTTCCAGCCTATCCAGATCTTCCTGCAGAGCAGCTCTCCCTTCTGGAGTGTCTACTTCCCCACTCAATTTGGTGTCATCAGCAAATTTCATCAGGCTACATTTGCCTTCCTCCAGTCCTCTGGGACATCCCCCGTTCTCCATGACTTCTCAAAGATTATGGAGAGTGGCCTTGCAATGACGTCAGCCAGCTCTCTCAACACCCTCGGGTGGATGGCGTCAGGGCCCATTGATTTGTAGGGGTCAAGCTCCTGTAAGAATTCATGCACTAACTCTTCCTTCACTGATGGTGGGTCGGTGTTTGGATCAACCAGCAATTTCATTCCCAAAGCCTGGAACCCGACAGTGCTGGTAAAGACAGAGGTGAAGAAGGTGTTGAGGACTTCTGCCTTTTCTGCATCATTGGTGATTGATTCTCCTATTCTAACAGTGGGCCTATGTTTTCCTTCTTTTTCTGCTTGTGGTTGACATGTCTGAAGAAACCTTTCTTGATGTTTTTGACATCTATGGCCAGTTTAAATTCAAGCTGGGCTTTTGCTTTTCTAACTGCATCTCTGCACACTCTGGCAATGCCCTTGTAGCTCTCGACAGATAATTCTCCACTTCTCCATCTCTGGTATGCTTCCCTTTTGGATTTCAGTAGAGCCAGGAGGTCATGGTTGAGCCATGGGGGCCTCTTGCTCTGCTTACTTCCTTTTCCTTTGTAGGGGATAAATTGGCTTTGTGCTTCCAATAGAGAGTTCTTGAAGAATTCCCAGCACTCACTAGCTCCTTTGTCTTCCATGGAAGCTTCCCATTGAATCCCTCCCAACTGAGCCCTGAATGAACTGAAGTTTGCTCTTCTAAAATCAAGAACCCTTGTCTTAGAGCTGACCTTCAGCACACTCAGCAGGATCCCGAACTCCACAATATTGTGGTCACTGCAGCCAAGGCTATGACTAACCGAGATATTACAAAGCAGGCTTTCTCGGTTTGTGAATAGCAAGTCCAGCAGTGCCTCCTTCCTGGTCGGCACATCTAACATTTTTATCAGGAAACAGTCCTCTATACATTCCAGGAACTTGGTGGATGACATGCGAGCTGCCGTATTGTTCTTCCAGCAGATGTCTGGGTAGTTGAAGTCACCCATCAGGACCAGGCTCTGTTGGCCAGAAGCTTGCTTTAGTGCCCCAAATATCGCTTCGTCAGCTTCGCCATCATGGTTAGGAGGTCGATAGCAGATACCCACTGTGAGGTCCTGTTTGCTGCTGACCCCTTTGACTTCAACCCCGAGGCATTTGATAGAGCAGTCACAGTCTCCATAGTTGACTTTGATACATTCAAGGTTTTCCTTAATGTAGAGTGCAACTCCTCAACCTCTTCTACCCTGCCTGTCTCTACGAAAGAGCCTATAACTGTCCATTGTGATCCCCCAGTCATCTGAGTTGTCCCACCATGTTTCAGTTACTCCTATGATGTCATACCCTTCTGAGTGGGCACGGAGCTCCAGTTCCTCCTGTTTGTTACCTAGACTGCGTGCATTTGTATACATACACTTCAGGTGATTACTCTTCTGTTTCACATCTTGGGAGACAGCTAAGGAACCTTTTTCGCCACACTGCTTGGCCTGACTTACTCACCTGTTGGATGTGCTGGTATGAGCATTTCCATAATGGATCCCACCACCTAAGTCCTTCAGTTTAAAGCCTGCCTCACCAAGTTAGCCAGCCTACTGCTGAAGGTTCCCTTACCCCTTTTGGACAGGTGGATTCCATCCCTCCCTAGCCTGTTGTAGTCATTGAAGAATACCCCACTGTCACAAAAGCCAAACCCCTCACGGTAGCACCAGCCATGTAGCCAGGAGTTGATATACATTATGCGCCTGTTTCTGGCTGCTCCCTTCCCTCAAACTGGCAAAATGGAGGTGAAGATAATTTGGGCACCAATATTTTTCACTTGCTCCCCCATGGCTTGCAAGTCTTCCTTGATTTTACCCAGGTTGTGGCTCTCAGTGTCGTTCATGCCTACATGAAATAGTAATAGCGGATAGTAGTTTGTTTTCCTGATGAGTCGTGGCACCCTCTTGGCCCCATCTTGAACCTTGGCTCCTAGAAGGCAGCATACCTCTCGTGGTTCCCTGTCAGGTCGGCAGATGGGTGCCTCAGTACCCTTCAACAGAGAGTCACCCACCATGAGCACTCGTCATTTCTTTTTACAATGTCCACTGTATGTTGCTGGTACAGTTTCCCCTTGCAGGGGACTTTGCAGAGTTTGCTCATGGGTATCCTCAGTTGTTAAGGCTTCATATCTGTTTCTAATTGTGATGGTGGAGGGGGAAGGCTGATGTGGAATCCTGCTTCTGTGAGTCACCAGGGTCCACAGTGCCTCATTCTCAGCGGCGTCTGCCACAGGAACATGATTCTGAAGCCACCTGTCTATCTCCGTCTCAGTTCCTCTAATACTGCACAGCCTCTTAACCGTTTCCTGCAGTTCAGCCACCTGACGTAACAGGTCATCAACTTATGCACACCTCGCGCAGGTACTTACCTTTTCATCAGGAGAAATGTTTGGGCATTTGCTGCAACCTGCTGCCTGTACTGATGTTTCCTTTCTTACCAGATTCGTCTCAGTGGATGCATCAGACATCTCAGGGGCTTTCACTGTAGGAACAGTGGTTTTAGCTCTGAGGCAAGTGCCCACCATTTTGCCAGAGACCAAAGCACTTGCCTGAACTGTAGACCTACAAGCAGGCTGTGGCATCCCTCCTGCTCACCCTGCCTGAGCAAACTGCCACGCAAACTGCTGCGCCACACCCTTCTGACACGCCACAGCCTGTTTGTCCGTCCTGATCGCCTCGCTCCTGGTTGCTCATGCTCCCTAGGGGCCATTTAAATCTCCCACCATTGATTCTGGCAATGCCCCACGCCATGTCAGCTGCATGTCAGCCTTGCTCGCGACAGCTGCCGGCTCCTGATGGGTCCCTCTGCTCACTCTCGGTCTTCTAGGTTATGAGGAACCACCTTGCCTGCCCTGATCTAGCGCTGAGCCATGGGACTTGCCCTTGCCGCTGACTGGTACCTCCAGCTCAGCCTTTGACTTGACGAAGAGGCAGTAGGGAGTGGGTCAAGTTGAAGAATGAAAGTTACAGAGAGGAAGGAGATAGACACCCCCTTCCCCCACCCCCAAAGGTGGTTGCTTAATACCATGTCTTTGACTGGAGGAGCCCACCCTGGTTCCCAAGTTCTGCTTTTGAGCTGTGTGAACAATTGTTCTCAAACCATGCCCTGGACACTCGCTTCAAGCAGTGACATTGCCAGGTATTTATATTCTGCAAGCCCAGAACCAGTGAAATATCCAGTGGTCCTGGGGACACATATTAATTTTAAGGCAGGAGGGGAACTCTCTATAAAATCAACATGTGTCTTGTACCCTCCAGATGGAGAATCACCAGTAGAAGATCTCTGCCCCTTACCTTCCAGGAGGGCCACATGCAGCTCGGCTTTTTGTTGATCATACACCAGGGAGTAGCGCAGCTCAGGGGCCTGGTTACAGCTGACTACCCTCTCGGGATTCAAGTGCTCTATGACACACACGTCCTTACTACACCTGGAACTGAAATAACCCCTTTAGCGAGCAGGACTTCACCTTCCAAGGAGAACAAAATCATGCTGCCTTGACTTGACTTTTCTAAATGTCTTACTATTCCTGCACCTTATATGCAGGAATATAATCTATGTTCTTTATTCCTCTACCACCTTATTTCCTTTTTGCTCTTTCTTGCACTTTCAGCTCTTTCTACAGCACTTGGGCAAACCACCTGCTCTCTACTACTTTGTGCTCTAAGATGGTTCACACATTTGCTATTTCACCTTGTGTCTAGGCCAAGGTGTCTAAACTACCCTCATTGCTTGTTATGTTGGTTTCAATTGTTTTTAATTCACATTGGTGAATTAAATCTTGTGTTCTTTGGAATGAGAACATGAGTCTGCTTTTGAGGTGCCATGCAACTCTGTGTTAGTTCAGACGTCTCTAGATGTCTTTTAATTTTAATAATTCAGTCTTTGTCATGCAGAAGACATCTATTTCCATAGTGCTTGACCAGGTTGAGATAATGAGCTTGAGAAGCTCAGCTTCTCCACATGTGATTTTGAAGTTGAATACATATTTTATACCGAAATAAAGCAAGTTACAAGGCTGAAAGGAAAGTCACAGTGTTTTGTCATCAAAAGCTGTTATCTGCAAGGTCAGTTCTGATTCATTCACACAGAAAACACAATAGCAGGACCAGCACATTTCCTCCTAAAAATCTCAGCCACAGTCCAGACCAGTTCAGTGTGCACCAAAAGGAGAAAGCAACAATTCTTACTTTATTTCAGCAACACTTGAGCTATGAAGTCAGGCACAGCAGGAAGTAAACTTGCTTTTGTCATTAGCAGTGCAGGGAGAATCTTACACCAACACACTTAAACAAAGCTTTAGCCTACATGCAGCCATCATCCTTCAGCCTCTCCACCCTATAATCTTCTCTCTGACACCTAAGGATGTGGCTCAGATGGTCTCTTCTTCCAATGCAGCTGCTTCCCATGGGACTTTCTTTTCCATTCTCAGAAGCCTCAGGGTGGAGGGGTAAATGTAGCAATCATCCTTCCAGAAGGAAAAAATATAAACTCAAGCAATTTAAAACAACTAAAAAGAGTTCTCTTAAAAAAAACAATGACAGATGGGATTGTGTCTCTGGCAAACCTTCAGGAAGGTTTTAAGGTGGTGACCATAAGAGTCAATCGTCCTGTTAAAAGATAGTTGTGAAGGTAAAAATCAGCATGGAAGCAACCCAGACATGCTGCCAGATGTATATAATTAACACTGCATTTTCTCTTAGGCTCCAGGAATCTTATGTTCCAGGCTTTGGCATGTTACCCTTTGGGCCGGCTGGAAAACAAGAATTCTGTTTGGCAAAAATGTCTAAGGTGTCAGCCTTTGGTTTCACCTCACATTACAACAAGCCAAGACCATCTCATCAAACTGGTGGAAAAGAAGCAGCAGAGAAAATAAGGTAGAAGCTTGAACCCCTGCTGTGGATGTCCCTGACAAGGACAGTTGCTGGACAGCTAGTATTTGCCCTGGAAGAGATACTCTGCCTGGTTTTGGCCAGATACTTCATCCATACTCCGGCAACTGCTTTCAGTAAAACTACACTAAATACATGTTTTCCTACAAATTGTCTGCTTTGAGAGAACCAGATTCTTCAATGCAAAAGATGTTTAGGTAAAAAAAATTTACAACCAGACACAACTACAGCTCTGTTATCTGAATGTCCTGATGAGCTCCATGATTATTTTCTATTAAACACATGCACTGAAAACAGAACTCACATTGTACATTGTAATGTTCGTGATAAGAGAGTGAAAAGCACCCCACATCTTCATTTTCAGATTTATTTCTCTAACTACAACCACATTATGCTCAGAAGTATTACAGATCTACACTCAGAAAAGCAACTGTTAGTCTGAAGACCAAATGCTCCTACCATTTTGAGGGAGAACAAAGAGCTCTTCGTTGATGTGCTGGTTTTGGCTGAGAAGGGGTTAATTCTCTTCACTGTGGGGGTCGGCTAACTTTCCAGCTTCCCGCGTTCTGCCGCGTGGCGGGGGGGGGGCTGGGAGGGGCAGGGCCGTGGTGGGGGCGGCTGACCCCGACTGGCCAATGGCAGGTTCATTCCATACCATGTGACACCATGACCAATATATTGAGGGGGGGCAGTGGCAGCGCAGAGGCGGCGCGGCGTCGGGTCGGTGGGCGGTGAGCGGCTGCAGCGCGTGCGGTTTGTTTCGGCGGTTCGTTCCCCCTCTCCCCTCCTTTCCCCCTCTCTCCTCCTTCCCCCCTCCCCCGGGGCTTTGCGCCTCTCATTGTTCTCCTTTACATTGCATTTCTACTGTTGTTTCTTTTAATTTTAATTATTAAACTGTTCTTATCCCAAACCATGAGTGTTACCCTTCTGATTCTCTCCCCCATCTACCGGTGGGGGAGTGAGCGAGTGACTGTGTGGGGCTCAGCTGCCGGCTAAACCACGACAGTCATTTTGGCGCCCAACGTGGGGCTCAAGGGTTGGAGATAACAACAGCTGCTGGTCACAGCACCATGTTGTCCTTTTTGCAATTGGTGTTAAAAATTGGTGTTAGTTTGTTGAGTCTGCTGTGTTCTGCTGTGATTAGTAATGTTTTGCCTACGAGATTTGTTACGCAACCAACGGTTTTCAGCTTTATCTGGTATTTGGGGTTTTTGCCGAAACCGTTACTGTACTTCGGATACCACCTTGTTGAGGCAATTAGCAATTATACCTCCTCCTCTGAGAGATTTTATATGGAGGAAATACAGAATAATACCTTTGCAACTTTGTTCTATGATGTCTGTGCCTTTGTTACAACAACGTTTTTGTATCTTGAACATCCTTGGGTGGTTAAGGTGCACTTATTGTTAGTTTTTGGGCATGTTGTTTTGGTTTTGACTAAGCAACTTAAGAATATCACCCAGAAATCTGCCCCGAGGCTTGATAGTTACGAGTGGCAGGGCATGTGGGATAGCATGGGCAAATACCTAGGGCAGTGGGCACCACCAGTGTTTTGGAGTTTCACCCCCGAACAAGTGCAGAATCCTAAAAAACTAGTAGAATAATTGGAGAAAGTATGTTGTTACGCTGGGAACTCCAGAGAGACACAGATAACTGCAACATGCTGGGGTCTGGCCCATGCATACCGAGCCCTGCTCAACAGTATTCAGTGCCCCCAGGGGGAAGAGAATTTCTCTGGATTGAAATGCAAAGTGACTGCCACTGTAGACAATCCAGCCCTGACAACAGGCACTGCAGCCACTCAAACCCCCACAAAAAGTATCGGAGCTAGCTCAGAAAATAAACCCGTACCAGTATCAGTTGCCCCCATACACAAGACGAAATACTGGAAGCGGACATCAACTCGTTTAGAATGGGATGATGAAGAACCAGGGCCATCGCGGGGAGAGGAGGGAGAAGTCATAAATGAAATAGAGACCACCCGATCCCTGTCCTTAAGCGAGTTGCGAGATATGAGAAAAGATGTCAGCTGTTGTTCAGGTGAGCACATTGCCACCTGGCTGCTCCGATGCTGGGATAATGGGGCCAGTAGCCTGGAACCAGAGGGAAAAGAAGCCAAACAATTAGGAGCCCTTTCTGGGGAAGGGGGCGTTGACAAAGCAATTGGAAAAAAACCACAAGACCTCAGCCTCTGGAGGCGACTCCTGTCTGGAGTGAAGGAAAGGTATCCCTTTAAAGAAGATGTTACATATCGCCCAGGAAAATGGACAACTATGGAGAAAGGCATCCAGTATCTAAGGGAATTAGCTGTGCTTGAGGTGATTTATGGTGACCTGGACGATCAACGGTCATCCAAAGATCCAGATGAAGCCGAGTGCACACGACCCATGTGGCGGAAGTTGTACGGAGTGCACCATCTTCGCATGCAAACTCATTGGCAGTGATGTCCTGGAAAGATGACGAGACACCAACGGTGGCAGAGGTGATAGATAGACTCCGGGATTACGACACAAATCTCTCTTCCTCACTAGTCTCTGCTGTGGAGAAACTATCCCAAGAGGTCCAGCAACTCAGAGAAGATCTGTCTTACTCCCCACCTCGACAGAGCAGTGTCTCAGCTGTTAGGAATAAGCGTCCTTTGGCTCAAAGAAGGGGATACACACCACAGGCCACCCTATGGTTCTACCTGCGTGACCACGGAGAGGACATGATGAGGTGGGATGGCAAGCCTACTTCGACCCTACAGGCACGAGTACGTGAACTGCAAGGAAGAACAGTCACTCAGGGAGGCTCTTCCAGGAAAGCTGCTGCTCCAGTTTCCAGCGAGCAAGTCCCCAGACAGAGGAGTAGAAGCGCAGATTTTATTCTAAGTGCAATAGAGGGACTCCTGATTCACATTTACAGGAAGTGAGTGCCATGATCAGGACTAGAGGGTCCCTGCCTCCAGCCAGGTGGAGGAAACGGATAACCAGGCTTACTGGACTGTGTGAATTAAATGGCCTGGCACATCCGACCCACAGGAGTATAAAACTTTAGTGGACATTGGTGCACAGTACACCCTAATGCCATCAAACTATATAGGGGAAGAACCCATCAGTATTCCTAGAGTGACAGGGGGATCCCAAGAGCTAACTGTATTGGAGGCCGAAGTGAGCCTAACTGGCAATGAGTGGCAGAAGCACCCCGTTGTGACTGGCCCAGAGGATCTGTGCATCCTTGGCAGAGACTACCTCAGGAGAGGGTATTTCAAGGACCCAAAAGGTTACAAGTGGGCTTTTGGTGTAGCTGCCTTGGAGACAGAGGAAATTAAACAGCTGTCTACCTTGCCCAGTCTCTCAAAGGACCCTTCTGTTGTGGGGCTGCTGAAGGTCAAAGAACAACAGGTGCCAATTGCCAACACAGCAGTGCACCAGCAGCAATATCGCATCAATCGAGACTCTCTGATCCCCATCCATAAACTCCATCACCAACTGAGGAGCCAAGGAGTCCTCAGGAAGACCCGCTCACCCTTTAACAGTCCCATATGGCCAGTGCAGAAGTCTAATGGAGAGTGGAGACTAACAGTAGACTATTATGGCCTGAATGAACTCACTCCACCGTTGAGTGCTGCTGTGCCAGACATGCTAGAACTTCAATACGAACTGGAGTCAAAGGCAGCCAAGTGGTATGCCACAATTGATATCGCTAATGCATTCTTCTCAATCACTCTGGCAGCAGAGTGCAGGACACAGTTTGCTTTTACTTGGAGGGGCATCCAGTACACCTGGAATCGACTGCCCCACGGGTGGAAACACAGTCCTACCATTTGCCATGGACTGATTCAGACTGTACTGGAACAGGGAGAAGCTCCAGAACACCTTCAATACATATGTGACATCATTGTGTGGGGCAATACAGAAGAAGAAGTTTTTGAGAAAGGAGAGAAAATAGTCCAAATCCTTCTGAAAGCTGGTTTTGCCATAAAACAAAGTAAGGTGAAGGGACCTGCACGAGAAATCCAGTTCTTAGGAATCAAATGGCAAGATGGACATAATCAGATCCCCATGGATGTGATCAACAAAAGAAGAGCCATGTCTCCACCAACTAGCAAAAAGGAAACACAAGCTTTCTTGGGTGTTGTGGGTTTTTGGAGAATCCATATTCCAAATTACAGTCTGATCGTAAGCCCTCTCTTTCAAGTGACCTGGAAAAAGAATGATTTCAAATGGGGCCCTGAGCAACGACAAGCCTTTGAACAGATTAAACGAGAAATAGTCCATGCAGTAGCCCTTGGGCCAGTCTGGGCAGGACAAGATGTAAAAAATGTGCTCTACACTGCAGCCGGGGAGAATGGCCCTACCTGGAGCCTCTGGCAGAAAGCACATGGGGAGACCCGTGGTCGACCCCTAGGGTTTTGGAGTCGGAGATACAGAAAGTCCGAAGCCCGCTATACTCCAACTGAAAAAGAGATATTGGCAGCATATGAAGGGGTTCAAGCTGCTTCAGAAGTGGTTGGTACTGAAGCGCAGTTGCTCCTGGCACCCCGACTGCCAGTGCTGGGCTGGATGTTCAAAGGAAACGTGTCCTCTACACACCATGCAACTGATGCTACATGGAGTAAATGGGTTGCACTGATTACCCAGCGGGCTCGAGTAGGAAACCCCAGTCGCCCAGAAACCTTGGAAGTGATTATGGACTGGCCAGAAGGCAAAGATTTTGGAATATCACCAGAGGAGGAGGTGACACGTGCTGAAGAAGCCCCACTGTATAACAAACTGTCAGAAGATGAGAAGCAATATGCCCTGTTCACTGATGGGTCCTGCCGCCTTGTGGGAAAGCACCGGAGATGGAAGGCTGCTGTATGGAGTCCTACACGACAAGTAGCAGAAACTGCTGAAGGAGAAGGTGAATCAAGCCAGTTTGCAGAGGTAAAGGCCATCCCGCTGGCCTTAGACATCGCTGAACGGGAAAAGTGGCCAGTGCTCTATCTCTATACTGACTCCTGGATGGTGACAAATGCCCTGTGGGGCTGGCTGCAGCAATGGAAGCAAAGCAACTGGCAGCGCAGAGGCAAACCCATCTGGGCTGCCACATTGTGGCAAGATATTGCTGCCCGGGTAGAGAAACTGGTTGTAAAGGTACATCATGTGGATGCTCATGTCCCCAAGGGTCGGGCCACTGAAGAACATCGGAACAACCAGCGGGTAGATCAGGCTGCCAAGATTGAAGTGGCTGAGGTGGATCTGGACTGGCAGCATAAGGGTGAACTATTTCTCACTCAGTGGGCCCATGACACCTCAGGCCATCAAGGGAGAGATGCAACATACAGGTGGGCTCGTGATCGAGGGGTGGACTTGACCATGGATATTATTGCACAGGTTATCTACGAATGTGAAACGTGCGCTGCAATCAAGCAAGCGAAGCGGGTAAAGCCTCTGTGGTATGGGGGACGATGGCTGAAATATAAATATGGGGACGCCTGGCAAATCGACTATATCACACTCCCACAGACCCGCCAAGGCAAGCGCCATGTGCTTACAATGGTAGAAACAATGACTGGCTGGCTGGAAACATATCCTGTCCCCCACGCCACTGCCCGGAACACTATCCTGGGTCTTGAGAAACAAGTCCTGTGGCGACATGGCACCCCAGAGAGAATTGAGTCAGACAACAGGACTCATTTCCAAAATAGCCTCATAGACACCTGGGCCAAAGAGCACAGCATTGAGTGGGCGTATCACATCCCCTATCACGCACCAGCCTCTGGGAAAATTGAACGGTACAATGGACTGCTAAAAACTGCACTGAGAGCAATGGGGGGTGGAACATTTAAACACTGGGATACACATTTAGCAAAAGCCACGCGGTTAGTCAACACGAGGGGATCTGCCAACCGAGCCGGCCCTGCCCAGTCAGAAATCCTACATACTGTGGAAGGGGATAGAGTCCCTGTAGTGCACACAAAAAGTATGCTGGGCAAAACAGTCTGGGTTCTTCCTGCCTCAAGCAAAGGCAAACCCATCTGTGGGATTGCTTTTGCTGGAGGACCTGGGTGCACTTGGTGGGTGATGCGGGAGGATGGAGAAATCCGATGTGTGCCTCAAGGGGATTTGATTTTGGGTGAAAACAGTCAATGAACTGAATGGCACAATGTGAACCGCTATGTAATACTGTGTGTTACCTCTGTGTTGTATCAACGATATCAGAGTACGAGCCTCCCAACCCATGGAAGATCAACTATGAAACAAGCCGTGCAGCAGTGATGGAACGATGACTGACTCGGTATGCAGCAACCCAACGCCACACACCATCTCTCCCACCCGGAAAGACTGATACAACAGATGGAGCCCAGAGTCATGGACTGGGTGAACTCAATGGACATTTTAATGGACATTTTACAGGGAAGGTCCATGAACTAAGGGAATGATGTCTGTGTATTATGTTAAAGGATGGGAAGGGGAGGGGTGGTGGTTGGTATGGTTGTATTGCATCATATGGGACCTGGGCATGGTGTAAATGGTATGGAATAAGGGGTGGAGAATGTGCTGGTTTTGGCTGAGAAGGGGTTAATTCTCTTCACTGTGGGGGTCGGCTAACTTTCCAGCTTCCCGCGTTCTGCCGCGTGGCGGGGGGGGGCTGGGAGGGGCAGGGCCATGGTGGGGGCGGCTGACCCCGACTGGCCAATGGCAGGTTCATTCCATACCATGTGACACCATGACCAATATATTGAGGGGGGGCAGTGGCAGCGCGGAGGCCGGCGCGGCGTCGGGTCGGTGGGCGGTGAGTGGCTGCGGCGCGTGCGGTTTGTTTCGGCGGTTCGTTCCCCCTCTCCCCTCTTTCCCCCTCTCTCCTCCTTCCCCCCTCCCCCGGGGCTTTGCGCCTCTCATTGTTCTCCTTTACATTGCATTTCTACTGTTGTTTCTTTTAATTTTAATTATTAAACTGTTCTTATCCCAACCCACGAGCGTTACCCTTCTGATTCTCTCCCCCATCTACCGGTGGGGGAGTGAGCGAGCGACTGTGTGGGGCTCAGCTGCCGGCTAAACCATGACAGTTGACTTGTATCTTCATCCTGTTCTCATCCAAACCATTAAGTTTTCCAGTTGCTGGTTCTTCTGTTGTTTTCAGGGAGTACTGCATGTAGTTAACAATTTCAGGTGAAGTTACTACTGGTTTGGGGCCATAAATATGGGGAAACTTCAGGTGTGCTCAAGGCTGGACTGGCTCAGCAGTTTTCTTAAAGTTGAACTGAAAATTAAAACCTTGTTTATTACTTTGCACTAATTAGACTAATTCTTCCAATTCTCTCAATGTTAAATGAGCTGAGACAAAGGGGAAAAAGATGGTGACTCTGGTCATTCTTACCATCATTGTTTCTTAGGTTCTAGAAACTGCTGCCTGAATGTCCAGAGATTTTCTTGTCAAAGCAAATACCCTTCTACTTGGTGTATGTCTTTTCAGATTTACTCCTCTGCAGATGTTTGGTTGCAAGAAAAAAAATGTTCTTATTGTTTGATTATTCCTCTATTCCTGTACCAGTTAATCCTTCTTTCATAAGACTGTGTTTTCTCTTAGCACAGAAATCAACCCTGAAGTTCCTTTTGCTATGATTGAAGCATGGTATTTTTTCACCCCAATGTTTGAAGTAAAATCCAAAACCAAGAGGCAGTAGCCACCCACAGATTTCAGACCATTTTACATGAGTACATAGTAAGCATTAGAAAGGCAAAGAAATGGATCAATCACTTGAAGCAAGTACAACTATGGAGTAATAAGACAGAGAACTGGGTGAACAAATGAGCCCTACAACAGCATACCAAGAGTATTGGGGGGGTGGGGGTGGTATTCAATGGTCATCTCAGCCTCCTGGACTATCTCTCAGCTCTGTGGACCGGAGCTCCACCTCAGGCACATATGGGCCTCAGGCACATATTTTCCCTTTATTATACCAGGATTGAAATTTGGATTTACGTCTGAGTTTGTTCTTAGCATTTCATTTCCCTGCTAAATCATGAACATGGCATGAGCAGAAGAACCTGAAAGGCAATGTAACACTCAGGCAGCCCAAGCAAAGGTTGTCATAAAGGCATTACTGTTCTCTCAAAACAGTGAAAAATATTTTAGTAGAATATAACAATCCTCTTTTCCTTATGCCCCAAGAAAGGATCCTGTCTACTCAAAACTGAAATGGTTCCTGATTCATTTATATTTGGGTTCATCAACGGGGAAGAACAAAAGCTGACTAGCAAATGACCCTGACCCTTGCAACATATTTTATTAATGTTTCCAAACACTAAAGACAAGAAACAGAAGTAAAACTGCCAGGTTTTGTTGATTATTGTGCAGTGGGCTTCTCTCCAACCCTACTGCCTGCCAACCTTTTCTATGTCAAGTTTAGATCAAGGGAGAGCCAGAAAATGTTTGTAATTGTAATTAAAGTTTTTCATTAGTCTCATTGTTTCCTATTAATAATGAATGCAGATGATGCCCTGAAGCACTTGTCTGTGTTGGGACTTTGTGGTCCCAGTTCACATGTCCTGAAGGAGCATATCTATTCCTCAAGAAATTGAGTTGAAGAAAGCAGCAGTCTTGAAGTTTAGCACTTTAGTCATACTCTGCTTATGGAGATCACAACACTAAGGTTATATGCACTTGGCAGTAGTAAAGAACTAATTAGGTCAGTCAGAGCTAATTAGGTCACCTTCTCAAGGCAGGCAGTGCATCAGTGTTTAGGAAGTCTACTAGGTAACAGAGCATTTTGTCTTGTCTAATTTTAAGTGTTCTGGAAGAGAAGTGGGTTGAGAAAGAAAGATGTCACTGTGTGCAGTCCTTATGTAGCTGAGTTTAGCTATTCTGTAAGTCATACGGTGCAAGTCTGTAAGTGAGATCCCTCTTTTAGCGATGTAAGCCTCATCAGTTCTAAAATACATAGGAAAATTGAAGTTACTCATCCAAATCTTAAACACAGTTTTCCATTCTTCTAAAATTAAAGCAGACCAACCAAGCAAAAAATGATAGGCCCCACTAGACAATTGAAAAAGCAGGTTGTTTTTGTTATGCAAAGGCATTACTTCTAACACACATATTGTGCCTGCCATACAGTCTCTGCTGTTCTTTCTCTACTGAAGCTGCTGTAAAATGCTGCTGTCTTAACCATTCACTGAACATCACACCAGAGCAGTATGCTTGCATTGCTGTGTGCTGCCAGCACATGAAGTACTTTGGGATCCTTTGGGATGAAAGACACCATACGAGTGTGAGGTATTGTTAATACAATCTTTTCTTCCACTTGCTAAAGCCAGATATGCAGTCAGGAAAGCCACCAACACACAGCAACCAAGAGCTCCACTGGGTCTAAATATTCCCCTTGTCTGTCTGCTCTGCAGAATTAAAGATGAGAGACATACGCAAGCACAGTGGGACTAGCCCACCCCCTCTTCCAACTTCACCTGCCTCTGTGTATTATTTTTGCTGCCAGCTCTGTTACCAAGTGCTATCTGCTAATCTAGTTACATAGCAGTGCCCTATGGAAGGTCTCTTTTCAAATCAGCAGCAGTATCTTAAATAAAAAGATGAGCAGAAGAGTCCAGATATTTCTGCATAAAGTACATGAAAGCAAAGAAACCAAAAGTAGCAAGGAGTCTGCAAGCGACCCTTCTGGGTCCCTGCCCAGCATCACTCAAACAATGCACCAGATTGTTGCCATTGCTGGATATGTTTAGGCATCTTCATTCTTCAGTCTTTGCTGAGACTTTGCAAATTTACAGCAGTTTTTAATTGTTTTAATTTTAATTTTAATTTTTTAATTTTAATTTAACAGTTTTTAATTGCTCTGTAGGTATATCTTTGTGTTCAAACTCTTCCTCCTCATGTATGCAGGGCATGTCCATGGGGAGCCTCTGTCTATAGCAAATACAAGCATCACTGTCATAGAAGACATGCCAAGTGAATAAAATGCAGTCTTGCTTCATCTTTCATCATCTCTATTTATCAGAATTAGTGGCCCTGACAGGCTTCAATAATTATGTCAAGCACTTACTAGGACATACAGTGTACTAATGTATCAGAAAAAAGTCCCAACAGGACAATTTATAAACATAGACACAGATGATAAAACTTCACAAGCTCAGAACTCAATATGATATTAATCCCTTCAAGGTATATAGACTAATTCTGAATCAGTGACAGCATAAGAGAATGCATGTTCCTGGCAAGAAAACTATTTTAATTGGAAAGAATTGTTAAACATGCCAAATATGAAAGCTAAGAACATTTTGCACTTTCTGTGACAGAATGGTCATTCAGCTGCTATAATTTGGCCAGATTTCCTTAAGAAAAATCAAAACCAGTAACATTAGAAACAATACTTCTAATTAGATAGTCCGCAATGGTAAAAGAACACCGTCACTCAGGTAACAGTGATAAACTGAGGGCAGGCTGAATAATTTGATGCCCTGTTGGTCAAATACTGGATTAAGTTATGGCAGAAGTTGATGAATGTAGCATTACTGTGAGGACCATAATCTAATAGCTGCTGGGTACTAGAGGCTTAACTGGATTTCACAGTGACTTAGTGCTTCTTTCAGTCATGCAAGCAGGATGACACCCCAGTGGACAACTTGCAGGACAGATTAACACTTTCCCAAAATGATTTTAAATGTCTGTATAAAAGAAAAAAAATCCAGTCCAAGGATGGAGTTAAGCAAATATTTGGGAAGTTTCTGAGTTAGAAGATTACAACAACAAAAAGTCTCTTGTAGAAAGAGACTGATGGTAAAGTTATCTGTGGGTGGTGTTGTTCCAGACAACAGCTAGAAAAAATGCTATGTAAAGTCATATGACTGTCAGTTACACATTTCTCATTCTTTTTAACAGTAAATCTGGAAAATCTCAGCTTTATTGTGTATCCTTATATACAGGAGTTGACAAATCCCCTGTATGGGTTAGAAAACACAAGGAAGGAGCCTGGAAAAGACAAGACAAAACTATCAAACAGTAGCGGGTGATTCATCCTAGGAAAATACAAACAGGTACTGGGAGGTATTCACCATACTCATGGATTATTACTCAGAATTAGCAGCAATCTCTTGAGAAGTCCTAAACTCAGTGCAGATATTCATCCACGGTCAGTGGAGCCATTCTCCCACCCCTCCAGGAACCAGAAGCACCGGTAATGTGATCCTGTGCATCTGCACCAGATCTTGCAACACAATTAGTAGACTTGGTCATCTTTCCTGAGAACAAACTGCAACAGTAGCATGAGGGTGCCAGGGCGCTTTTCTACTAAAAGCCTAAGAGTGGTAGCCAGAGAGGCACTGAATACGTAGTTGCAAACATTACAGAGAAGTTCAATTAGGACTCCTGCTACACCTTTAAGAATACAGAAATAATAGGCTCAGCTAATCAAAAGTCAAACAACTGCTATACAATGCATCACTGGCCTTTGGAACTCGCTGCTATGGCATAACATTTTGTTGAATGGCTAGATGAAAGTGAAAAGGATGTAGGCACATACAAACATCAGGAGCAATAGCCAACAGGTAATACTTTCAGAGACTGACCAGTGCTGTAGCTCATGCTAAAGACCATAGTCAACTAAAGAAATCAGTCAAACATTTCCCTCTGAAGACAGCCTTCCATTATAAGTATATTAGAAGGGTCCTATTATTCCCCTTGCTCTCTCTTGCACTGAGCTCAGGAGAAAATCTAACAAGATGCTAACAAGAAATAAAGACCACAGAGGGATGCCTGACATAATCTGTACTCCACATTGCTCTTACAGGAAGTGAAGAAGCACTTCAGTGTGATGAGATTGTCCAGTCATCACACTCTAGATTCTTACTTGCATTTTATTATCAATTCAATGCCTTGTTTTAACTTCACACATAATTAATCTTCTCAGTTAGAGGGGGAGAGGGAGGAGGAGGGATGGTTTTCACAACAAACCAGCTGTTGACAGGGAACTAACCTTCAGGAACCATAAGATATCATGAATAGAGTTAGAGAAATAACTGCTATAGGAGATCTCAGCAGGAGTAAGCTCCTCTTTACAATGCTGCATGCCACCTGCTAAAGTCCAGTTTTCTTTCCTCAGGAAATTATTTCCCTTGTGATCTAGCTTGACAGCTAAGCGGCTTTTCCCCTATTTTTGCCATTAGCAGCTTTCTCTTTGTCAGTGTGGCAGCTGTCTCCTGCTCCTGTAATTCTGTGAGTCACCCAGCCCATCTCGGTTTTCCCCTCACTCCTACTCCCATTAACATGTTGTTACATCCTGAACAGAGTAAGCAGATAAATAGGCAGCATAAATCACATGCTGAGTAGCCTACCAGAGAAGTTGCATTCCCACCCTCTGCACATAAAGAAAAGCCACAGAGTAAATTAGAGACTGTGTCTTACTTGCTGGACTGGTTGAAGCACACTGGGCTTAGCATTTTCCACATCCTCCTCTTGGTCCTCTTCTGAGAGCCCTTTCCCAGGTTGCTTGCGTTTGCAGAAGCAGGTGAGACCGCAGAGGGCAAGGATGCTAGTTGCAGTCCCTAAGGTAGCCCCCAGGGCTATTACTGGGGCAGATAAAACCATTGTCCTGGGCTGCACAGAAACCCTGTGGCTCCTTCTCCTCCCTGGGAAAGCAGCTCTCAAACATCCACTCCGATTTCTAGCCTGGCTTCATTCTCCTTGGAAGTCTGAAAACAGTTCTCTTGTGCAGCAAAGAAAAGGGACCAATCTAGAGACAGAGATAAATCATCCCACCTTTGCTAGGCGACAAGGCTACCTTCCTATCCTGATGATGCAGTTTCTGCTCCAGATCAGGTAGAGGAAATAGTGATTGTGGTGCCTGCAATCTCCATACAGCTGCAGTTTTCACTGAAGCCTGTTCTCCACTGGAGAACACTGGGGAAAGTCTGATGTGTGACAGAGAGGAATGACGTCAGCAGAAGGGGCTGGGCCTTGCTAGCTAACTCACAGAAAGTGCATCCAAATGTTTGATCAGCACTCTAGCAATATTTCTGAGGGCTAGCTAGCTAATTTGCTCAAGAGATTGAATTTTTCTGTCTTAAGGCAAAGATAGTGATAGCCAAAAGCTGCTTGCCTGAGAAGCACTGTTAAAATAGCATTGCCCGATAACATTATATTCAGAATAAAGCCTGTGTGTAAGTCAGGTAAAACTTTCTCATTCTTCAGAGGCTGGGGAACAAACATATGCAAGAATTAAGCACTGTTCCACACCTCACCAGCTTCCCCTCAAAGCACAGGTACTGAACATTTTGGAGCTGCTTTCTGTAGCATCAATGCAGAGCAGCACTTCTATTTAAAAATACAGCAGAAAATCCTATCAAACAAGACACACTGGCGCATATGCTGCCTCCTCTGGAGAGGATGAGAGAGCAAGCAACATATGCTAGGTATTAGTCATACTACACCAGTGTCAGGTGGTGGGCTGGTGAGCACAGCAGAAGAAACTATATGAATAGACCTGAAGAGCTGCATGTCTTTCTGTCATGGTTTTAGCTGAGATAGAGTTAATTTTCTTCACTGCAGCTGGGAGGGGAAGGGGCACAGCTAAGAGAGCGGATTCAAACTGGCCAAAGGGGTATTCCATATCATGTATTGTCATGCCCAGTATGTTACCTGGGAGGAGCTGGCTGGGGGAGGCAGGCAGCAATCGCGGTTCGGGGACTCGCAGGGTTGATTGGCAGGTGGTGAGTGGTTGTATCATCTGTGTTTTGGCTTTTTTCCCTCTTTCCCTTTTCTTTTTTACTATATCATTATTGTTATTATTATCATAATAATTATTATTATCTTATTTTAATTATTAAACTGTTCTTATCTCAACCCACAAGTTTTTTGTTCTTTTGCTTTTGCTCTTCCGATTCTCTCCCCCATCCCACAGGGATGCATGGTGTTTAGTTGCTGACTGGGGCTGAACCATGACAGTCCTTTTTGGCACCCAATGTGGGGCATGAAGGGTTGAGATAATAACATCTTTTCGTCACAGCATAGACTCTGTTCTCAATATTAGTTTATCTGATCTGCACCATGCTCTTGCATTTGCTGCGTCTATTAAAGATTGGCGTTGGGTTTTGTGGTCTGCTGTGCTCTCCAGTGATTAGTGATGTTTTGCCTGGGAGAGCTGTTTTTAAAACATTGGCCTTGAGTTTTATTTGGTATTTGAAGTTTATATTGAAGCCATTACTGTACATCGGGTACCACCTTATGGATGCAATTAGCAATTAAACCTCCTCCTCTGGGAGTTTTTTTATGGAGGAAATACAGAACGGCTACCATCTCCTATAATGCCTTCTTTTTCATTACAACAACTTTTCAGTATCTTGAACATCCTTGGGTAGTTAAGATGCATCAGTTGGTATTGCTTTGGCAGACCATTTCAGCTCGGTCTTATGTTAATAAGCAATTTAAGAATGTCATCCAGAGATCTGCGCCAAGGCTCAATAGCTATGTGTGGCAGGGTATATGGGATAGTATGGGCAAATGCCTAAGACGGTGGGCACCCCCAGCATCTCGGGGCTTCACTCCTGAACAACTGCAGAATCCTGAAAAATAAGTAGAATATTTGGAGGAAGTATGTTGGCACCCTGGCAGTCCCAGAGAGATACAAATCACTGCAATGTGCTGGGGCCTGGCCCAGGCCTATCAAGCCCTGTTTAACACTATTCAGTACCCCCAAGGGGAAGAGAAGACCTCTGGATCTAAAAAGACAAAGACAAGGAAAGCAACAAGCACTGCGGCCACTCAAACCCCCACGACAGATGCTGCGGCTACTCCAACCCTGGTGACAAGCACTGTGGCCACTCAAACCCCCATGACAGACACTGCAGTTATTCCAACCTGGGTGACAAGCACTGTGGCTACTCAAACCCCCTCAATAGACGCTGTGGCTACTCCAACCCCAGTGACAAGCATTGCAGCTGAATCAGAGGATCAACCTGTGCTAGTGTCAGTTGCCCCTATACACAAGAAGAAATCCTGGAAGAGAAAGTCAACTCATTTAAAATGAAATGATGAAAAAGCAGGGCCGTCATGAGGAGAGGAGGAGGAAGAGGAAGAACTTGTACAAGAAATGGAAACTACCCGATCCCTATCCTTCATTAAGCTGCAAGATATGCGAAAATATTTCGGCCTTTGTGCAGGTGAGCACGTTATCACCTGGTTGCTCTGATGCTGGGATAAGGGGGCCAGCAGTTTGGAATTAGAGCCAAAGCAATTGGAAAAGGGACACAAGCACTCAGCCTCTGGCTGCAACTCCTGTCTGGAGTGAAAAAAAGGTACCACTTCAAGGAATATATTGCATATCACTGCTGTGGAGAAACTGTCCCAGAAGGTTCAGCAGCTTGAAAAGGATATGTTCTACTCCCCACCTCTACAGACCACTATCTCAGCCATTATGAATAAGCATCCCTTTGCTCAAGAGAGACGATGCACACCATGGGGCACCCTATAGTTTTACCTCTGTGACCATGGAGAGGACATGGTGGCACCCACTTAGCTGGCACTGACACAGAGGAGTTCGGTGGGATCCAGCTCCCCCCACCCGCAACGTCTCAATTTTCCTCAGTTGCACAGGAAATGACAGCCATTTTGTTTTTAAGAGGCAATTTTCAAGCTTAAGAAAAAAACCACCAAGTGACAGCAGTATGAAGGAACCTTCTCAGCTTTACAGTTAAACTGAAATTTTACACTTCGTCTGGTGCCCTTAGGTATGAGCGTTTCAGTAGAGTCTCATATCACTTGCTTCAGTTTGTGCACAGAAAAAAGCATGAGAACTTGCATTCATGTTGATGAATTAGCTTCTACGGTGACATTACTCAAAAATGGGTCCTTGAGGAAGTTTAGAGGCCTGAAATATATCTTATTGTTCTGCCTAGCACAACGTGCAATGGAAACTTCTACACCACCCCTTTCTGTTAAAACTTGCAGGATGTCATGCAGACGCTACATTATATTGGACTTTTTTCAGGGGAGGGAGATTTCGACTAGACTCACAGGCAACTTCTACAACTCACTTCCTAAGGAAAAGTCTTTTTCTTCAGTATCAGGGGTACTGCACATCCCGTGTTTGTCTGCTGCACAGCAAGCTCTTGTTTCACCCAGAAATGGTTGCCATTTCCTATTGTTCTCAAAAGGAATGAGGCTACCCACTTGGTTTGCTTGGCTAGGCTTTGCTGTCACTGCCACCGACAGATGCCTGCTCCCAGTTCCCAGTGTTTCAAGTGAAAAATTCATAGCCTCAGCCCATTGAGAAGAGGCATCCATCCTGAGAACAAGAAGTTTTTCCAAAGAGGGGTGTGTGTTTGTGTTAATATTTCCAGCCAGTCAAAGGAAACTTGAAAAATAAACAAGACATTAGTCCTAAATAGGGTTGGGTTGTTGTGGTTGGGTTTTGTTGTGGTTTTGTTTGTTTTTGGGGTTTTTTTTGGGGGGGAGGGAGCGGGGAAGAGAAAGGGGCAGACGTGCTGGTTTTGGCTGAGAAGGGGTTAATTCTCTTCACTGTGGTGCCTGTGGTAGTTGGGGACCTTTCCACCTTCCCGCACTCTGCTGCGTCGGTGGGAGGCCGGGAAGGGCAGCCGGGGCAGCTGACCCCGACTGGCCAATGGGATGTTCATTCCATACCATGTGACACCATGACCAGTATATTAAGGGGGACAGTTGCGGCTCGGGGAGGGGCGATGTTGGGTCGGCGGGTGGTGAGTGGCTGTGTCACATGTGGTTTCTTTCGGTGGTTCATCCCCCCTGCTCACCCCGGGTTTCGCGCCTCTGTTTTCCTTTCCATTGCATTTTTGTTGTTTGTTGTTTTTTTTTAATTTTATTTTAATTATTAAACTGTTCTTATCTCAACCCACGAACGTTACCCTTCTGATTCTCTCCCCTGTCCCACCGGTGGGGGAGTGAGAGAGTGACTGCGTGGGGCTGAGTTGCCAGCTAAATGTGGGGCTCAAGGGTTGGAGATAAAAACAGCTGCTGGTCACAGCACCATGTTGTAATTTTTGCAGTTGGTGTTGGTTTGTTTAGCCTGCTGTGTTCTGCTGTGATTAGTAACGTTTTGCCTACGAGATTTGTTATACAAACACTCGTTTTCAGCTTTATCTGGTATTTGGGGTTTTTGCTGAAACCCTTACTGTACTTTGGATACCACCTTGTTGAGGCTATTAGCAATTATACCGCCTCCTTGGAGAGATTTTATATGGAGGAAATACAGAATGGTATCTTTGCAACTTTTTTCTATGATGTCTCTGCCTTTATTACAACAACCTTTTTGTATCTTGAACATCCTTGGGTGGTTAAGGTATACTTATTGTTAGTTTTTGGGCATGTTGTTTTAGTTTTGACTAAGCAACTTAAGAATATTACCCAGAAATCTGCCCCAAGGCTTGATAGTGATGAGTAGCAGGGCATGTGGGATAGCATGGGCAAATACCTAGGGCAGTGGGCACCCCCAGTGTTTTGGAGTTTCACCCCTGAACAAGTGCAGAATCCTGAAAAACTACTAGAATATTTGGAGAAAGTATGTTGTTACGCTGGGAACTCCAGAGACACAGATCACTGCAACGTGCTGGGGCCTGGCCCATGCGTACTGAGCCCTGCTCAACAGTATTCAGTGCTCCCAAGGGGAAGAGAAGGTCTCTGGATTGAAAGAAAAAGTGACAGGCACTGCAGCCACTCAAACCCCCACGACAAGTACTGGAGCTGACTCAGAGAATCAACCCATGCCAGTATCAGTCGCCTCCATACACAAGACGAAATATTGGAAGCGGACATCAACTTGTTTAGAACGGGATGATGAAGAAGCAGGGCCATCGCGGGGAGAGGAGGAAGAAGTCATAAATGAAATGGAGACCACCCGATCCCTGTCCTTGAGTGAGCTGCAAGATATGAGAAAAGATGTCAGCTGTTGTTCAGGTGAGCCCATTGCCACCTGGCTGCTCCGATGCTGAGATAATGGGGCCAGTAGCCTGGAACCAGAGGGAAAAGAAGCCAAACAATTAGGATCCCTTTCTGGGGAAGGGGTCATTGACACGTCAATTGGAAAAAGAACACAAGCCCTCAGCCTCTGGAGGCGATTCCTGTCTGGAGTGAAGGAAAGGTATCCCTTTAAAGAAGATGTTACATATCGCCTAGGAAAATGGACAACTATGGAGAAAGGCATCCAGTATCTAAGGGAATTAGCTGTGCTTGAGGTGATTTATGGTGACCTGGACGATCAACAGTCATCCAAAGATCCAGATGAAGCCGAGTGCACACGACCCATGTGGCGGAAGTTTGTACGGAGCGCACCATCCTTCTATGCAAACTCATTGGCAGTAATGTCCTGGAAAGAGGGGACAAGGCACCAACGGTGGCAGAGGTGATAGATAGACTCCGGGATTACGAAACAAATCTCTCTTCTTCACTAGTCTCTGCTGTGGAGAAACTATCCCAAGAGGTCCAGCAACTCAAAGAAGACATGTCCTGCTCCCCACCTCTACAGAGTAGTGTGTCAGCTGTTAGGAATAAGCACCCTTTTGCTCAAAGGAGAGGATACACACCACAGGCCACCCTATGGTTCTACCTGCGTGACCACAGAGAGGACATGATGAGGTGGGATGGCAAGCCTACCTCGACCCTACAGGCACGGGTACGTGAACTGCAAGGAAGAACAGTCACTCAGGGAGGTTCTGCCAGGAAAGCTGCTGCTCCAATTTCCAGTGAGCAGGTCCCCAGACAGAGGAGCAGAAGTGCTGATTTTATTTCTGAGCTTAATAGAGAGACTCTTGACTCCCATTTACAGAAAGTGAGTTGTGAATGCCATGACTGGGACTAGAGGGTCCCTGCCTCCAGCCAGGTGGAGGAAACGGATAACCAGGCTTACTGGACTGTGTGAATTAAATGGCCTGGCACATCCGACCCACAGGAGTATAAAACTTTAGTGGACATTGGTGCACAGTACACCCTAATGCCATCAAACTATATAGGGGAAGAACCCATCAGTATTCCTAGAGTGACAGGGGGATCCCAAGAGCTAACTGTATTGGAGGCCGAAGTGAGCCTAACTGGCAATGAGTGACAGAAGCACCCCGTTGTGACTGGCCCAGAGGATCTGTGCATCCTTGGCAGAGACTACCTCAGGAGAGGGTATTTCAAGGACCCAAAAGGGTACAGGTGGGCTTTTGGTGTAGCTGCCTTGGAGACAGAGGAAATTAAACAGCTGTCTACCTTGCCCGGTCTCTCAAAGGACCCTTCTGTTGTGGGGCTGCTGAAGGTCAAAGAACAACAGGTGCCAATCGCCACCACAACAGTGCACCGGTGGCAATATCGCATCAATCGAGACTCTCTGATCCCCATCCATAAACTCCATCACCAACTGAGGAGCCAAGGAGTCCTCAGGAAGACCCGCTCACCCTTTAACAGTCCCATATGGCCAGTGCAGAAGTCTAATGGAGAGTGGAGGCTAACAGTAGACTATCATGGCCTGAACGAAATCACTCCGCCACTACGTACTGCTGTGCCAGACATGCTAGAACTTCAGTACGAACTGGAGTCAAAGGCAGCCAAGTGGTATGCCACAATTGATATCGCTAATGCATTCTTCTCAATCACTCTGGCAGCAGAGTGCAGGCCACAGTTTGCTTGCACTTGGAGGGGCATCCAGTACACCTGGAATCGACTGCCCCAGGGGTGGAAACACAGTCCTACCATTTGCCATGGACTGATTCAGACTGTACTGGAACAGGGAGAAGCTCCAGAACACCTTCAATACATATGTGACATCATCGTGTGGGGCAATATAGCGAAAGAGATTTTTGAGCAAGGAAAGAAAATAGTCCAAATCCTTCTGAAGGCTGGTTTTGCCATAAAACAAAGTAAGGTGAAGGGACCCGCACGAGAGATCCAGTTTTAGGAATCAGAATGGCAAGATGGACATAATCAGATCCCCATGGGTGTGATCAACAAAAGAAGAGCCATGTCTCCACCAACTAGCAAAGAGGAAACACAAGCTTTCTTGGGCATTGTGGGTTTTTGGAGAATCCATATTCCAAATTACAGTCTGATCATAAGCCCCCTCTCTCAAGTGACCCAGAAGAAGAATGATTTCAAACGGGGCCCTGAGCAACGACAAGCCTTTGAACAGACTAAACAGGAAATAGTTCATGCAGCAGCCCTTGGGCCAGTCTGGGCAGGACAGGATGTAAAAAATGTGCTCTACACTGCAGCTGGGGAGTATGGCCCTACCTGGAGCCTCTGGCAGAAAGTGCCAGGGGAGACCCGTGGTCGACCCCTAGGGTTTTGGAGTCGGGGATACAGAAAGTCCGAAGCCCGCTATACTCCAACTGAAAAAGAGATATTGGCAGCATATGAAGGGGTTCAAGCTGCTTCAGAAGTGGTTGGTACTGAAGCGCAGTTGCTCCTGGCACCCCGACTGCCAGTGCTGGGCTGGATGTTCAAAGGAAACGTGTCCTCTACACACCATGCAACTGATGCTACATGGAGTAAATGGGTTGTACTGATCACCCAGCAGGCTCGAGTAGGAAACCCCAGTCACCCAGGAATCTTGGAATTGCTAGAAGGCAAAGATTTTGGAATATCACCAGAGGAGGAGGTGACACGTGCTGAAGAAGCCCCACTGTATAACAAACTGTCAGAAGATGAGAAGCAATATGCCCTGTTCACTGATGGGTCCTGCCGCCTTGTGGGAAAGCACCGGAGATGGAAGGCTGCTGTATGGAGTCCTACACGACAAGTAGCAGAAACTGCTGAAGGAGAAGGTGAATCAAGCCAGTTTGCAGAGGTAAAGGCCATCCCACTGGCCTTAGACATCGCTGAATGGGAAAAGTGGCCAGTGCTCTATCTCTATACTGACTCCTGGATGGTGACAAATGCCCTGTGGGGCTGGCTGCAGCAATGGAAGCAAAGCAACTGGCAGCGCAGAGGCAAACCCATCTGGGCTGCCACATTGTGGCAAGATATTGCTGCCCGAGTAGAGAACCTAGTTGTGAAAGTATATCACGTGGATGCTCATGTCCCCAAGGGTCGGGCCACTGAAGAACATCGGAACAACCAGCAGGTAGATCAGGCTGCCAAGATTGAAGTGGCTGAGGTGGATCTGGACTGGCAGCATAAGGGTGAACTATTTCTCACTCAGTGGGCCCATGACACCTCAGGCCATCAAGGGAGAGATGCAACATACAGGTGGGCTCGTGATTGAGGACTTGACCATGGACACTATTGCACAGGCTATCCATGAATGTGAAACGTGCGCTGCAATCAAGCAAGCAAAGCGGGTAAAGCCTCTGTGGTATGGGGGACGATGGCTGAAATATAAATATGGGGACGCCTGGCAAATTGACTATATCACACTCCCACAGACCTGCCAAGGCAAGCGCCATGTGCTTACAATGGTAGAAACAATGACTGGCTGGCTGGAAACATATCCTGTCCCCCACGCCACTGCCCGGAACACTATCCTGGGTCTTGAGAAACAAGTCCTGTGGCGACATGGCACCCCAGAGAGAATTGAGTCAGACAACAGGACTCATTTCCGAAATAGCCTCATAGACACCTGGGCCAAAGAGCACGGCATTAAGTGGGTGTGTCACATCCCCTATCATGCACCAGCCTCTGGGAAAATTTAAAGATACAATGGACTGTTAAAAAACTACACTCAGAGCAAGGGGGTGTGTGTGGAACATTTAAACACTGTGATACACATTTAGCATAAGCCACCTGGTTAGTCAACACTAGGGTGTCTGCCAATCAAGCTGGCCCTGCCCAGTCAGAAATCCTACATACTGTGGAAAGGGATAGAGTCCCTGTAGTGCACATAAAAAATATGCTGGGGATAACAGTCTGGGTTCTTCCTGCCTCCGGCAAAGGCAAACCCATTTGTGGGATTGCTTTTGCTCGAGGACCTGGGTGCACTTGGTGGGTGATGTGGGAGGATGGAGAAGTCCAGTGTGTGCCTCAAGGGGATTTGATTTTGGGCAAAAACGCCAATGAACTGAATGGTATGCTGTTAATTGCTATATAATGTTTTATATCATCACTGCTATGGTTGATATATGTATGGGACCTGAGCATGATGTAAATGGTATGGAATAAGGGGTGGATACTGTCATGGTTTTAGCTGGGATAGAAAACTGTCTGTCTTCTTTTGAGGTGATAGTGCAAAACTTTCTCTGACTCATTTATTTTTGCCTCATTTCTCAGACTTTCCAACTTGGGAAAGAGGACAATAAATGCCATCTTTTGATTTGTTTTTGTGACACATACAACCATTTTCCTGGTACTTCAAAAGGAGTACCTAGTTGTTACTGAAAAATGTGGTAAAGTCAGAAACAACTCTTTAACACCAATTTAGTATTAAAGAGCAGGCATTCTTTACTGCAGCGCTGGATGCACGGGGGGTAGCTCCTCCAAACCTGCATACCTTACACACCTTTCCCATACAATTTATAGATCAAAAATTTACCTATTCATACATATTCATTATTGTCCTATCTACTGATTGGTACAAATTTGCTCGTTCCACATGTAGATTACTGCGCAAACTCAGTTGTCTTCTTCTATTGTTCTCTTTTGAGTAGGTGGTATTACTTGGGTCGGTGGTCCATGAGTTAGTGGTCGCGATCTCCCCCTGCCGGAATTACCTTTTACCCTTTTGGCTCTCAGTCTCGGCAGTCTTGGCCAGTTTTCTCAGTCCACTACACGAAACTACCTTTTGTCATCCTTTTCTGACAGAAGCACATTGTCTATTGTTTTGTTCACATTAATGATTACCTAGGGACTAAAATATAGATCAAAGAATACACTGATTGGTATACTCCATGTCCCCAGACTTAATGGCCAGTTGGATAGGGCTGTACAAGGAGTATACCAACAATCATGGTTGGTTAATTCTATCGCTCTGGTTACATAGTCGCCAGAGGATTATTAGAATACTGGGTCACTTTATATCTGGGCCTGAGTGGAACTAGTAAGCAAGAAGCAAAATATTCCTTATAAGGCTCTGGAAAAAATACCCAGTTCTACTGGGAGCTTCTTTGTCTTTCTATTTTGGAATATAGTTGATGCCTGTGAATCAGGAAAAAAATGAAGTATGTACACTGCAATGTTTAGAAATTCAGGGTTTTTGGTCTTTCTGCAATGCAGGTTTTGCCATGAAGTTTTCTTGACTTTGGGTTTTTTTTATGTTTCACATCTTATTTGTGACAACTCACTCAGCCTTTGTTCTATTATAGATGACATCTTCACCTCCCTGGCACAAAGGTTCCCTGACACATCTGACTCTCACTTTAATTGTTACAGGTTCTTCTTTAACACTGCAGCATCCTTATGAATGCAGTGCACTCTCCTTCATCTTCCTTCTCTTCACCCTACCAGGCTTGTCAGACACTTCCAACCCTCCCCACCCCCCATCAAGAAGAGAATCACCATAGATTACTTAAGCAGAGACAATCCCCCAATAAACCGCTGAGCCCATGGAAACTGGCCTTCCAGCTCAGCCCACAGAAGGAAAACATTGAGCTATGTCTTCTGTCTATACAAGAACATAAAGGTGACCACACCAGGCTGGACCACTGGCACATCTCTCCCTGTGCTCAGTAGTGGGAAGAACCTCACAGAGAGGGGGCTGAGAAATCTGACTAAACAGTCCCTTTGTTCTTCATGCTCGGGAGCTTCCAAAGCCTTGAGCAACATCCTTGTGCTTACCTCTGCTGATCTGAACTTTCTCTGCTACAGGTAGACCGTCGCAATCATTTGCTGACTTACCTAACAACTACTTCATTCAGCCTGTAGTTAAACAGGTAATGTCATTATCATAGGGCTATGAGGTCCTATCTTGAATTGGAAGAATGTACCATTGGTTTTGTCCACAGCATGGGTTCTTCTTCTTCAATGTACTAATGAAATCTAACACAGCCATATCAGAAGCCCCTGAGATCTGGAAACCATATGTAAAAGAAGAAGGTGCTGTTAAGGGTAGAATACATTGACAGAGATTTGGAGTGGAGAAGGCATTCGGTCCATCCATGAGCTGCAATCTTCTTGTGTTTTCTACAACTTGTTCTGAGAATTGTATAAAGACTGCTGTGGAAGGAAGACCACATCAAAATCTCTCTGCATTGCAATAATTTAATAGTATACCTGTTACTGAAAATGTGGTAAAATCAAAAATAAGTCTTTAACACCAATTTTAGTATTAAAGAGCAGGCATTCTTTACTGCAGCGCTGGATGCACGGGGGGTAGCTCCTCCAAACATGCGTACCTTACACACCTTTCCCTTGTGATTTATATAGACCCAAAATATACATATTCATCTTATCCATACATATTCGATATCATTCTTTTTGGTGATTGGAACAAATTTGCTCGCTTCACATGTAAATTACTGCACAGGCTCAGTTGTCCTTTCCCGTTGTTCTCTTCTGAGTAGGTGGTATTACTTGGGTCGGTGGTCCGTGAGTTGGTGGTCACGATCTCCCCCTGCCAGAATTACCTTTTACCTAATTGGCTTTTAATCTTGGCAGTCCTGGCCAGTTTTCTCAGTCCACTACACGAAACCACATTTTGTCATCCTTTTCTGACAGAAGCACATTGTCTATTGTTTTGTTCACATTAATGATTACCTAGGGACTAAAATATAGATCAAAGAATACACTGATTGGTATACTCCATGTCCCCAGACTTAATGGCCAGTTGGATAGGGCTGTACAAGGAGTATAGCAACATCCATGGTTGGTTAATTCCATCACTCTGGTTACATACCTCTGCAAGATGTTTTCTAACTGCTCATATATGAAGGCTAAGTTTCTCTTGCCAGAAATTGTATATGCTGTGAAATGTAAGATGTACAGATGTACAGACTCATCATATATCATATTAATAATAATAATAGCCAGGCAGCAGCCTTTTGCTGCTATACCTAGGAAAACAAAAGAACTCCTGCTAAACATTGAACATTAGCAGTATGTGAGCTTCTGCAAGTGATAGGCCAAAGACTGTGGAATTTTGTGTGCACTGATGCATGTAACTGGTACAGATGTATAATTTAACTGTGGCTTTGGCACATATAGTCACTGCATCTATCTATCATGGTTGCTTGTTTTTAACACATCCTGTTCTAAAAAAACTTGGACCATAAATATATTTCAAAGTCGGCTTTACACTTGCTTGTTTTAACACCCAATAATAAAATGGCTTCTTTTTCTTTAAAGCAGTAGCAGGCTAATATCAATAATGACCTTTCTCACTGGCCATTCACACTGATGTCCAGAACCAAATAGCTTTTTTATCTGTCACATCTGCCATTGGAAAGAGACTTGCCAAGGCAGAAAGGTAAAAGCCTGTTTTTGCAAGCTAAACTTTATGGGAAGGTTCAGATCTGACAACATATTTTACAGTCACTTTATCCACATTTTTTATCTAGATTCTGATACAAGATATGTATAAGAATGACAAAAGCATATACATGGTTTTCAGCTCCTGATACATCAGACATGAATATTGTGTGATGATAAAATATTAGGCACTGGACAACCTATGGATTCTTTGTTCCTGTTGTGAGATTTTCTACTGATATCTTGGGCCTTTCTGACCATTGGCTGTATGAAAAAGGCTTTCTCTGAATTAAGAATTAGTAGTACAGGTCACATGGGGAATTACATGACCTTTTGTATTTCCTGGCTGTAGTTCATGCCTTACCAGAAAAGAAGCCCTTTAATGAAATTGCCAGCCACTTGAATAAGCAGGTCAGGGATTTGCAACTTTTATTCTGGCATTAGAAGTCACAAGTTCCAGAATCCCTCACTATCACAAGGAAAAGCCCCAGAATCCCTCACTATCACAAGGAAAAGCCAACATACATCTGAATGAAAGATGGTTGCAGACTAGTTTCCTTGACAGCCCACTCTGTCAGGGGCTGGTATTTGTCAGAGATACTCTGGTTCTCACTGAGGCATTTCATCAGGCAGATGTGTGAGCTAACAGAAATGGGAAAGAGTTTTTTGCAGGGAAATCCTTGTAACAGTCAGATCTAACCTGAAGGTGTAAGCTTGTGTTTTCACTTGTATTGACTTAGGCGATTCTGAGATTCTGTGCTACAGAAATGGGACAGTTTGAACAGGATGATGGTCTAAAATATCTTGCTAGATGATAGGAAGGTGTTTACACTATCCAACTTCAGGCACTGAAATAGCCAGTTAATGACAGAAGACCACATATGGCTGTCATGCATTTTTTTTACAAGAAAAGGAAACATGGTGAAAACAAAAGTGAAAGTAAAAGGCTTGTGCTTACAATGATTATATCTATCTCCTTATGCTTTTGTATGCTGTTGTCTCAGGTTGTAAATGCTTTAAGAAAGGGATTTTGTCTTCCTCAAAGTGGTGGAGTATTCTTCCACCAGATAGTGAAGTATTACAGTCCACAGAGCACTGAATAATCTTTTGCAGTGCTGTTAAGATAAAGCAGTTTTATCTACATATTTATATGAAAAAAAAAAAAGATCTGTGAGAGGCATGTGGGCTTAGTTCCTCCATCACTGCCACTGAAACAGACCTATAGATACAAATCAAGCAAACTAAGCAATTAAGAGAAGAACAAAAAATAATTTTCTAAAAGGGTGATATACAATGATCAGCCTCAAGAAAATAAGCTTCAAGCTGTGGTTCTTCAGCTGTTGTTAATAGATACAGAGCTCCTGAAGTCTTCAGACTTACAGGAGTAGCTGCCAGCTGCATGTGTAGCCTTTTGCCACTCTGCTACCCTCAGGATGATGATAAGGATTTAGCATGCAAAAGGGTACAGCTAATTGCATGCATGCATTGGAGGGTTCATGGTCAATGATTCTGTACTAGGGCACTACACTGTCCTGAGACCAAGGTCTGTGGGGTTCAGGAGAAATATGAAAAAAAAAATCTGGCTGTGTACCTATTTCAGGAGGCTGCCATGTACCCCCCTATCAGCAGCAACCATTGCAAACCTGGCTGTGGTACAGCTCTTGCACCCCTTGCAGCAACATTTGATGAATACTCCTAGGGGGTGGGAGGCTCAACACTAGGAAGCAGGAAGAAGGTGCCAAAAGGCAAAAATGGTCAAGAAGGGTAGCAGGATCCATAGGAGGGTAAGAGAAAAAACATGGGACAGGAATAGGAAGGGTCTGTAACATGTGATTTGGGCATTAGTGTGACTGCTGTAGAACAATACTGCACCTTGCTCTACTGGGCAGAGCACCAACTCCCTGGGAAAATTAGAGGGAATTCAGGAAAAAGCCACATGAATGAGTAAAGGGCTGGAAGACAGTGGATCATAAGGTGACTCAAGGAGGTCAGTCTGTTAATCGATGAAAAGTCTAAGGGGTGACTTGGTCAAAATCCTTAAGTACACAGCTGGGAAATAAATCTTTGATAATAGAGGTCCTCTTCTGTTGAGCAAACAACATATTACCAGGAGCTAATGGCCAGAAGGTGATGCCAGACAAATTCAGAGTAGAAACATGTTGCAGATTTCCAACAATGGGCATAATTCTGGTGTGAGCAATTTCCAAGTGATTGTGGAGGGTTTCCCATCATGGGTAGTTTTGAAATCAAGACTAGTGTTGTGCTGCTTGTTTTTATGGGATCTATTTTGATTCAGTTAAAAGTTAACCTGATGCTTAACCACCAATGTGGTGTCCTTTGTTGTTTCATGTTTCCACACGACCTATGTGGGATGTTAAATAAGCATTAATGTATGAGGCAACTTCTAAAAAAAAAACCACAATTCCCCTGAGAGCACCAAAGGGCCATCTGCAAAAAGAAGGGCAGATGTGCCATAGAAAGTTGCATCAAACCACAAAGCCCAACAGAAAAACAATGTCTGTGATCCACCAGGTGAACTGTTTTAGTGAGAGGTCTTAGCACATCAATAGCAGAGGTTCCAAAAGAAACGGTCAGCTCCAGCTCAGGACAGATCTGGATGAAAGAAATTAAAATACATCACTGCAAATATTACTGAAAGGAAAGTGTTGTTCTGTAAAGTGGCAAGCGCAAGGTTAAGTACATTCCCAATTAGCAGGTGAAGTTAAGCAAATAAGCAAACGCTTTCCTGCATGGGGGAGGGTACCTTGCTGAGAACAGATGAACAACCCAGATATTCTGCTCTTCCATAGAACTCTGCTAACTCACTATTGAAAACCCAGGAAAACTGGGCCCGTTTTGTGCCTATCTCCATTTCAGCTGCAAATTGTCTTTTGCTGGCTGGGGAAGCAGAGCTTATTTTTGCACAGGTAGTTCCACTGCAAATGTATGTTTATTTATTTTCTACTAGAATTTTTTTTTATAATCACAGGAGATTTGAGAAGCCTCAAAACCTTCCGAAGTGTCAGACACTGAATTATACATTGTGTGTTTGCAATAAAATGCTGCCTCCTAGAGGTGACAATGCTTTTCTTGCTGTTTCTTTTAGGAGTTGGTTAACATGATAAGTTTCAAATTTTTACACCATCAGTGCTGTAAAGGCTATTTTTCTGAGAACCATTGGGATCTCATACTTTTAGCTAAAATTATAGCTCTAGCTATGCTAAAGCTGCAAAGCCAAGAAATTAAAGAATTATGGTTGCCTAGTTCTAGCTACTTCCATGTAAGCCTTGTCTTTAAATCTTTAAGTACAGGATGACATAGCATTTTATTTCCAAATTAACTCTGAATATATTGTTGGTAAGATGCACTCTTTTTGGAAATGAATCAGGGTTATATACTGAAAGCAGCTGGTTTTTATGTGTGTCCCCCTCCAAAGGAGGAGTAGATAAAGAAAAATAATATTCCAAATTTTTGGCTGATCTTACGGCTTAAGCAGCTGGAAATGTACACAATAATTACATGTTTCTCATTTTCTGTGCACCCAAACTGGTACCTTGTGCTCTGTTTTACACAAGAGCTGAGAGCTCAGATCTGCAGCAAAATTCCATGGGACCTATGCTGGAGCATGTACAGCACTGTGTGGTATCAAGCATTCCGAAAAAAATATACAACATATCTTTAGGAGGCAGCATTGTGGGAGAAAGACCAAGGAGGCAAGCACTTCTTCTGGATTTGCAGCAGGGCTTGGAGGCTGCATCTTCCGCTTTGCTGTGTTCCACATCCCACTGCCTCTCGGACTACAGATACAGCTGTCACTGCAGATGAAACTTTCAGAGAAAGTTTCCTTTCAGAGAAAGGAAAGACTTGTAAGAAAGCTGTTGTGTTTTTCTCTGTAGTGCAAGAGGCAAACTAGCGACATAATGGCTAAAGCAGTATCTGCTTTTGCCTGAGTTAATTCTGTTTTGGGAGCAGATTGCCTTTTCCTTTAATGTTATGTGCAGTTCTTGCCTTTCCGGTCTAAAAAACGATGCCACCAAACTGAATAAAAGTTCATAGATGGATCAGGAAGGATGATCGAAGGTGTGGAACAGCTTCTATGTAAGGAATGAATGAGCAAGCTACAGCTTCTCAGCCTGGAAAAGAGATATTGCAAGGGGAGAAAAAGAGGTCTCTGAAATCCTGAGTGTACTGGGGAAACTGGCTAGGGATCAACTTTCCAATTCCAGCATAAAAACTACAGGCAAGATTCAAGCAGGATCCAAGTTCAAATCAAAGGGGAAGTATCATATATGTTTGCCCTGTTCTTATGTGCTTTTCTAGGCCATGACTTTTGGCCCCTGTCAGAGAGAAGACAGAGTCAGAGAGGCCTGTGGTCTAATCCTGGGTGGCTATTCTAGCAGACACCACATGCTGTACAAATTTTGTTTCCTGCATCTTTTAGGTAAAACCCTGACAATCAGCTTCTTTTTTGGAAATGTTATTTTGAGTCACTGACTCATGTAAAGTAGCAGTTTGGCAGCATCTGTTCGCCTCTTATTCTTTCTTTCCACCTTTCCTTTGAATCTCAGAGTTTTCATGTATTCCCTCCCTCTGTCAAAGAGGCATGGGTAGGAAATGACAGTGAACAGACTGCAAGCCAATCTGCTCCATTTAGTCTCTGACTGTGTTTATCAGGGTGTTTATCTACGTACCCCCATCAGCATATGCTGCAAGTACCTCAGCAGTGGTAATTCTTACTGCCAAATGGTGAATCACTTTTTGCACTGATTTTTGTACTGTATCGGGAACACCACAGGAACAAGTTTTCCCTAAGATAACATTGCTTGATCCTGTTCTTTGATGTAGGGACACAGAAAAGAGCAGAGGAAATCATTACACTTGAGAGAAACTAATGGTTTCTAGTTCTGGAATTGAGAAATTATGTTTCTGTTCATGCTCACCTCTAGTAATTGTTTGTGACCCACAAGATTTCATCTGGTTTTGGAACATTTTCTGTAACACAGGTACGATACAAATTTCAGCCAGCACTTGGATAAAAAGAGTTGGTGCATATGATAACGTACCCAGACATTCCAGTCAAGAGACAGAGACCTTACAAACACCCTCTACATAACAAGCCTTTTCAAACAACAGCCTCCAGCTATCAGGATAGTTGCCTTCCGTGGCAACTTTATTAGCTATGAGTTAAGTGCAAAGAGTGACATGGATCCATGTCTATGATATCCTTACTGCTCCACTGCTGTGACCCATCTGACCTCCATGCTTTCCTTTAAAGTAGTTGTGACTAGTTATTGGTTTTGTTGCCTGAAGAATTGTATACTATTTTTGACTTTTCAGGCTGAGATCATAGTGATATCTGATCTTGTCCTGGTTGAGTTTCACAGGTAATTGCTACTGAGAATCAGTGTTGTCCACTGTGAAACAGAGCAATAGGCCTTTCACACTTTACGCTCCAGCCAGCACTGTTATTGACAGCTTTCCAGTCAGGCCTAATCTAAATGATCTTGAGATAGCCACCACTTTCAGGATTTAAGCACGTCTGTGGTGGAAAGCACGGGGCCATTGCCTGTGATTGCCCCAGAGGGCTGTACTTGCTTTTGTACACAACTTTCAATCTCAAAAGTAGTCATGGCAGAACTACTTTCCTCTAACATAACACTGAAAAACTTACATCCAAATTTGAAAGGAAGCCTCCCATGTGTGCTCCTTCATTTTCCTTCATTTCCACCATTGCCCAAATTATACTTCAGAGAGGACTGTTTTCTCCCCATTGGGCTCCCTGTCTTGAAGCCTTGGCCTCAGCTCTTCCCTAGCCCCTCTCAAAACTCCTGAGTAAATTGTCTTCCAACTGCAAAACTGCAAAGTGGGTCAGAGGCTTTTCCCTTGGAAAAGTAGAAGGAAATCTTATACTGTTATGGTGAAGAGTTAAACCCTTATTGCACATTCCCTACTTCACTCAATTGTTTCCACTCAGGTTTCCACAGTCTTTACTCCACTGCTGTGCTTACACTGGCCAGCTCACTCTGCCCTTTTTTCCTGGACACATTCGTGACTTTTGAAACTCAGTTATGTCCTCCCTCTACTTTCATAATCCTTTCCTTCTGCTTTCTCCTCTTACTTCTTCCATCTGTTCATTTTGTAGGTCATCTTCTCTTGCCCTCACCATATGAGAATCCATTATCTATTGAGAGAATAGATAATTATTCTTCCTCTATACCTTATCTCTACCTGATCTTTTCCTGGTCCTTTCCCACTGTCGTATTTCATGAATAGTTTGCAGAGCCCATACCACCATCTGACTGATTCTTACAATGTGAAATCTCAGGTCGACACTGATGTCTTCTCCCAAGAGATTTCATAAGAGCTTAAGTCTAACAGCCATATTAAAAATAATTATTTTCCCACCAAGTTGCCTTCACCATCCAACATCTTCTGTCACATCATTATTTACATATCAAAAGCTTTCATCATTCAAGCCTGTACATTTCGGATGTCCCCAGCATGACATATACATACCATATCAGCAGCAATTTGCATCTCCTTGGTCAGTGCCAGGTTCTTCTTACTGTCTGTACAGCCTAACTTCCCTGAAGTATCAGTTCCTCTGAAGAGGTTTCATGACATTATCAGACAAAAATATGTGATTAAGATTAAATCACACCAAAGCTAAGAATAGGAGACTTCTTGTTCTAACAAAGTTTAGATTTTGCATTTCACCTAAATTGTGGCAAACTGCATGAATCTTGTGTCAAAATTTCTGTTCAAAGTTGAGACACACTTGGTACTAGACAGTAGGATGGAAATGTCGGTTCCTGTCTCTAGAACAGGAACAGTTGTGTAATCTTCAACAGTTGCATAGCAAGGTGTGTAGGAGAGATGGCTGCCTACAACTTCTTTTCCCAGTTTGGCTAGCTCTGCACAGATCAGGACACAGAAACTACACCATGAAGAGATTTAGAGGCTACCTCAAAACAACAATATAGATAGTCTAAACATCCTGAAAATCTTTGTAGGGTTGTTCCAGCCACAGTGGAATACACAGTGTCTTCTGGGTCATGCTAATGGACCCTGGGAGGAAGCTCCAAACCTCCTTCTTCTCATGTCACAGGCAGAGAAAAGACAAGATGAAAAGACACCAGTATCTGCAAAGTGTGGTGCCACACATGCACACCTTACAATGCCCAAGTAGTCTACGAGGTGAGAAGGAGCTCAGATGGACTCTCTTCACCCAAAGCTGCAAAATCTGTAGCTTGATCTTTTAAAGCAGATCTCTGGCATGTCCTAAGAAAGAAGAACCTTTTGCCTCTGTAGCCACAGAACAGGATCACTTCCAAATACAGCAATGATCTTTGTCTCTGGCAAAATCAGAAATTCAGCTACTAGAGTGATCATAAGGCTAAATAAGGCTATAGCTACCAGGCAGCAAATATTGCTAGCACTTTCTCATACTGCATGACCAGCACATGACAACCTGTCCAGTGGCACTGTTGATGGGTAGGACAGGGTGCAGAGACCAGACCTCAGTTAGGAACAGGCCTCCTTCCTCATGCCCTGCAATATAAGGAAAGGTGAGGGACAAGGAAGGCAGATGAGAAGAAGCTACTCCCAAGCTGAAGGTAAAGAGATGGCAGTGTCCCATTTTCTTGCCAGCTTTTCTGTCACACCCCTCCAGACCTGGTCAGGTGAGCACACTTAGACAAAAGTGTAGGGCTGCAAACGCAGGCAGTTATTCAGTATAAGGAGCAGCTGGTGTTTCTGCCTCCCCAGTTTTACTTAACAGAATAATGTTTACTTAACAACCAACATAGGGCTCCAAATGTACTTAGACCTTCATTCCCAGCTGTGGATCCTGCCGCCAGGAAGAAGAGCTGGAGGTCCTTGGCAGTTTCAATGGCAGGAGAAGCCCTGGAGAGAGCTGAGGGAGCCCCTTGACCATCAGCAGGAATCTGTGCTAGGACAGGAGAGTTGCCTGGGGGGAATTACCCATTCTGATGTGATTGCAGGGGAAATGTACTCAAAGTGTGACAGTCCCTGTCTATCACTCTGGAGAAACGCCACTGCTTCCCTTTTCCTAAGCTTCGTTTGTTACCCCTAGCAAGTGGCTGATAGAGAAGAAGTGTGGGTAAGCAACAGAGTGTGAAGAACTGAAGTGGCAATGCTGCTTAATGAAAGGCTACTCTAAATCACCCTAGGATAGCGGTCAAACCACCTACTACAGTAACCATACACTGGAGTGTGGAAAAGATATCATTGTCTCATAACAGCTTATAACTTGGGCCAACTGCCTTCACTGACAGCAAAAAGCATCCCCATTAGTTTCAGACTGTGAGTGCTTTAATCAAGTACATCCATGATCAGAGGTTCATGTGATCCTGCTCCTGTGAGGACTGGTAGGTCATCAAGACTGCTGCCCAGTTAGTTGCATGATTAGGCAAAAAAATGGTTAATTGGGTAAAAAGGTTGACTTGATCATTGATACATTTTTTTTTCCTATTTGTATTTAACTTTTGAGGGTTTTTTTTATTATGTCATCACATAAACCAGCACCTTAGTGCTTGTTTCCTCAGACCTCAAGGTACCAGAATTGCAATGCTCCAAGGGTAGAGCCATAATACATCTAACAGCAGGCCACAGAGACTACCTCTATGGCCTTCATAAATTCTTGGAGAGACAAACTCTGTATTCTCTTCTCCTTTTTATGATGGTCCAAAATGAGTAACACATGGGCCTCTCTTTTCTATATCAAAAAAGATTATCAGAATAAAGAAAGTGTTAAACACCCCACCCTTCTTTCCTTTGCAGAAACCAACTACTTTGAATATTCCACATCACCCACCTCTTCAATTTCCTGCAAAAAGAATTTACTTATTTAAAGGAGGAATACAAATATCCTCACAAGTCCTGTTTATGACATTCCTTATCAGAGATAGAAGGCAGACATGTATGTAAAGCACGGGACTAGACCTTTAAGTAGAAGCTTTCTCAGACTGCCTTGACCTTGATTTATTGCTGAACTCACACTGTACTATTTGCAGATCCACAATAGAACCATCCCTGTAAGAAACCAGTAAAAATAAATGGTTTTCCTGCATACAAGCCTGTGAACTGAGAGCCAAAGCTGAGTCCACTGAAGAGAACTGAAACTACAGCAAAGATTTATCTGAAGCCAAAAGGTTAAATTTGAAAGCCCTCTGATTAAAGTTTGACTGTGCATACTTTTATCAGCTAATTACATAAATCCAAAATAAATGAAATATGAAAACATAGCTAGGCTTTTCTCTCCAGCAGAAGATCTTAAGGCAGCCTCTCTAATTTATTTCAGCTGCAAGTATTCATGTATTCATTGAGCAACAGAGAGAACACTGGTAAGTGCTTGAAAAATAGTAATAGTAGGTAATGTGACAATGTCCTTTTATTGTGTTCAATAACTAATGGCAGAGTCACTGCAGATGAGCGGTAAAGAGAGGCCCCCTTGGAAGCTTTTTCTTTAATGTAATCACAGCTGGAGGCCAAGATTAATGTATCCACAGCTCCCCTGGGAAGCATCATAAATAAATAGGTCATGGTTTGGGTAGCAGCCATCCTCTGTTCCCTGTTAGGTCCTCTCTTCCCCAAGGAAATGGTCAAGACAGCAGACTGGCACCCACCTCCTCCAGGATCCTTCCAGGACCTGTGGTGGAAAATCCTGCAATTCCTGGGTGACCTGGAACAAATCAGAAGTGGGAGGAGGAGAAAGGGGTGTGTGTGTGTGTACACATTCAGCTCCTCCTGGTGTGAAATGGGGAAAAAAATCTTATTTTCTTTCTAGATGGGAGTGCTGGAAGGGTAAGTCCATAATTATTTATGGTGCATTTATACGTGCTTATAGGAGGAGCCTTAAAATGGCACCAAGAAAGAGGCTATCTTCTGCTCCTTTAGGAACAGGCAACCCTCAGAAACTGAAAGAGGATGAAGGGTGGTTTTCCTGTGACAGATAACATGGTTAAATCTCAAGTTATAGTTGTAGATTTTAAAACGTGAAGTATTTCCTTGTAAAAGCTAAACCACAGCAATAAGAGGTGACGGGGCTGGTTAGCCCAGGCCAAGGCTGTGCTGTGCAAACTACCCCAGGGACTCTGCTAGAAGAGGGCAAGGAAGCCTTCAGCCTCCCATCCTTCTTCTCCCTACCTGGTGCAGCTCTTCCATGGCTTCTCCAGCCTCCCCTGCAGCAAACCTGCTAGTCCAGTCACTCACCCTGTTGTCCCTAGCTCTGCTGCAGCACCTCTGTCCGACTGGAGCAGGTGGCAGGCGCTGCTGGTCCAGTCTGGATCCCAGGCCCCCGGGCCAGACCATGCGCCCTAGTCTGGCTGTCTGAGACCCACTGGCTTTTGCTAATGTGCTTACAACAGACAATGAGCAAAACAAACTGCTGGTGCTCCTGCTTGTGTCCAGGAACCCATGCTGCATCAGTTATGGTGGTCAAAGATGTCAAAGATCAATGGTTTCTTCTTTGGAGGCAAATGTTCTCTTTGGCGAAAAACTCCAGGAGCAACAAGCAGATTCATTGTTACTGAATAGTTTAAAGTTTATTATCAGGCAGTCTTTCCAATGTGAATATTTAGTCACTACTGTCTGCCCAGATAGCATCTCTTTTAAAACAAGGCAGGGGCTGCAAGGGCTATGCTTTAACTTTTCCTAAAGTACTTTTCTGTGGATCCAGATAAAGTCAGATATAGCAAGTGAAGGTGTCCAAACTCACCTGTCCAGTGGGCATGAGAGAAGCTACAAATTATCCTCCCAGAAGGGGAAGCAAAGCCATACACTGACCTGGTAAATGAGTGTAATTCACAGTGAAGCTTCCATTGTGCAGGGAACTGGCATTCAGAAAAACACAGTAAGACTGAAACTGTCTTCTCAAGGCTCCCATGGAAATAATAAAAAATCTTGAAGAGAGGACAGTTGGGAGCCAGTAAGTGAATAACAAGCAAAAGTATTGAGATAGGCAGTACAGACAGCCTTTCTGATGAGGTACAAAGGAAAAAAAATAAAAAGTGAGTGAACTGCGGTTAGCTGATGGTGATGGTAGTGTATGAGAGCATATTTGTTCCAGGGTGCGAGACAATGACTAGGATTACCAATGGACCAATTATCAGTCAAATCTCTGTATAAAGGCAGAGACGTAGTGCTTTTCGCTTACAGCACACACAGTCAGCTCCCATGAACTAATCTGAGAAGCAGACATGAGGTGATATTTTGATTCCCTTAGTTAAAATGACAAACAAGCGTTCACAAAGGTAACTTTCATGGCACAGTTAATGTGACCAAAAGCTACCTGTTGGTAAGAGGAGACCCTTTCTCACAAAAAATGAAACCAAGCAGGAGAGCTGGCTGGCATTGCACAATCTGTCACAAGGAGAGACAGACAGGAGCCCTCCCCGGTGCTATACGTGTGCATCTGGGGTAGCACTGTGTGATGGCATGTCTCCCTTCAGAGGGCAGAGAGACCAAAGATAACCCCAGGCACCACTCCAGCAACTCACACCTTACCTCATCACATGAATTCCTTTGCAATCAGCATAACATTGTTCTGCAGGCTGGAAACATCATGTAAAACCTTTGATCCATCCATTCTTTACCTAAGGGCAGCAGACAAATAAGATGGCTTCTCCTGATAAAAGAAAGGAATTCATTGTTTTTTTCAAGACAATCAGAAGTTCATTACTAGAGTTGTCCAAACTAAAGTTCCTGTTTCATCACCTCCATTCCCCTCCCTCAGCCTAAATAATCATTGGATCATACATCATTACAAATGCTAGTTTAATTGTTAAATTATGTTGTTCTGAATTTGGCTTGGAAATATGATTTTGAAATTAAAATCAATTTTGTTTCAATATTTTTATTTTAGAAGGTACAATGTTTTGACTTTTCCAATTTGTTGCTTTACTAGGGTGTTGTGGGTTTTTTTTGCTAACTGCATTTTCTTTTTGTAAAGAACAATCCACGACATCTTAATTGTCCCTCTTCCTCTGATGACAGACTGAAGATCAAAGTTTCTAGGTTTGGCTCTTTGAATAGAAAAGTGACTAATGAATAGCAAGCCAATATTTATCATTTATGTTTGAGTTCTCTCTCAGAAATACTGCCAGGGCTAGAACTATGGCTGGACCTAGTCATTAATATCATGGAGGATGTGTAAGTGCTCTGCTGAGGATTCTGCAGACCATGCAGATTCATTGCTACAGATGGTGTTAGCAAGGACATGGGAATCCGTCAGGAGCCTCTCAGAAATTGGAAGCACAACAGAAAGCAGAATAGGAATCATGCTGAGCAACCAAAGGCCTTCTCTGGGAGGTATGATCCAAAGAAGTGTGGAGAGGGACGTGAAGGGCAAGTAAATCTACTGATTCAACAAATGCACTCTCAGGTGTGGGAAAACAGCATCTAACTGCACTTTGCTTTATCTAGAATGGTCTTTTATGACACATGTCAGTCTTCGCTACAGGGACTTGAAGTATATGCTGATTACCTATGAACCTGTCAAGAAGCTGCCAGCTCCTTAATAATTGTATCAACAAGGAAAGTGCAGTACTGGCTGACATGACTTCAACTGAAATTATCCACTCCTAATCACTGCATTACCAAAAAGTTATCGGCTATTTGGAAGGAAATAAAATGTGATTGTAGAACCAAGAAAAGATGAATTATAAGAAAGACTAAAGGGCTGAAAGTCCTGTAAACCAGCATTGAAAAAGCTTGTGTGAGAATTGATTTATATCTGAAAAGTATCTGATAATAAAGACCACAGAAAAGAAAGTGAACTCTGTGTGATGGAGTGTTACAACACCTGGAATTAGTGAGAGGGAGACTAGAAAGCACTGAGCTGGAAGCAGTGCACAGGAGCAGACTTCCTGGCCAGAAGACTAGGCTTCAGAATGAATGAGCCCAGAGCTGAGCTGAAACCAGAATTCCTCTTCCAAATAAAAGCGAGCCAATATACTGAAATGCCCCATAAAGCAGACATTCCTGAGAAATTATATTGAGCAGTTCTGCCTAAAATAATATATTCCTGGTTCAGACTTGTCATTAACCCCAGACTGTAAATGTAATTGTGTGGTGTTTATTTATGTGATGCCAGTCCACAGTAATTTCAGTTATGTGTTGTGGACAATACAATTGCTTCAATGGCTGTTCTTTGTAAAGCCAGACGATTTTAAACCTTTAAGATTTGTTAGCATCTTACCAAGAATCGGATATGGTAGCTACCGCATAACTTCCATAAGCTGTTCAACATAAATTGATCTATTTTCTTACTTCCTGGAGTTACTTTTTCCCTGCATTTTACTACACAGCAATTAGTGGCTAGTAGTTATAGAGGTTAGTAGTTAGCCATAACAGACACTTTATTTCTTTTGGTAACTAGGTCTTGATGGTTTACATTATATTTTGGGAGCTGCTTACAATGAAACACTCCAAAGAGAGTAGTAATTGTATAATGCATATGACTAAACGACATGACTGAGCAAAATCTGAAAGATGTTTACAGAAGTGTTGTAACTTTTATACATCTGCTGTTTTGATTTTGGCTACATATACTTTACAGTGAACTCCCATACCCAACAGAAAAGAAAATACACTTTTTCATTGGTGTGTCTGTAAAGTCTTTTCTTGGTTATGCATACAGGTCTCAAAATCAGCGTATGTCCTCAGGCATAACTCCTTTGTAGTGGTCATTCAGGAACTGTGTTCTTTTTGCTGACAGACTTCTTGCAGACTGTCCAAGTAATTCTTGACATTTTGTTGTTGGTTTTGGACACCTGCCAACTATTGTTCACATCTGCAAAATCTGTGTCATCCCTACTGTCCACCAGAAACTGGGATATACAGACAGTAGAACTCAACTCTGACAAAATTTCCCACCTGTTTTTCTTCTATACATACATGCAAAGACAGCTTCTCTTTTCTAAGCCCTAGTTTGGTTCCTGAAGGTTCAGAACAATTTCTGTGGCACTTTTTCTGCTAAAGATACAAACTTTATTGCATCTGGTAAAACTATGTCCTATTTTTGCAATATCTCAAAAAATTAGGTAATTTTTTTGATTAGTGAAAACAGGACTGCTGCCAATTCCTCACCCATGAATACCACTTTTAGGAAAACAACCAAATATTGTATCTAAATATCAGGCACAAAACAAATCTAATAGGATCTTCAGGGCAGGCAGCAGGCATGAGTGTCAGCATTCCCCCTTGCCCTGTTGTGCGTACCTTGTCAGCTGTAGCATTTAGAGCCACAATCTACCCCAGCATCACTAGTCTTAGCATATGGAGAAGGTGGCATGCATCAACCTGTCTGATGGACTGCTTAACGACATGTCAACATATTAGCATGTCCATCACAAAATGTGCAGCATCCTTTTTGCCACCCCAGTTCTCTTTCCTGAGCATAAGCATTTAATCAGTCACTCAGGAGGCTGTAGTATTTTCCCAATAACATGCTACGAAGATGCTAAGGTTACCAAACTTCCTAACTTGCTTTTTAACTTGCTTTTCTTCCCTCACTATCTCTGATTCCTTGTTCTGCTCCTGGACTGGTTTTCCCTGAGAGTGGTCTGATCGTTCCTTTTTTCCCATAAACTCCAATGGAAGCACGTTATATGCAAGCCCCTTTCTGCTGTGTCTTTTTGGTATGGTTTTGGCATACCAAGGCATGTGGCATCATGGACATTTGTTTTGCCCTTGTATTGAATGAGAAACCTGGAGAACCATCTAGGACTGCAGACTAGAGCTGCACAACTTTGCTTCAGCACAAGGAAGATTTTCATTCCTATGAAACACAAATGTGAAGAAAGGCACCTAGCATTGCTTAGTGCAAATATTTATGCACACAGCATACACAAACTGCCTGTGTCAGCAGGATTATTGTGCTGGCAATGCCTGCTTGATCTTTGCTCTTTCATGGTCACAAGGACCATGTGTTACTCTGCTTTTTACTATCTGGTGCCTAGGGCATACCTTACTTCAACCAGAGTGCAGGGACAGAAAGGGAAAAGTAGTGTTCCCCTATGCTGCCTCCCTGTGGGGGTAATGAAAGTTTATCCCTGGATTTTGCCACTCCAGACTTGCCTAAAATAGTCAGCAGTGTGTGACTGTGAACTTTCCTCCCCTAAAATGAGAAGTAATTCCCACCAATACAATTCAGATTACATTTCCATGTAAATCCTAGGCTTGACTGGGTATAATTTGGAAACAAATATACTCTGCTGCTTCTTGATTCATTCACCAACATGGATAACTTCTAGAATATCTTACTTAATACAGAAAGAAGGAATAACAGTGTGAGTGTGTTTAAAACTTATTCTGAATGTACCTGAGTACTGGTATGGTCTAGAGACAGAATCTGTACATTCAATAATTCAGTTTCCTTCTCCATTCATGGAAAATGTGCTTTGACACAAAACAAGCATGTATCAGAGACCAGACCCCAGCTACAATACCTCCAGCAAAGTGTTCACCAAGCAAACCTTTGCTGCGAGAACAGGTTGCAACAAGAGGTTGCTTCACCAAGAGGCTCAGTTGTTGCTGGTTTACCTCCTACAAGCAGTTCTTCATAGGTCTGCTCATTGCTTCCTACATCCACTTCTGGACAAGTGCACTCCAGCTAGCAGCAGATCTGTTAATCTTTCTCAAAATGAGTAAGTGCTGCTTATGCTGCTGCTGTCTTTTTTACCCTCTCTGACTGCTGGTCACAAAGCTCATGAGGGCACCTACAACTGTCAGCCTGCCAGAAATTATGGAACAAAGAAAATGTTCCTGATGTTATGAAACACAAAAATTCTACTTATAGAACCACAAGCTGTGAAGATGAAGAATATCTTCTCAGGGAAGACACAGGCATGACCTCACTGAGTAGTGACATGTTGTATGTTCCAAAGCAACACAATACAGTCATGGACTTCTGTGCTTTCTGTAACAGAAAGAAAAAAGTCACCTACCATCTAAAATTCCAACAATACATTAATCTGGAAAGTTATCCAGAAACAAGGACTTTCTAGGTGGTATCAGTCAAACTCAAGGAAAGATCCTCCAAGAAACAGAGGAAATGCATGGCAGCACAGGCACGAAGCTGATCCAGCTCTAGAGAGCTGCATGAATGGGAGTATGAAGACAAGGGATGCTATAGATCACAGTGACAGCAATAGCAGATGCCCAGAGGCTAAACTGGCTGTTGAGGCTGCAAAAGAAGTTTGCTTCCTGCTAGGATTCCCATTGGCTGATGCAGTTTTTTTCAGCCCTGGCAGAGCAGGCTCTGCTGGTATATCTAGCAGCAGTGCTCCTGAGCGGGCAGAGATAAGGACACGCGCTGGCGGTCTGTCAAGACTGGAGAATGGATCTGAAGATGTTCCTAGTCTTCACTGCAGTTCTGCTTCACTCTACCCTGGGCTTCCCTATTCAGGTGAGAGCAATGCCATGCAACCATGTTCTGTTTTCTAATTGACCTGTTCTTCCTGGAGTGAAGTTGTGGAGACCCGTTTTGATAAATTCCCTGCAAGAAAAATATTAGTAATATAATAATAAATAAAGCAAATATAATCATTTAGTTCCTCCCTTTGGCCTCGTTTTGATGCTATTGTTGCTGCATTTATGAACTATGGAGGAATAATGCCTTTAACCTATTGGTTTTGCAGGAGAACTACGGAAACAGCACAACAAGTAAGTAAGATTTATACAGCATTTTAAAGACGACTGTTAAGTCTTGACTGTGTATCATACTTTGTTGGTGTGTGAGTGACTTGGCTTTAGAACATGTGAAAGCATTGACTCTCAGGCCTTTTGAACAAGGCCATGTTTCCTAATTTGTTATTGGGCTAAGTGCAGATGTGTTTTCACCCAGGTGTGCTTTACACATACTTTTGGGGTATGGTTTGTTATGTTAATTTAGATGTGCTTTCACAGGCTTGAAAATAAAATTTTAGTAAGACATTTTGATATTTGAGTGTTACAAAAAGACTGCTACTCATTTGCCTCCTTGCTTACCTTGGTGCAGCAGTAAGAGAAAGGGATGTCAGGTGTCAGAGAAAGATTTGCTTTGTTCTGGGATAGAAAACAAATAGTACAGGCTTAGCTGAACACCTTTTGTCAACTCACAAAATTGAAGGAGGTCATTGCAGCTCTCCAGAGAAGGTCAATGGAAATAAACCTGTAGGTAGACTTTAACCACAGCAATAAACTGCTAGGTTGGGGGTGATGTGTTGTGAAAGGAAGAGGTCTTGGAAAATTTGCTTGACATAGTCAGAGCAAGTAAATGGCTAATGAAAACTGACCAGTTCTTCTTTTGAGCTATCATTTATGGCATGGAAGCAAAGGGGTGTTGTAAAACTACTGTTCAGAGTATTTGGAGCCAGCTGAGGGACAAACTTGCTTGAGTTCAAAGTACTCAGTTGCTGGGACTCAAAGTTGCAGGGTTCCTGGGACAAATGCACACAACCAGTTCTAGTTTACTGTTATTACTGCTTTTTGTGCCTTTTCAGACATCTTTCAGTATTTACTCTGCAGGGAAAACGCGAACTGCATCATTTTGAAAGCCGTATCACACCAGACATTCATTTGATCAAGGACATGGCAGATGCCTTCTGTGATGTCTCATCTGGGTTTTAAAAACGGGTTGCAGGCTTTATGTGCCTAGGAATCTGGAGCCTAATTTCCACTGACTCTGACTAGTCAATTAATGTAGTGCCTCTTGGGTGCATAAATTCTGAATCTGGTCAACCCTAATCAACATCTCAAAAATGTGCTTCCCTGCAGATTTTTTTTAGATGCCATGGATCTCTCTGATGCAGCTGGTAGGAACTGACTGAAGTTCTCTATAATAAACTACCATTTACAGTGGACTTCCATTGCCATGTAACTTAAGTAACAGTCTGGAAAGATAGACTGAAGGCTTTTTGGGTCAATAAAAGCAATACTGTTGAAGGTTCTAGATAGATTCTGAATAGGAGAAAGTCCCTTCAGTATGTTTGGACAAAAAACACTGTGAAAAGGGAAAGGTGCTGCAAGGTGTGACAGAGCTTGGCACATCTTCTATTGAAAAAACATGGTAGAAAGGATAAGGAACACAGATAGGCTTTGAAATAAGAACTACTTGCATAAGTGTTCTCTGTGTCAGTGTTGGATAGAAAAAAAGATAGTGGTTTTATATTTTGACAAGAAGAGTGCAATTATTGGCAAACTGGAAAAGAGTGCCAGAAAGGCGTGCAGCATATCCATCATACTTAAGAACAGGTCAAACAAACTATGGTCAGGAATAACATAGATAAAACTGTTTCTGCCCTAGGGAGAGCAGACAAACTGGATGACCTCTGGAGGTCCTTGCAATTTCTAAAGTGTTATGATATTTTAATAATGAAGTTTCTGCTCAGAAATGTATATATCAGGTCAGATTTTCACTTCCATGTTTGTATCTAGAAACTGACATTTGGTAGAAATCAAAAGACATCACACTAGAAAGACACCTTAGGAGTCAGAATGGTTCCAAGCTGCTGTCATTCTGAAACTGGGATTATTTGTCCCATGCTAAATTATAGCCTTCATCTCATTTTATAACTTTACTCTTTGACACTGGGAAACCAGCGAGGATTGTTGAGCTGGTTAGCCTGCAACTGTTGCAGTTATATCTAGGGACAAAGCATATTTTTGTCCCTAGTTTCCTTTGTCATTTTCCACACTGAAGCTGATAAAATGCTTTGATGATTCTTAAATGGTAAAAAAACAGGATTCTGTCCCTCAGCATGATCTACTAGGAATTTTCATAGCTGTTTGTCTAAACATCAATTTAATTTCTGTGCCCATGCATTGGTTAGTGCACCCCATTCCCCTCCAAGCAAAGGGACCTGCCAAAGACATTCCCATGGCTGAGGAATACCGTGCTATTGAACACTGTGAAGTTGCATTCAGAATCTAATTTGCCTCTTTTGCTTGTCTTTGTCTTCCTTGCTTTTTGCAGCAATGGAGCCTACTGAGGTAAGGACATCTAAGTCAGCTCTTTTGATCACTTTGGGGTTCAGCACTGTGGAAAGTGAGGTCAAGACTCATGTACTCCACACAAATCTCCACCTGTGCAGGAAAGTTAACTCAGATCAAAAGTATAACAGAATGGGCAGTCTCCATCTCTGTTCCATTTGTTGCTCCACAGTGCCCAAATATAGCCCACATCACAGGAAGATATGCCTTCTTTGGGGTCATAGAGAAAACTCAAACTCGCTTTTTATTTATACAAGGCAAGGGAAGTATGGCAATCTGTTTTTCTACGGACATATCCACCACAGTCAGGTATGAGCCCACAGTTCCCTAGAAGCAGTATGTATTACAACAGCCTTTCACTACTGTGTTGTGAGGTGATACTGGGAGGATTTAATTGGTGATTTAATCAATCTTACAGTCCTACTTGCAGGGACATAAATAAAGCTGGAAAATCTGAAACTCACTCCACACTTTAAATTGCATTTCCCAAGCCTCCTATGTTGATTCCCTTTATGATATCCATATTTGCCATGACATCCAAAAAGAAGTACCACACCATGGTACTTCTTTGCACATGGCACAGTATATAAAAGCTCACTGTGCTGGTGAAAGATACTTTCAGTGGTAGTCTGGACACTTTTGATCCTTTGCATGTTATATTATTTAATATCTATGTTATAATATGAAGTGTGAGATAATACTAATGCATCATTCTTGCAGGTTACTACAGAAGAGGATATATACGGTATGTATCATTCCATGTAAATGGAATTTGTATTTGATAAGATATACTGGTGGCTAGCTACCCAGTTACTCCAGAAAATAACACATACTTAACATTTTAAAGACATTTTAAATTAATGTGCTCATCATAATATATCATACAAAGCAGAGTCTCTTGGTTTTAGCCAGTTGCTTGGCTTTGCTAAAAACCTCAGCTGTTACTTTTGCTAAAAGTAGCTCTTCTTAGGCAATGTCCTGCCTTAAGTCACTTCCAAAGGTTACAGAAAGTGCAGAGGCCATGTGCTTGTGCTTCTAATTGTTGTCCAGACTTATTACATAATACTCAGAGTTGGCTGATTCTACTTGTAAGGCCTAGGAGTCCCTGATGCTGGGCTTAGCTGGAGTCACCAGTCTGGCCCATGGAATAGTAATGCAGTTCCAATTTCATTGGTTTCAAGGGTTTTTCAAGAGGCCAGCATGTCCAGCAGCAAGCAGCAGGACTGCTCTCCATCCTTTTTTGCTCCTGGTGTCTTATGTCGGGGGTTTGAGTGTGAACTGTGCATGCAGAAGGAAAACTGCTGTCTTGAGTGCACAGAGGGAGCCATGCAACCAGGTGGCTGCCTGAGTGGGACAATACAAACTTACAGAAGCCAAAGGTCCAGGCCTCAAAATGCAATGGCTAGGAAAAAAAAAATAAAAAGGGGGAGAGAGGGAAAGATTGAAAGTGAATGGCTCTTCGGACCGGATTAATGGCAAAATAACTGCAGCTGGGAGGTTCACAAGATTGTGTAGCTGAGCGAATACCTGCATGACTGAATACCACACCAGTCCCAAAACAGGCTTTGTAAGTTTTACATGCAGCTCTGTAATCAGGACCAGATCTAAGTGAGCTAGCTCCTGGAAACTGATCAGGTTTAAAATCAGGATTCGTATTTTCCCTGGGAATGAGAAAGTGTATTTCTTTCTTGTATTTCTGCACAGAATCTCCATTGCCTACAGAGACTGACTCTGAGGACGAGGTTATTTTTAACAGAATTCTGAAAGTTAACAAAGGTAATGCCACCAAAGCCCTGCTTATAATGGGTCTGTTGCTTATTGGGAGTCATGTGGGAGGTACAATGTCTTACCACAATCTGTGCAAATATTTTTCCCATCTTACACACCATCATATAAGAGATGCCCAGAAACAGGCCACTGGGACTAATGTGTCATCTGCTGAAGCCCCATGGCATCTCAAATCTATAGTGTCAATATCAAAGATGATACCAGATGTGGAGGCAACTGAACTATGCAGGCAGCTTCTTCAGCTTTAGCTGTCAACATCTTTGTCATTCTTTGGACATAAAAAAAGAACTTAGATATTTGGATGCTTTATTATTTGACTGCCTTTTTCTTGAATGCAAGTATCACTTGCATTCAGTCATCATATGGCTTTGCTTTGTAGTACAGACTCCTAGATAAGCTGTGGTCAATTCCATGCGCCCTGACCAGACTTCCTGCTCCTTGATTCTTCCAAATATTCCTCATTCTGTCAGCTTGTCTTTCTCACATTTTCCCCTTCATTCAAGAAGCTTTATTACTGTTTGTAGAAATGGACACCAGACATTCCCTTTTTTTTTTTCCCCTCCCCACTCACTTCTCTTTTTGGTTTGCTTGCCCTCTTGGGTTTCCTTATTGGCACCTCCTGCCTTTGCCCTTTCTGGGCAGATATCTGATGCCATTCATTAAGTGTCACATGATGGATGATGAAATAGTACCAAAGTATAGCATCCCTCTCACTGTTGCAACTGCTTTCAGTCATTCCCTGTCTTGCCTCAACCCCATCAGAGTTGGATCTTCCCACCTCTCCTCTCAGCTGAGGACACAGCAGCAAAGGTAGGGAAGCAGATAATGTCCATCTAGCCCAATAGTCCCTTTCTCATGCTAGCCAGGAGCAGATGCTTAGGGACAAATAGAAAAGGGAGATGAATAGAGTGGCACTTTTCCAAGTGTGCTTAGCAAACGTCCAGCAATCTATGGGTCAGATACTTCCACCCTTTCTCTCTCACCACAGACAGCTCTCAGTACTTGCAAGAAGGTGACATAGCTCCACAAAGGAGTCGCAGTGCCATCAACTGTCGCCATTGCAATTGGCTCCAGTCCAGTGATGGGATTGTTCGTGTTCCCTATGTCTTGGATCCTACTTATGGTGGGTGTAAATTTCAGTAACTCTTTTTTTTTTTTTTTTTTATCCAATAAGCTTCAGGTAGAAACCTACTTCTAGTAGCCAGACAAACACTTGATTAAATAAATTCTAAGAATTTACTTGTGCTCTGCAAGCACAGATGAATCATAAACTACAAAGACCTGAACAGGAAAAAGAAAATAGATCAAATTTCCTTAAGAAGTTTGCATCCATAATGTTTTGGGTCTGGTCTCTTGGAGATAAGAATGATCATTCTCTCTAATGGTACCTGCCAGAACACCTGCCTTTATAAGGTTCATGCCTATTGCATTGTGGTTTCAGTGGCCATTAGCAAAATAGCTTCCCATAGCTGGCTCCAAGTGTCCAGTCAGAAGATACATCAACAATCACCACTATAATTTAAAAGAAGTAGTTGAAAAAAAAAGGCTTCCACCTGATTCCATTTGGACAATTATCTGGATAAAGAGGATCTTGTGCCAGGCTATTAATATCTTAAATGAAATTCATTACCAAGCAAAGGTGAGGAAGAGCTTAGGCTAACGTTTCTGTCCCTCATTTACCCTGTTTTTGAGCACATGTGAGATCTTAATGACACCTGTCATTGTCCTTGTGTGACCCCCAAAATTAACCATTTCTTCTTCAGAGGAGAGCCACATAAAGGGGATCCATGATGCCATGGCAGAATTTGAAACACTGACTTGTATTAAGTTTGTGAAGCGCAAGACAGAACGTGACTACCTCAACATTAAATCTTCCGATGGGTGAGTTGAATGATAAATTGACAAGTTATTTCTTCATTTTTTTCAGTTCTTCACTACACTCATTCTCTGTGACCTTAAAGAGGAAAGAGGGATGGATTTAGAGAATAAACTTTATGTTTTATCACAGTGCCAAGGCATCCTCCTTGGGTACCTTGCTAGCACAAGGACTCAGCAATTATATCAAGACTCATTGAAGACACTGAAGTCATGCAGGTCATGGGAAAGTACCATTAAGGTGGAAAGAATACCTAAGCTCATGTTTTCTGTGTGGTATAATGCACACTTGAGCACAATATACAACAGATTACTGTAGGTCTTATTTGCACAGGCGAAAACAATTTCAGCTTATGAAATAAACAGTTCTCTGAATCACACAGTTGGCTATCAAAGTCAGAAAAGGAGACTATAAGAGAATTGTTCAGTACCCATTAGCTTGAAAGTGCTATTCATCTTAGCTCCAGCTCTGATACAGTGTTCAGTATTTTGGAAAAAAAATTGTTATTTCTAGGGAGTTAAAGCCACTGTGTACAGAAAGTCAGAATGCAGGAGCCTCCATGCTAATGAAGGCATTGCAGGAAACTTTAGTGATGATCATACTGTTTGTTGTTTTCTACGCCATAGTCAGTTTTGCCCTTCTGTAGACTGTTGATTATCAGGATGGATAGGAAGGAATCCTTCCACTCCCACAAGACATGTGTGAAGCAAGGTTCTCTGTATTGTCCCTTTGCCTGCCTGACAATAAAAATCCCATAAGTCTTCTGTTGGTATTCAATACCTCTCTCAGCTGCTGGTCCCACTATGGGAAAGTAGGAGGTGGACAGACTGTCTCTGTGATGAAAGGAGGCTGCACATGGAAGGGAATAATTCAACATGAACTGGACCATGCTCTGGGCTTTTTGCATGAACATTCTCGAAGTGACAGGGATAAACATGTGAAGATCATGTGGGAGTACATCAGTCCGGGTAAGTACCTTTGCTCAGTGTAGAAAGTAGTGTAGATACATCTACTGTTCCTAACACTTCCTTCTTCCCTGAAGGGAGTAGATAGGAAGCAGACTTTAAGTACTATATCCTATATTACAGCTGATAGACCAGACTTCAAGAAATTTGAAAACTCCAATAACCTGGGTCTTCCATATGACTATTCCTCAGTAATGCACTATGGCCCGTAAGTAGCTGCATGTCATTGCTTTTGTTGGAACTCAAATCTTATATTAGATTTAGTTTCTATAATAAATCTCTCCTAACTACCAGTTTCCTCATTTCCCCTTCTGAGAAAAACACTGTGAGTCAGTTCAGACAAGCCACTCCCTAAGATTAATTCATTATGCTTTATCTTTCCATTAAGGAGACATTCACAGCTGAACCTGGGAGGAAAGGAGGGCATCTTGAGATTGACTCTTACTGCTGGACATCTTAATCAAACCTATTTGATCAGCACTGTTAACCATAACCAGCAACTTGTGTACAGTTCTTATTCTCCCTCCAAATCATACCATTAAAACCTGAAAGAAGTAACTGTACTTAAAAAACATAGTTTTTCATTGTTGGGTTTTTTTTTTCAGATACACATTCACTAATACCACTGGGAAAGCAACTATTGTGCCAATTCCTGATGGATCAGTACATATTGGACAGAGGCAGGGGCTGAGCAACTTGGATGTGGCCAAAATCAACAAACTTTACAATTGCAGTAAGTATCTCAAAGCCATCCTTTCATCTTCTACTCAGATCCTTCACAGAGATGTTTGGGCACACTGCAGAGGCAGCAGTTTCTCATCAAAGACTGTGAGACTATTCTCCTAAATTCATGGTACCCATCAGGGTTACTCTGGGAGAAAATGCAAAGGTGAAGCTGGAGGCACATTGTGATTAGTGAGAAAATGCTTTCTGCTTCCAAATTAGATCAAACACATTCACTATTGGGATAAATGGCTGGATGCCACTGGCCTAACTGCATACCATGTTGGACACTTCACTGGAGTAATTTGGTTTCTTACAGCTCAGGAGACAACTATAAAACCCACAAAGAGCCAGACATCTCTGTTCCTCATTGCAGTTTGTATTTAAGACCTGATCCAAACCAAAACAGTTGTAGGCTCCTCTGAACTGGAAGAGTTCCATGATGCCTTGTCCAGTTTTCAAATATTTAAGCTGTCATTCGAAATTTGTATGTATTTTTAACTGTTTAATTTTAACCTCTGCTAAAAGAAGTTCTCCCACACAATCAGAGAAATTTATTCAGTCACATGAAAAAAACATAATGAATAAGGTATTACCCCTTGCACAGAGGAAAGCCCAAGTCCTCCTCCTAAGCTGAGAATTTAATCATTGCAGAGACATCATATTTGCACTTGACTCTTCTAACATGACTTGACTTCCCCATCTCAGTGGAAAACAATGTCACCAACTTCAGTGAATTGAAACCTCTCACACTCTTTATAGAGGTGCAGAAAGCGATCCCTTGCTAGACTATGGAGCTAATCAATAAGAGCTAATCAAAGAAGCTAGTGATTTTTCCAAGCACTACTTTACTTTCCATTTTGATGCAGATACTTAAGCACTATGTGAAAACTGGGACAACATGATTCTTCATTTTAATCAAGACATATCAATACTCTGAAATGAATGCTGTCAGATCAGAAAATCGAGACCAGTCCATTCTGAAGAGATTGTAATTGTAAATGAGTGGAAGCTTCTGCAAGCCTGGTGCTGAAGCAAACATTGTTTCTTTCTCAGGTCGCTGCAGCACTATTCTCGATGCAGCATTTGGGTCACTGACATCTGCCAACTACCCAAGAAATTACTCAGATAACACCAACTGTGTGTGGCTTATCCGAACCCGATCCAGAAAGGTAATCATAGGTTAATAACGATCTTAGAATATGGTTGAACTGACTTTCTATGTTAAGCATTTTATGCTCTGTCTGCATTCCATTTGCCAGATAAGCTCTTTTCCATGAGACAGATTTCAGACTAGTCTCTACTTCTTCTTCATGTCCTTAAGCCAGGTATTGGCAAAGACAGCTGCAGAGTTGTGATTTTGAAAAACCTCCAAATGTTGGGCTTCAGGTTTGCAAAATCAAGACAAAGCAGTCTGAGCATGGGAGTATTCAGTCACAGGCCCATTAGATCTGAACCCTGAAACTTCAGGGGATGAGAGTCAAGGCTGGGTAAGCACTTCTAGTTCGGGCTTGGCTATAACTTAGATTCTGTCTGTTTTAAAGGACGCTCCATGAAAGAAGTAACATACATGTATATTAAAGGCTAATTTTTCTCTTCCCTTCCAGATTTCCCTGCAATTTCAAGCCTTTGAGCTGCAGACAACCAGAGGCTGTCAGAGTGATTATGTTAAAGTTTATGATGGCTCCAGCAGATCTTCTACAGTTCTAATGGACAAGACCTGTGGATCAAAGATACCCAATAATGTAGTTGCTTCTAGTAATCTTATGCTCATAGAGTTCATCACAGATGGTACTGATACAGCTTCTGGTTTCCAAGCCACATTTACTTCTGGTAGGTCTGAGAACAAGGAGAATGGCAAAGAAAAACAACCTGTTTCAAATCAACCTTCCTCTTCACAGAAGAAAAACTGTTTGAGGAACTGTTCTTTACAAGAGCCGTCACTTCCTACCTTGCTTTTGATATAATGGATAAGTCCTACACTGATACCATTTATTCATTCAGGCAGATGGGGCCATGCTCAGGAAGAGTGGTGTTAGCCAGGTGATTAATTTGTTTGCCTTGCCTCTCAGAGGTATGCCATTCCAAAGCATGTCCTATTAAGGGTAACATCAATTTAATGTTACTGCTAGTGTTACTAGCACAGTAGAAAGGGAATAAATCATAATGCAGTATTTGAATACATCACTCCTCTGAAAAAGATGCAGTTTTTAATCACAGAGTTCAGAGGGCAAGACAAATCTATGGTGAACCAGGTCACCCAGCCCCATGGCAAGAAGAGAGGCAGTATTTCCATGATCAGCATCCCTGGAATGTAGCCACCTAAAACACATTTTATTCAGTCCCATTTAATTAAGAACTAAGGCCACAACTACCACAGGCTTCCAAGTTAGCATGTATCAGCTGGAATAAAGAAATGCCTGTGTGCGTATCTGTAGCCTACAGCAATTGTATAGTAGTGCAGCTTGCCTTAGTAGGAAAGCAAGCTCAACTATGTCATATGACTATGTATTTGTCATGGGATAAGAACAACCTCACTGAGTTTGCATAAATCCACTGAAATGCAGTAATTTAACTGTATACCCACACCAAACCAGCAGTTTTGCATTGTCCATCTATTTTTGTCAGTTGTAGCTATGGAAGGAAAGAAGAATAAGAAAATTCCCTGTGCCACTTTGTTGTGTCAACAACTATAAAATAATCCTAGCTGTCAGATAAAATGTGATTTAACATTTATTTATTTTAGAGATACTACAGTTTGTTCAGAGAGCTCTGAAAGCTAAATGTTCTCTCATTTCACTTACAGTGAGGACCCAAAGAAAACCTGGTATCCACAACTGACTTAAAGAAGAAAACTCTAGTTTGTGAATATTGAAATTATGTGTTTCCTACTTTGCTCCTACCCTGGCTTGGATGAGTATGAAATTTAATTCTACTAAGAATCGACATTTTCATCTTCCTGAGAAAGATTATTTCCCAAGCCATATTAATGTATGAATTCTATACATCCTTTTGTCTGCACAGTTAAGTTATTACCTCTTCCTATTTAACAACTGAATAAAAAGCTTCATTAAAACAAAAGTTTCCCTTTCTATTTTCCCATAGTCCCTTCCAGCTATGTACACTATCAATGTGGTCTTAATTCTTAGCCCCCTTCATTCAGAATGAATTACTATGTGAATTATTGCAGGAGCTTGACCCCTACAAATCAATGGGCCCTGACACCATCCAATATTGTGGAGTTCGGGATCCTGCTGAGTGTGCTGAAGGTCAGCTCTAAGACAAGGGTTCTTGATTTTAGAAGAGCAAACTTCAGTTCATTCAGGGCTCAGTTGGGAGGGATTCGATGGGAAGCTTCCATGGAAGACAAAGGAGCTAGTGAGTGCTGGGAATTCTTCAAGAACTCTCTATTGGAAGCACAAAGCCAATTTATCCCCTACAAAGGAAAAGGAAGTAAGCAGAGCAAGAGGCCCCCATGGCTCAACCATGAGCTCCTGGCTCTACTGAAATCCAAAAGGGAAGCATACCAGAGATGGAGAAGTGGAGAATTATCTGTCGAGAGCTACAAGGGCATTGCCAGAGTGTGCAGAGATGCAGTTAGAAAAGCAAAAGCCCAGCTTGAATTTAAACTGGCCATAGATGTCAAAAACATCAAGAAAGGTTTCTTCAGACATGTCAACCACAAGCAGAAAAAGAAGGAAAACATAGGCCCACTGTTAGAATAGGAGAATCAATCACCAATGATGCAGAAAAGGCAGAAGTCCTCAACACCTTCTTCACCTCTGTCTTTACCAGCACTGTCGGGTTCCAGGCTTTGGGAATGAAATTGCTGGTTGATCCAAACACCGACCCACCATCAGTGAAGGAAGAGTTAGTGCATGAATTCTTACAGGAGCTTGACCCCTACAAATCAATGGGCCCTGACGCCATCCACCCGAGGGTGTTGAGAGAGCTGGCTGACGTCATTGCAAGGCCACTCTCCATAATCTTTGAGAAGTCATGGAGAACGGGGGATGTCCCAGAGGACTGGAGGAAGGCAAATGTAGCCTGATGAAATTTGCTGATGACACCAAATTGAGTGGGGAAGTAGACACTCCAGAAGGGAGAGCTGCTCTGCAGGAAGATCTGGATAGGCTGGAAGAGTGGGCCAGCAAGAACCTTACCAAGTTCAACAAGGAGAATTGTACAGTCTCGCACCTGGGAAAACATAATCCAGGAGTGCAGCACAGACTGGGATCCACCTGGCTGGAGAGCAGCTCTGTGGAAAGGGACCTGGGGGTCCTGGTGGACAGAAAGCTCAACATGAGCGAACAGTGTGCTGCTGTGGCCAAGAAGGCCAACAGGATGCTGGGTTGCATCAAAAAGGGCATCACCAGCAGAGGTAAAGAAGTCATCATCCCGCTCTACTCAGCGCTTGTCAGGCCACACCTGGAGTACTGTGTACAGTTCTGGTCCCTGCTATACAAAAAGGATGTGGATAGGCTGGAAGGGGTCCAGAGAAGGGCCACCAAGATGATCAAAGGAGTGGGAAGCCTGCCATATGAGTATAGCTGGGAGAACTGTACTGGAATTAACCTCTGGAGCTTAGGAAAGGGAATGATTGGATCTTTCTTGGTTAACCTTGAGGCTTCCCAATTTAGGATGGCTAAAGCAACTGTTTTTAATTACCTTATTAATTGTATTCATAATCATATCTACTGGTTGTCTTATTCAGTGTACCCTGAGGAGATATAAAGGAATGGTTTGAGACTCAAAAAGGGGGAAGATGATTGTAAGAGAAGAACCCCCACCTTGGAAAGAACAGATATTGTATGTTTAATGAGCATGAATCTAGACTCCTTTAATACTAAACCTAAGCTTAGGGATGGGATATCTTGGCCATCAGCGATTGTCCATTTAATCAAGGACAAGCGTTGCTTTTAGAAGAAAATTATGGAAAGTTGGCAAGAGAAAATAGCCTTAAATTGTCCTTGTGTAACATGTGACCTTCCTAGAAAGGTTGGACTAGATGATCCTTGAGGTCCCTTCCAACCTGTGATTCTGTGATTCTGTGATATGGGTAAAAAGGGTTAGGGTCCATTCAAAGTGTGTCTGTTGTGGCGCCCCATTTATACCCTGGGCCAGATGGGAGCTGTGGTCATAATTTGTCATGATCTAGAAGCTTCTCTGAACCAAGGCATCTCATTGGCTGCATACCCACTGTTGTTGCTGCATGTGATGTAACTGGTGACTCTCTAGCAGTTGGGGGAGGTGCAATGAGATGGCTGGTACAGGTGCTAATGATGTCATTGGTGGCTGATTTGGTACTAGGTCACAGGCTTGCAGCTGGCTTATGCAGCTTTTTGTAATGCCAGAGATGCCTGAGTAGGTGCTAGGGCAAAAGCAGGCCCTTGGCTTTTGCAGTGCTTGTGATGCCACTGGGGACTCTGTGGCAGGTACACTCTCCCCCTTACCCCTTTCCCCCCTCCTCCGGATATTTCAGCTTTTGGCATGCTGATTGTGCTCTTTTGTGCCTTATTTTCAAGGCTTTTGTGCTTTGCCATGACCCCAGGCATGTAAACTCCTCGGTAGGGGAGGGGTAGGAGAGGGGAAATGTCTCGGCAACAGAGGGTCTGCAGCCAATGAAGTGCCCTAGTTCAGAGAAGCCTCTAGGTCATGACCAGTTATAACTACAGCTCAGATCTGGCCCAGGGTATAACACCAGCACCACTGAAGACCCCTTTGGAGCGGTCTTCCTGGAGCAGTAGGTTTATGTTCGAGGGTGTTCCCTTGGGCTGGTACGCTGCCTAATGAAACCTCCTTGGATTAAGTGCCCTCACCTTCTTTTGGGTGAGTTATTTCCTCTGGATATAACCCCGACTGCATCTGCCTGCCCTGCCCCCACCCCTCCAAGATCGAGTGATTACACTTTCTGGGTACTCAGGACAGGGGGAGAGCTCCTTTTGTGAGTGAGTGTGTGTGGGCACTTTGGACCATCATTCTTGTGTGTAAACATGCAGTAATAATACCTCAAACCTGTTATGTGTTAAATGTTACTGTAGGATTTATTGAGTTGAGTTTACACCTGTTTCTCACTGGATTTTATTGTGGTTTTGGCAGTTTTATGAAATGAAGTTGGTTTTGTCCTTTGTTTAGTGTACCTCCATAACAGGCTTTCTAGCAGTTGGGGCAGGTGCTCATGATGTCATAGGTGGCTGATTTGGTGCTAGGGTATGAGCATGCATCTGGCTTCTGTAGCTTTTTTCAATGTCATAGGTGCCTCTATAGGTTCTAGGGCAGAAGCAGGCCCTTGCTGTGCTGCTGCTTGTGATGTCATTTGGAGCTGGGTCACTTTGAAGACAGGAGATGACCTTTGGCTTTTGTAGCTTTTTGTGATATCATATGAGCCTGAAGGTGCTAGGGCAGAAGTAGGCCCCTCACTTGTGCTGGTCCTTGTGATGTCTATTTGAGCTGAGTTGCTGTGATAGCAGGACATGACCCCTGGCTTCTGCAGCTTTTTCTGATGTCATAGGCGCTTGAGTTGGTGTGAGGGCAGAAGCAGGCTCTGGTTTGTGTTGCTGCTTTTAATGTCCCTAGTGTCTCCCTAGGAGTTGGGCAGGTGCAATGAGCTGTCTGGTGCAGGGTCTCATGATGTCATTGGTGGCTGATTTGGTGCTGGGGCATGAGCATACAGCTGGCTTCTGCAGCTTTTTGTGATGCCATAGGCACTGGGTAGGTGCTAGGGCAGATGCAGGCCCTGATTTATGCTAAGCTTGTGATTTCACTTGTAGCTGAGCCACTTTGAAGGCAGAAGCTGGCCCCTGGCTTCTGCAGATTTTTGTGATGTCATAGGTGCCTGCTAGGTGATAGGGCAGATGTAGGCTCCTGAGATTTGCTGGGCTTATGATGTCACTTGGGGCTTGTGATGTCACTTGGGCCTGAGTCTCTTTGAAAAGAAGAGCTGGCCTCTGGATTCTACTGGTTTTTGTGATGTCACTGGTGTCTCTCTAGTAGTTGCAGCATGTGCAATGAGCTGTGTGGTGCAGGTGCTCATGATGTCATAGGTGGCTGATTTGGTACTAGGGCAGGAGCAGGCAGCCAGCTTCTGTAGCTTTTTGATGCCATAGGTACTGGTAGATGCTAGGGCAGGTGCAGGCATGAGCATGCAGCTGGCTTCTGTAGGTTTTTTGTAATATCATAGGCCCCTGTGTAGGTATTTGGTCAGGAACAGGCCCTGACTTCTGCTGGTGCTTGTGACGTCACTTGGACCTAAGTCACTTTGAAGACAGCAGCTAGCCCCTTGTTTCTCCAGCATTTTGTGATGTCATAGGCACCTGCATAGGTGCTAAGGTAAAAGCAGACCCTGGCTTCTGCCAGTGCTTTTGATGTCACTTGCAGCTGGGTCCCTTTGAAGGCAAATCTGGCCACTGGCTTCAGCAGCTTTTTGCGATGTCATAGGTGCCTGAGTAGGTATTGGGACATAAGCAGGCCCTGGCTTCTGCTGGTGCTTGTGATGTGTCTTGTGGCTCCCTAGCAGTTGAGGCCGGTGCAATGAGGTGGCTCGTGCAGGTGATCATGTTGTCATAGGTGGCTGACCTGCTGCTAGGGCATGAGCATGCAGCCAGCTTCTGCAGCTTTTTCTTATGTGGTAGGCACTGGGTAGGTGCTAGGGCAGGAGCAGGCCCCTAGCTTTGCCAGTACTTGCGATGTCACTTCGATTTGAGTTACTTTGAAGGCAGAAGCTGGCCGCTGGCTTCTGCAGGTTTTTGTGATGTCATAGGCACCTGTGTAGTTTCTAGGGCAGAAGCAAGACCCTGTGTTGTGCTGGTGCTTGTGATGTCACTTGGACCTGAGTCGCTTTGAAATCAGGAGCTGGTCCCTGGTTTCTGCAGCTTTATGTGATGTCCTAGTCACCTGAGTAGAAGCTAGGGCAGATGCAGGGCCCTGACTTGTCCTTGTTCTTGTGATGCTGCTTGGACATGAGTCGCTTTGAAGGTAGAACCTGGCCTCTTGTGTGTGGAGCTGCTTGAGATGCCCATCAACTATTTGGGAACAGGACACGGAGAAAATGCCTTGTCTGTGCAGCTGCTTATGTTGTCACTGATGGCAGAGTAGCTGATGGACCAGGAAAACAGAGTGCTTTTGTGCAGCTGTTTGTGATGTCACTGGTGGCTCCGTAGCAGTTACATCAGGTGCATGCAGCTGGCCCATGCACATGCTTATGATGTCACATGAGCCTGAGTAGAGATAGGGCAGGAGTATGCACCTGGCTTTGCATCTGCTTGTGACATAAGTGATGGCTGATGACCTGACAGGACAGAGGCACGTCCCTAATTTCCTCAGATTCCTGGAAGGCCACTGTTGGCTGAGCAGCCAAGAGGTGCTATGCAGGAGCCCAGGATGTGCAGGTGCTTGTGATGTCATAGTTGGCTGCTTTGGTGCTAGGGCAGGAGTTGGCTTCTGGGTTGTGCAGCCTCTTCTGTTGTCATAGGTGTGTGAGCAGGTGCCAGTGTGGGAGCAGGACCTGGCATGTAGAGCTGGCTGTGATGCCCCTGGTGGCTAAGGAGTGGTTTGGGTATGACTGAACACCTGGCTTTTGCTGGTGCTTGTGATGTCAGTGGTGGCTCTCTGGCAGTTGGGGCATGTGTAAGGAGCTGGCTGGTGCAGGTGCTCATGATGTCATAAGTGGCTGATTTGGTGCTAGGGCATGAGCAGCCAGCTTCTGCTGCTTTTTGTAATGTCATAAGGGCCTGAGTAGGTGCTAGGGCAAAAGCAGGGCCCCTGGCTTTTGCAGTGCTGTGGTGTCACTGGAGGCTCTGTGGCAGGTACCCTCTCCTCCATCTCCCCTCCCCTGGAAAATGGGCTTTTGATACTTTGATTGTGTGCTTTTGTGCCTTATTTTCAAGGCTTTTTTGTTTTGCCATGCCCCCAGGCAGGTAAACCCCTCAGCAGGGGAGGGGTGGGAGAGGCAATAGGGAGTCTGCAGCCAATGTGGTGCCTTGGTTCAGAGAAGCTTCTAGATCATGACCAATTATGACCACAGCTCATATCCGACACAGGGTATAAATGGGGCGCTGCTGGACAACCCCTGAGCAGACTTCTTGGATCAGCAGGCCTGTGTTCAAAGCCTCTCATCTCGGCCTGCCACACCACCCAGGGAAACTTCTTGGGACTGAGTGCGTTCACCTTCTTTTGGGTGAGTGATTTCTTCTGGATATATCCTTGAGTGACCCCTCGCCCCCACCTCCTTCCCCTGTTTTGTGATGTCATAGGTGCCTGCTAGGTGCTAGCGCAGAAGCCAGCCTGTTCTCTTAGTAATATGACACAACCCCTGGCGATGAACAAGTGGTGCAGTGCCACCTCCCCTTGGACCCACCCCCATATTGACAGACACCACCCCCTCTTGACTGCCTCGGGGAGTAGTGCTGCTGACCCCCGCTTTAGTGACAGCACCTGATTCCTGACAACTGCACTGGAGAGGTGGTACCGACAGCCCCCACCTTAATCACAGGTCCTACCCCCAGCAATCACTGGTTGAGGGCTGTAACGGCGTTGCCCCTTAGCAACAGGCCGGCCCCCTGGAACAGGCCGGGGGTAGTGCCATGCCCCCCTGATCCCCCACCTTAGACACAGGCCCTGCCCCTTAGTGACAGGTCGGGGGTCTGTGTGGATCCCTTGGCCCTCCCTTAGCAAGTGGTTTTGTCCCCTGGCAATGACCCTGGTAAGGTGGTTCTGTGCCCTACGACCCTTCCTTAGAACTGGACCCATCCACTGTGCTGTGTGGGGGCGGTACTGGGACCCCAAGGCTCCACCCATCATAGCGACAGGCCCTCCCTCGCTGATGATGACCTGGGTTACACTTCCATGTCAACCTGGCCCACCCACCTCAGCCACAGGCCCACCCCTTGAATACAACCGGGGGGCAGTGCTGGCTCCCCTGGGCCACCCCTTAGAGAGAGGGTCCGCCTCCTGGCGATGGCCCATGTGGGCAGTACTGGCTCCCCCACATAGTAACAAACACCACCCCCTGGTGACAGTACCAGGGGGGCGGTACCGGTGTCCCCCTTTAGTGACAGGTCCCCCCCACTGGTAATGACCCTGGTGGAGCACTGCCAGCTCTTCCCCTTAGTAACAGGTCCCTCCCCTGGCAACAGCCCTGGGGGGCCAAGTCAAGACCAAACTCTTTCTGACAGGTCCTGTTGCCTGGCAAAGGCTGGAGGTGGCATTACCGATGCCCCCTCTGGCCACACCCTCCTTTAGTGACAGGCCCTGGTGTCAGGTTGCGGGGGAGCGGTGCTGTGCCTAAGTTAGCCCCTGCCTCAGCAATAGGCCCCACCCCCTGGCACCAGCCCACGATGGTCGATACTTTGCACCCCCTTGGCAAGAGGCCCTACACCCTGATGATGGCTCCTGGGAGTGGTACCAGACACCACCGGCCACACCCCCCTAAACAACAGGCCCCACCCCCTGATGATGACCCATGGTGGGTGGTGCTGGCTATCCTTGGCTCCGCTCACTATCAACAGGCCACTGTGCTTGGCAAGGACCCATGGAGGGTGGTATCACGGCCGCCCCTTAGCGACAGACTCTGCCCCACGGCACAGGCCCATTATGGTAGGTACCGTGCATTCCCTTAGCAAGAGGTCCCACTCCCTGATGATAGCCCTTGGGGGCATTGCCAGACACCACTGCCCACACTCCCCTACGTAACAGGCCCTGCCTCCTGGCAATAACCCAGGGAGGGGTGCTGGCTACACTGAGCACCACCGCCCTATCAACAGGTTCTGACCCCTGACAACGACCCGTGGAGGTCAGTGTCATACCACACTGGCACACCCCTTAGCGAGAGGCCTAGCACCCTGGCAACGGCCACGAGGGGTGCAGCACCAGCGTCACCCACTTCTGTGACAGGCTCCACCCCCTGGTGTCAACCCATGGAATGCGGTGCTGTACCCCTTTAGCCCTCCCTTAGCAACAGTCCTCACCCCCTGGCCATGGCCTCTGGGGCTGTTACAAGACACAGCTGGCCACACCTCCCTTAGCAACAGGTCCTGACCCCTCATGGTGGCCCATGGGGGCAGTGCCAGACCCCCCAGCCACTGCGGCCAAAGCAACAGGCCCTTCCCCAGCGATGACCCGGGGGTAGTGGCAGCCACCCTTGGCCCCACCCCCCTATCGAAAGGCTCCACCCCCTGATGATGGCCTGGAGGGGCATGGCCGGAACACCCTGTCCCCACTCACCTATCAAAAGGCCCCACGCCCCAGGGAGCAGGGGGGAGGGCCTGTCAGAAAGTGTGGGGCCAGACTAAGCTGACAGTCACCGCCCCGTGGTGATGGCCCTGGGGGAGGTGCTGCCAGCTCTCCTCATTAGGAACAGGCCACTATCCTGGTGACAGCCTTGTGGGGCCAAGTTGAGACCAAACCCTTAGCAACAGGCCCTGTTCCCTGGAAGAGGCAGGAGGCAGCATTACTGGTGCTCCTCTGGTCACACACCCCCTTTAGTGAGAGTTCCCACCTCCTGGTATTGGCCACAGGGGGACAGTCGCCTCCCTTGGCAACAGCCTTGCATGGCCAAGCCAAGACCAACCCCTTAGTGATAGGTCCTGCCCCTGACGATTACTGGGGGGGTGGTGCTGGCTGAACTCTGGCCACGCCCCCCATCAACAGGCCCCACCCATGGCAATGAAGTGTGGAAAGCAGTACGGATGCCACCTCTTTGCAACAGACCCCATCCCTAGCAATGTGCCAGGGGGCGGCGCATAGTCCCCCTCCCCCCCACCCCTTAGTGACAGGCCCCAGGCTCTGTTGACCTCCCATGGAGGGCCAGCACTGCGCTCTATCAACAGGTCCCTCCCCATGTTGACTGCCCTGGGAGAGTGGTGCCTTAGCCATCTGGCCACACCCCCCTGAGCAAAAGGTCTCATACCCTGGTGTTGACCTGGGGTGACACAGTGCTATTGGAGGCCTGTGGGGGCAGTGCCTGATCCCCCTGCTCCCACAAAACTAAGTAACATGCCCTGCCCCCTGGTGACAGGCCATGGGAGAACTGCAATGCCCCACTGACAGCCCACTATAGAGACAGGCCCTGCCCCTTAGTGACATGCCTGGGGGTGGTGCCATTTTGTCCCCTTAGCAACAGGCCCTGCCCCAGGTAAGGCCAGGGAGCTCTGGCTCCCTCTGGCCCCACCCCTTAGGGGTAGGTCCTGCCCCCTGACGATGGCCTGTGGGGATGGTGCCAGACACCCGTGGCCACACACTGCTAAGTGATAGGCTCTGCCCCTGGCCATGACCTGGGGGGTGGTGTCAGCCTCTTTTGGCCCCACCCCATATTGACAGACCCTACCCCTGGCCGTGGCCTTTAGGGGCAGTGCTGGCTACCCTTGGCCTCACCCCACTTAACAACTGCACCCCCTGGTGATGACCCAGTGGGGCGGTGCCAGTTTCCCTTGCACCCACCCCCATATCGACAGACCCCACCCCCTCTCAACTGCCCTGGGGCAGTGGTGTCGCTGCAACCCGCTTTAGTGATAGGACCCGACCCCTGGTGACTACATCAGGGGTTGGTGTGACACCTCTCACCTTATTCACAGGCCCCATCCCCTGGCAACTAGCTGTGGAGGGCTGTACCAGTGTTCCCTTTAGTGACAGGCCCTGGCCCCTGGCAACAATCCCAGGAGGGTGGTGCCATGCCCCATGACCCTCCTTAGTGACTGGCTCTGTCCCCTGGGCCCAGGTGGGTGGTGGTGCCAGAAGCCCTAAGTGCCCCCACCTTAGCGACAGGCCCGTCCCCCTGATGACATCCAGGGGGGTGCTAGGGTCCTCTGGCCCCACCCCTAAAGGACAGGCCCTGCCCCCTGACGATTGCCCATGGGGTGGTGCCAGACAACCCTGCCCACACATACCTAAACAACCGGCCTCGCCCCTGTCGACAGCCCTGGGGGAGCAGTGCCGGAGATCCCAGGCCACACCCCCTAACTGATACATGTCACCCCCTAGCAATAACCTGGGGGGATGGTACTGGCTAGTCTTAGTCACACTCTCCTATGAACAGGCCCTGCCCTCTGGCCAAGGCCTGTGAGGGAGGTGTGAGATCCCCCTCGTCCCACACCCCTATAGAACAGGCCCTGGCCCCTGGTGAAGGGGTGTGGGGGCACTGTCATGCTTCACTGACACCACACGATATAGACAGGCCCTGCCCCTTCACGGCATGCCTGGGGCCAGTGCCAACTCTTCCCCTTAGCAACAGACCCTGCCTCCTGCTGAAGGCCAGGGGGGATGTCAGCTCAGTCTGGCCCCATCCTTTCTGACAGACCCTGCCCCCTGATGATGGCTCATGGGGGCAGTGCTGGCTACCCTTGGCACCACCTGCTATCAGTATGCCCCTCCTCTGGCACCTGCCCATGATAGGCAGTACTGTGCACCACCTTAGCAAGAGGCCCCACGCCCTGATGATGGCCCATGGGGGTGGTACCAGACACCACTGGCCACACCCCTGTAAGCAACAGGCCCTGTGCCCTGGTGATGACCTGTGGAGGACGGTGCCGTACCACACTCGCACCCCCTTAGCGAAAGCCTCAGCACCCTGGTGATGACCACAGAGGGGCACTGCTTGTGACACCCACCTTAGCAACAGGCTCCACCCCCTGGTGTCGACCCATAGAAGGTGGTTCCATGCCCCACTAGGCACCCTTTTGTGACAGTCCTCGCCCCCTAGCCATGTCCTGTGGGGCCGTTGCCAGACCCCCCCGTACACACCCTCCTTAGTGTCAGGCCCTGCCCTATGAGAGTGGACCCAGATGCCAGTGCCAGACCCCCCTAGCCACACTCCACTAAGTGACAGGCCCCACCCCCTGACCATGGCCTTTGGGCCTCACCTCTCTTAGCAAGAGGACATCCTCCCTGGTGACGAACCAGTGGGGCGGTGCCAAATCCCCTTGAACCCCCACCCATATTGGCAGACCCCACCCCCTCTCAGCTGCCCTGGAGGAGCTCTGCCAATGCACCCACCTTCAGTGATAGGAACTGACCCGTGATGACTGTACCGTGGCAATGGTACCAACAGCCCCCACCTTAGTCACAGGCCCTGCCCCCTGGCACACACCCATGCAGGCTGTACTGGTGTTGCCCCTTAGCAACAGGCCCTGCCCCCTAGTGACAGGCTGGGGGGGCAGTCCCATGCCCCACTGACCCCCCACCTTAGAGATAGACCCTGTCTCTTAGTGACAGGTCAGGGGGCTGTGCAGGCTCCCCTCGGCCCCCATTAGCAAGTGGCCCCGTCCCCTGGCAACGACCCCAGGAGGGTGGTGCCGTGCCCTATGACCCCTCCTTAAGACTGGCCCTATCCCCTGTACTGTGTGAGGGCGGTGCCGGGACCCCAAGGCTCCACCCATCGTAGCAACAGGCCCCTTCCCGTGGTGATGACCCAGGTGACACTTCTGGGTCAACCTGGCCCACCCACCTCAGCTACAAGCCCACCCCCTGGAGACAACCTGGGGGGCGGTGCTGGCTCCCCTGGGCCACCCTTTAGAGATGACCCACCCCTGGTGATGGCCCATGTGAGTGGTACTGGCTCCCCTTCTTAGCATCAGACTCCCCCCCCCAGCGACAGCACCACAGGCAGGACAGGTGCCCCCCCATAGTGACAGACCCCTCCTGTGGTGACAGCCTTGGGGGGGTCAAGACCAAAACCTTAGCAACAGGCCCCATCAGCCTTACCAATGCCCCTCTGGCCACACTCCCCTTTAGTGACAGGTTCCGCCTCCTTATGTCGGCCGTAGGGGGGCAGTGCTGGCATTCTCTCTCTAAGTGACAGGACCCTCTCCTGGCAACAGCCATGCAGGGCCAAGCCGAGACCAACCACTTAGTCACAGGTCCCACCCCCTGATGATGACCTGGGGGTGGTGCTGGCTGAACTCCGGCCACAGCCCCCATCAACAGGCCTCACTGCCTCATGATGACCTGTGGAGGGTGGTACTGGTGCCGCCCTTTGTAACAGGCCCTGCCCCTAGCCCATTGTTGGGGCCTATTGCTAAGTGGGGTACATTGGCACCACTCCCCAGGGCAGTTGACAGGGGGTGGGGTCTGTCAATATGGGTGTGGGTCCAAGGGGATTCGGCACCTCTCCACTGGGTAATCTCCAGGTAGTGCAGCTGGTTGCTAAAGGGGGTGAGGCCAGGGGTAGCTGGCACTGCCCCAAAGGCCATGGCCAGGGGTTGGGGCCTGTCAATAGGGAGTTTGGCCAAAGGTAGCCAGCACCGCCTCCTGGGGGGTTATAGCAAGGGGACAGAGCCTGTCATTTAGGGGGGTGTGGCCAGGAGTGTCTGGCACTGGTCCCACAGGCATTGTCAGGGGCCAGGGCCTGTCACTAAGTGGGGGGCCAGTAGGGCATGGCACCACCCTCTCTGGGTCGTCAGCAGGGGGCAGGGGCTGTCGCTGAGGGTGGTGTGGCCAGAGGGTGGTGGGGCTGCACTCTGGCATGTTGCCAGGGGTGGGGTGTTTTGATTGGGGGTGGGGCTAAGGATAGCCAGCACCGCCCCCCTGGTCATAGCCAGGGGTGAGGCCTGTCGCTAAGGGGGTTGGGGACAGGGGGTCCAGCCATGCCCCTGGGTCATCACCAGGGGTAGGGCGGTGGGGCCAAGGACAGCTGGCATCAGCCCCCTGGTCATTACCGGGGTGGGGCCTGTCACTCAGGGGGTGTGACCAGGGGTTTCTGGCACCGCTCCCACAGGCCCTTGTCACAGGGCAAGGCCTGTTGCTAAGGGGAGTGGGGCCAGGGGGCTCTGGCAACAGCCCCAGAGGCAACGGCCAGGAGGTGAGGACTGTTGCTAAGGGCGGGGCTAGTGGGGGTACAGCACCACCTTCTATGGGTCAACACCAGGGGGCAGAGCCTGTTGCTAAGGTGGGTGGCATCGGTACTACCCCCCTGTGACTGTGCCAGGGCTTTGGGCACACCTGGGCCTTTGCCAGGGGGTGGGTCCTCTCTCTAAGGGGTGGCCAAAGGGAGCCAGCAACATCCCCCTGGGTTTTCTCTAGGGGGTGGGCCTGTGGCTGAGGTGGTTGGGCCAGGTTGACCCAGAAATGCCGCCCAGGTCGTCGCCAGGGGGCAGGGCCTGTTGCTAGAGTTTTGGGACCACTAGGAGGCTAGGCAAGGCCAGAGGCCCAGTGTTGGTGTGACTGTGAAAGAGCTGCCAAGGGGAGGTGAAGACCAGCCATAGATTTTAACTGTGGCACCTTTGGTGTGGGAGGAATTCCTGGACGTTTTCAGTTTTGGAAGCATGGATCGGGGCCCGTTGCTAAGGAGGTGTGGCCAGAGTGTAGCGGCGTCCCCCCAGGCCTTTGCCAGGGGATGGGGCCTGTACTAATGGGAGGAACTGGCACTGTCCCCCCCTAGGGCCGTCACCAGGGGCAGTGCCTTTGCTTGGGGGTGTTCACTGGGGCCTGGCACATATCCCTGGCCATTTGCCAGGGTCCAGGGCATATCCACAAGTGGGTGGCCAGAGTGAGCTGGCACCCCCCTGGGCCTCACCAGGGGACGGGGCCTTTTGCTAGGGGGAAGAGCTGGCACCACCGCCCCCGCAGTCATCACCCGGAAGCAAGGCCTGTTGCTTAGGGGAATGGGGACAGGGGTGTCCGGCCAGAGTGAGCCAATGGCCCCTGGGACATCACCAGGGGGTGGGGCCTGTTGATAAAGGGAGGAGTTGGCACTGCTCCCCTGGGTTGTCATTGGGAGCGGGGTCTTTCGCTGGGGTGGGTAGAGCCTGGGGGTCCTGACAGCCCCCCACCTTGCACAGGGGACAGGGACAGTCGCTAAGGAGTGGTTGTAGGGTACAGTAGCACTCTCCCAGGGTCGTTGCTGGGGGAAGGGCCTCTCTCTAAGGCGGGGCTTGGGTAGCCAGCACAACCCCTGACCAATAGCTTTTAGTCTTGGCACATTTGGCGTGGGAGGAATTCCTGGCCAGTTTCAGTAGTAGAATGGAAGAGGATACGGAGGGCCCATCTGATACATCAGTATTGTGGAGAAGCAGACAGCAGGAACAATTTTTAGCTCCTTTAAAATTGTTAGCTCCTTTGCGATGAGGAGTAGGACAACATGGGCTGGTATATGTGAAAGTTCAATTTTAACTGCATGGAAACAGGCAGCAGGAATGTACAGGGAAGATCCAGAGAGAGTAGCTAGTGTTCTGGAAACAATTATTAGGACTCAGGATCCCACCTGTAATGATTTGCAAGCAGTATTGGATAACTTGTTAGATAGCACTGAGAAACAGGTGGTGTTAAAAGTGGCAAAAGCACAGGCAGAGAAAGCAGGTGCAAGTGGTATACCTACAGGGACTATAGAACAGAATTTCCCTTCAGGGGATACCCAGTGGGATCTGAATGTTGTAGATCACAGGCAGAAACTGACTTGTTATCAAAGATGGGTATTGTACGGAGTCAAACATGCAATGCCAAATCTATGAAGTGGTCAAAACCATATGAAGTGAGGTAGGATAAAAATGAATCCCCCTCAGTGTTCCTAGAAAGAATAAAAGAAACAGCCTGAAAGTACACCAATATGAAATTGGAAATGGAAGCAAAACAGCAACAGCTAGCCTTGACCTTTGTGGGACAGTCAGCACCAGATATTAGGGGAAAACATCAAAAATTAGAAGGGGAAGATTCGAGGAACCTAAATAAGATGCTTGAAGTGGCATGGAAAGTCTATAGTAATTGGGAAAGGGAAGAAGAACAGAAAAAGGAAAAGAAAGAATATGTCAGAGAAAACAGGTTACTGACTGAACGGGAAATTTTGTGCAGGGAAAAGGAAGAGGACAAGCTAAAGGAAGAGGAGGTTTTAGATATTTCAGAGAAAGAGCATTCAGTATGCCACTGGGAATAAATCAGTGTGCATATCGCAAGGAAGAAGGGCATTGGAAAAAGGATTGCCCCAAATTAAAAACAAACCAGCAGAAAGCTGTGAGAATGATGACCTTAGATGAGTGACAGGGACGAGAGGGGAACCCCGCTGAGCCTCTGGTTACAATTAGGCTGAGAGATTCTGAAGTTGAATTTTTAGTAGGTACCGGGGCAACATATTCAGTTTTAAATACCTGTGAAAGAAGAGTGGGAAATAAAACTGCTAACATAATTGGAGTGACCAGGAAACAAGAAATTAGGCCATTCTTTTGACCCCTAGATTTGAAATTTGGAAATAAGATTATTACATATGAATTTTTGTATATGCTAGAATGTCCAATACCCTTAATGGGATGGGATTTATTATCCAAATGAAATGCACAAATAGTTTTTGAGGAAAGGGATATTCTTTTGAAGATGCCTGAATCAAAGACAGCGGAAATATTAATGGTGCAAGAAAAAGTAAAAGTACAAGGAATACGTCAAGAATTAGATGAGTCTGTGACACCTACGGTCTGGAACACAGAAATGCCAGGAAGATCGAAGGTAGCCCAGCTGTATAAATTGAATTAAAAGAGCATGCAAAACCACTAAGAATAAAGTAATATTCAATAAAATCTGAAGTTAGACAAGGAGTTGAGAAATTGGTTGACAAATTTTTGGAAATCAGAGTTCTTGAAGAGTGCAAATCTGAATAAAATACTCTAGTCTTACCAGTTAAGAAGCCTTCAGGTGAGCACAGGTTAGTTCAGGATTTAAAAGCAATAAATCAGATAGTAAAAGACATTAATCCTGCAGCTGCAAATCCATATACCCTTTTAATAACCTTGAGGGAAAGCCATCAGTGTTACAGTGCTTGATTTAAAAGATGCTTTCTTTTGCATACCTCTGGAAAAGCAAAGTCAAAAATTGTTTGCCTTTGAGTGGGAGAATCCACAAACAGGACAGAGAACACAATTAACATGGACAAGACTACCCCAAGGATTTAAGAATAGTCCAACAGCCTTTGGTAACTAGCTGGCAAAAGAACTTGAGATGTGGAAACAAAATGATTCAGAGTTGTCAGGCTATTTACTGCTGCAATATGTGGATGACACATTAATTGCCACTGAGAAGAGAGAAACCTGCATAAAGGTAACAATAAACCTTTTAAACTTTCTTGGACTTAATGGGTATAAAGTATCCAGAAACAAGGCTCAAATAGCAAGTAAAATTGTAACATACTTGGGTTTCAAAATATTCAATAGGACAATGACAGTTGGGAACAGATCGTAAAGAAGTAATTTGTAGTATCCCAGAGCCGAAAAATAGTAATGAACTAAGGGCCTTCTTGGGAATGGCTGGGTGGTGTAGGCTATGAATCACGACCTATGGTCTAATAGCTAAACCGCTGTAACGGCCCGAAAGGGGTCACCTCCCTTTAAGTGGGGCCTGGATCAGTGAAGGGCCTTTAAAGATTTGAAACAGGCTCTGATGACAGCTCCTGCTTTGGGACTTCTGGATTTGACTAATGATTTCCATTTGTTTATTCATGAGAGACAGAATTTGGGAGTAGGAGTACTGACTCAACGGATGGGAAGCTGGAAAAGACCGGTGGGATACTTTTCCAAACAACTGGACACAGTAAGTAAAGAATGCCTATTTGTCTTTGAGCAGTTGCTGCTACGGTAACGCTAATACAGGAAGCCCTGAAAGAAGTCCCAAAAAAAACCTGGGGACAAATGATAGAGGTATATGTAGCACATATGGTGGGAACGGTTTTGGAACAAAGGGTGGGTAATTGGCTTTCTCCCAGCAGGTTGATAAAGTATCAAGTAATATTGATAGAACAGGATGATGTGATACTAAAAATTACTAACCTAGTCAATCCTGCAGTTTTTCTGAAATCTGTACAGTAAAAGGACAATTGAAACATGATTGTTTAGCTCCTATAGAACAGGGTGTGGGGCCTGTCACTAAGGAGGGCATCAGTGGGGCACAACACCACCCCCCCCAGGTTGTTGCTGGGGTCCGGGGCTGTCAGTAATATGGCGGCCCAGGGGAGCCTGGCACCACCCCCTGGCCTGTCACCAGGTGATGGGACCTGTTGCTAAGGAGTGTGTGGCAAGGGGGTCCTGCACTGCTGCCATGGGCCATCATCACAGGGTGGGGCCTGTTGTGAAGAGGTGAAGCCAGAGGGATCCTGCGCCTCCCTGGCCCTTCACCAGGGTACAGGGCCTGTTGATAAGGAGGGTGTGATGGCACCACCCCCCTGGGGCTGTGTAGGGGGCGGTGCCCCTCGATAAGGAGGGGCACCAGCACTGCTCTGCTGGGGCTGTCACCAGGAGGCAGGGGCTGTCACTAAGGCAGTGTGTGGTCAGAGGGTACTGACAATGTCCCCCTGGGCCTTTGCCAGAGAGTGGGGCCTGTCACTCAGAGGGACCACCAATACTGCCCTTTCGGGCCTGACATGGTGGGTCAGTGCCTGTTGCTAACAGGGGGAAGCCAGCACTGCCCACCTGGGCTGTTGCGAGGGGCTGGGGTCTGTCGCTAAGGGACAGTGCAAGTACAGTCCTCCATGGGTAGTCAGCAGGGAGCGGGGCCTGTGACTAAGGTGGGGGGTGTCGGCAGCGCCCACCTAGTGAAGTCACCAAGGGACGAGTCCTATCACTAAAGGGGGGTGCTCTGGCATTGCTCCCCCAGGGCAGTCGACAGCATGGGGTCTGTCAATATAGAGGTGGGGACAAGGGTCGCCTGCACCGCCCCCCTGGTTATTGCCAGGGTGGGGCCTATTGCTTAGGGGGGTGTGGCCAGGAGTGCCTGGCATTGGCATCCAGGGGCATTCTCATGGGGCAGGGACTAATGGGGGTGTGGCCAGGGGGGTCTGGCAATGACCCCACCAGCCATGGCCAGGGGGTGAGGACTGTCGCTAAGGGAAGGGCTAGTGGGGTATAGTAGGATATGACACTGCCTTCCATGGGTCACCATTAGGGGGTAGAGCCTGTTGCTAGGGTGGGTGGTGCCGGCAACATCCCTATGGGGCTGTCGCCTGGGAGCTGGGTCTCTCGCTAAGGAGAGTGTGAGTGGGGTACGGCACCGCCCTCCACAGGTCATTGCCAGGGGGCAGGGCCTGTTGCTTAGGGGGTGTGGCTAGTGGTGTCTGCCACTGCTCCCACAGGCCATCGTCAGGGCATGGGGACTCTTGCTAAGGGAATGCACGGTACCAACCATCACGGGCTGGTTCCATGGGGCGGGACCTGTCGCTAAGGGGTGTAGGGCCAGGGGAGTGTGTGCTGCCCCTGGCATGTCGCTAGGAGTGAAGCCTGTCGCTAAGGGGCAGCACTGGTACTACCCTCCATGGGTCATCGCCAGGGGCAGGGCCTGTCAATTCAGGGTGGGGCTAAGTGTAGCTGTCACAGTCCCTCTGTGTCATCACCAGGGGATGGGGCCTGTCAATAGGGAGGTGGGGCCAAAGGGAGCTGGCACCACCCCCCCAGTCTTTGCCCAGGTGGGGCCTGCTGATTAGCGGGGTGTGGCTAGGGGTTTCTGTCACCACTCCTAAAGGCTATTGCCATGGGGTGGAGTATGTTCACGTAGCAGTGTGTCGCCAGGGGGGTCAGTTACCGCCCCCACAGGCCATCATCAGGGGGCAGGACCTGTTGCCAAGGGGTGTGCGTCCAGGGGTTTTTGTCAACGGCCCCACAGTCTATAGCCAGGGGGTGAGAACTGTCACTAAAGAGGGGGCTAGTGGTGTATGGCACTGCCTTCCGTGGGTCAACAGCAGGGGATGGAGCCTGTCACTATGGTGGGTAGTGCCAGCACAGCTCCACCATGGCTGTCACCACTGGAGTGCCATCACTGCCCTCCACTTGTTATCGCCAGGGGGATGCTAAGCGTAACCAGCACTGCCCCCCGAAGTCATCATCAGGGAACAGGGCTTCTCGCTTATGGGGTTGTGGCCAGTGGTGTCTGCCACTGCTCCCACAGGCCATTGTCAGGGTGTGGGGCCACTTGTTAAGGGGGTGCACAGTACCAATCATCATGTGCCTGTGCCAGGGGCCTGTTGCTAAGACAGGGAGTCAGTTGGGCATGGCAATGACCTCCTGGCCCAATGCCAGGTGGTGGGGCCTGTCACTAAGGGCCAGGGGGAGTGTGTGCTACCCCCAGCACGTCACCAGTGGTGTTGCCTGACTGTTATGGTTCAGCCCCAGCCGGCAACTGAGCACCATGCAGCCGCTCACTCACTCCCTCACCTCTGTGGGATGGCGGAGAGTATCAGAAGAGCAAAAGCACAAAAAATAACTTGTGGATTGAGATAAGAACAGTTTAATAATTAAAATAAAATAATGATGTCGTGGTTTAGCCAGCAGCTCAGCCCCACACACTCTTTCGCTCACTCCCCCACTGGTAGATTGGGGAGAGAATCAGAAGGGTAACGCTGATGGGTTGGGATAAGAACGGTTTAATAATTAAAATTAAAAGAAACAACAACAGAAATGCAATGTAAAGAAGAGGAACGAGAGGCGCAAAACCCCGGGGGGGGGGCGGGGGGAGAAGGGAGGGGGGAGGGGAACAAACCACTGAAACAAACCGCACACGATGCAACCGCTCACTGCCCACCTACCCGACGCCACGCCACTCCCGAGCCGCAAACTATCCCCCCTTAATATACTGGTCATGGTGTCACATGGTATGGAATGAACATGCCATTGGCCAGTCGGGGTCAGCCTCCCCCACCATGACCCTGCCCCTCCCAGCCCCCCGCCATGCAGCACAGCGCAGGAAGCTGGAAAGGTAGCTGACCCCCCATGGTGAGGAGAATTAACCCCTTCTCAGCCAAAACCAGCACAAACGATAATAATATTGGTTATGAGAATAATAACTATAATGGTAATATAATAAAAAGGAAAAGGGAAAAAGGGAAAAAAGCCAAAACACAAATGATAAAACCACTCACAACCCGCTGACCGATGCTGCTGGTCCCCGAGCTGTGACTGCTGCCTGCCTCCCCTCACCAGCTCCTCCCAGTTAACATACTGGGCATTACAATACATGATATGGAATATCCCTTTGGCCAGTTTGAATTTGCTCTCTTAGCTGTGCCCCTTCCCCTCCCGGCTTCTTGTGCACCTGGCAGAGTATGGGAAGCTAGAAGAGTCCTTGACTAGTACAAGCACTACCCAGCAACAACCAAATCATTGGTGTGTTATCAACATTGTTTTCATACTAAGTCCAAAGCATAGCACTATGGCAGCTGTAGTGAAGAAAATTAACTCTATCCCAGCTAAAACCATGACTAGGTGGCTGGGGCATCCAAGAAGCCTAGAGGATGCCCCAGCCGAGTCCCCGAACTAAGGTGCCAGTGTCGACGGGGCATTATCGACTACTTGGGGATGCCCCAGCCGAATCCCCAAACGAAGGCACAGGAGTCGTCAGGGGCATTACTGAGGCCTCGGGAATGCCCCAGCCGATTCCCTGAATGAAGATGCCCTAGTCAGCGGGGACATGTCCGAGGCAAAGGGGATGCTCCAGTGGACTCCCTGAACTAACGCCCATGTGTTGGCCAGGCCATCCTCAATGCCTCCGGGATGCCCCATCCAACTCTCCTACCTAAGGTGCTGGAGTCAGCTGGGGCATCCTGAGGCCTTAGGGGTGCCCCAGCCAAGTCCCCGAACTGAGGTGTTGGACTCAGCCGTGGCATCCCCAAGGACCTGGGAATGCCCCGTCTGACTCCTGAACTAAGGTGCGGGAGTTGGCAAGGGAATCCCTGAGGCCTCAGGGATACCACAGCCGACTCCCTGAACTAAAGCACCGGAGTCTGCTGGGGCACCCCAATGCCTATGGGATGCCCCCACCAACTCCCCGAACTACGGCACGGCGAGTCATCCAGGAAATCCAAGAAACCTTGGGGGTGCCCTGGCTGAATCCCTGAACTAAGGCGTGGGAGTCAGCAGGGGCATCCCCGATTTCCTGGGAATGCCCTGTCTAGCTCCCTGAACTAAGGAGCTGGAGTTGGTGGAGCATTATGGAGTCCTCAGTGATGCCTCGGCCCATCCCTCAACTAAGGCACAGGAGTTGGCAGGGGCATCCCTGAGGCCTAGGGCATGCCACAGCCGATGCCTGTGCCTTAGTTCAGGGAGTCAGCCAAGGCATCCCCTAGGCATTGGGAAAGCCGTGGCTAATTTCATTGCCTTAGTTTGAGGAGACATCCAGGGCAATCCAGAGGTCTCGGGGAAGCCCCAGCTGACTCCGGTGCCTTAGTTCAGGGAGTTGATTGGGCATTCCTGACTCCTTGGTAAGCAGCTGGCCAACTCTGACACCTTAGGTCAAGGATTTGGCTGGGACATCCCCTACCCTTGGTAATGCGCAAGCTTACTCCGGCTCCTTAGGTTGGGGAGTCTGGTGAGTCATCAACGAGGCCTCTGGAATGCCCCAACCGACTCCTGCACCTTATTTTGGGGAGCCAGCCAGGGCATTGCAGAGGCCTCGGGGATGGCACAGCTGAGTAGGGTGCCTTACTTCAGGGAGTTGTCTAGGTCATCCCCCAGGCATCGTGGCTCTCTGTCGCCTTAGTTTAGGGAGTCGGCCAGGGCATTCCCAAGGTCTTGGGGATATCACAGCTGAGTCCAGCACATTACTTCAGAGAGTTGGCCAGGTATCACTGAGGCCTCAGGAATGCCCTGGCTGAATGTGGCGCCGTAGTTGTGGGAGTCAGCCGGAGTATTCCCGAGTTATCCAGGATTCATCTCTGGGATGCCCCAGTTGACTCCTGCACCTTAGATCAGAGATGCAGCTGGGGAGTTCCCTACGGGGCTAGGAAGCCATTTTGATTGCTAGGGCAGACATCTTAGTTGAAAGAGCCACCTACTTGGTTACTAGGGTGGCCATCTTGGTTGCAATGTCGGCCATCTTGGTTACTCTGGAAGCCATTTTGTTTGCTACGGTAGCCTTGGTTGCTATGGTGTGCAGTTTGCTTGCCAGTGTGGCCATTTTCTTTGCTTCGGTAGCCATCATGGATCCAAGGGTGGCCATTTTGATTGTTATGATGGCCTTCTTGTTGCTAGGGTGGTCATGTTTGTTGCTAAGGTGGCCATTTTGGTAGCTAGGGTGACAATCTTGGTTGCTAGGGTAGGCAACTTGGTTGTTAGGGTGACCATCTTGTTCCTAGTGTGGTCATTTTGGCTGATAGGTCAGGTATCTTGGTTGCTAGGGCAGCCATCTTGGTTGCTATGGTACCATCTTCCTTGCTAGGGAGGCCACCTTGGTAGCTAGAACAGCCTGCGTGATTGCTAAAGCCACCAACTTTGTTTTTAAGGCAACCATCTTGGTTGATATGGCTGTCATTTCTGATGCTAAGGTGGCCATCACCGTTGCTATGGCAGCAATGTTGGTTGCTACGGCGGCCATCTTGTTTGCTAGGGCATTAATCTTGGTAAATACGGCAGCCATCTTGGTTCCTGGGACAGCCATCTTGGTTGCAAGGGCAGCCATCTGGGTTGCTTGGGCGACCATTGGTTGCCATGTCTGTTGCTACACCGGACATCTTGGTTACTAAGGTGGCCATGTTGGTTATGGCAGCCATGTTGGATTATAGGGTGGCTATCTTGGTTAATAAGGCAGCCATGTTGGTTGTTGGTGCAGACATCCTGCTCTTTTTGACAACAATGTTAGTTGCAAGGGTGGCCAATTTGCTTGCTAGGGCAGCCATCTTGGTTGCAATGGTGATCATTTTGGTTGCTATAGTGGCCAACTTCTTTTCTAGGGCAGGCATCTTGGTTACTTAATATGGCAGCAATTTTGGTTGCTAGGGCTGCCGTTTTAGTAAATTGTGCATCCTCATGGTTGCTAGGGTGGCCGTCTTGGTTGCTAGGACGCCATTTTATTGCTAGGGCAGCCATCTTGCTTGATAGAAAGGCCATTTCTGTTGCTAGGGCAGCAAATTCGTTTCGTAGAGTGTCCATGTTGGTTGTTAGCGTGGATATCTTGGTTGTTAGGGCGACAATCTTGGATGCTATGACAGCCATCTTGGTTGCTATCTAGGTTGCTATGGCAGAAACTTTCTTTGCTAGGGTATCCATCTTGGTTCCTAGGGAGGCCATCTTGATTGCTAGGGTGCCATTTTGGTTTCTATGGCAGCCATTTTGGTTGCTTGTGTGTCCATCATAGTTGCTATGGCTTGAATCTTGGTTGCTAATAAGCCATCTTGGTTTAAAGGCGGCCACCTTGGTTCCTATGGTGGCCATATTTGTTCCCAGGGCGGCCATCTTGGTTGTTAGGGTGGCCATCTTAGTTGCTAGGGCGGCCAAATTGGTTGTTAGGGCAGCCATCTTGGTTGCTAGGGTGCCAATTTGGTTGTTAGAACAGCATTTTGGTTGCTATGGTCGCCATCTTTGTTTGTAGGGCGCCATTGAAGTTGCTTTGGCAGCCATCTTGGCTCCTATGGCAACCATTTTGGTTGTTAGGACTGCCATGTTGGTAGCTAGATTGGCCATTTTGGTTGCTAGGGCTGCCATCTTGGTTGCTAAAACAGCCATTTTGGTTGCTAGGGGAGCCATCTTGGTTCTTAGGGTGGCCATTTTGGTGGTTAGGGCAGGTGTATTTTTTGCAATCTCGGCCATTTTGGTTGCTATGGCAGCCATTTTGGTTGCCAGAATGGCCATTTAGATTGCTAGGGTGCCCAATTAGTTTGGCCATTTTGGTTGTTCAAATGGCCACCTTGTTGCTATCGCAGCCAGTTTGCATATTATGGCAGCCATTTTTTTCCCTATGCTGGCCATCTGGTTGCTATGGTAGTATTCATTCTTCTTTTATACAGCAGACATCTTGTTTGCTATGGCAGCCATCTTGGTTGCTAGAGAGCATTTTGGTTACTAAGGCAGCTCTCTTAGTTGATAGAGAGACCATTTTGGTTGCTAACGCAGCCGTGTTGGTTGCTTTGCTGGCCATTTAGGTTGCTAGGGCTGACATCTTTGGTGTTAGAGTTGCGATCTTGTTGCTTGGGTGGCCATCTTGGCTTCTACAGCAGCCATCTTGGTTGCTATGGCAGCCATCTTGATTACTAGGCAAGCTATCTGTTTCTAGGTCAACAATTTTAATTGCTAGGGTGGCCATATTCATTGCTAGGGCGGACATCTTTGTTGGTATTGCCTACATATTGGTTGTTCATAAGCCATCTTGGTTTAACGGTGGCCATATTTGTTCCTATGGCAGCCATATTTGTTCCCAGGGAGGCAATCTTCCTTGTTAGGTTGTCCATCTTATTTGCTAGGGCGGCCATTTATGTTAACAGGGCAGCTGTCATGGTTGCAATGCCGACCATCTTGGTTGCTATGGCAACCATTTTGGTTGCTAGGGCTGTGATCTTGCTTGCTAGGGTGGCCATCTTGGTAGGTAGGGCATCATTTTGGTTGCTAGGGTGGCCATTTCGGTTACTACAGTACCATCTTGTTGCTATGGTGGCCAGATTGGTTGCTATGGTGGCCATTTTCGTAGCTAGGGCGGCAATCTTGGTTGCTAGCATAGCCGTCTTGTTTGTTAGGATGACCGCCTTGTTTGCTATGGCTGCCATCTTGTTTCTAGTGTGGTCATTTTGCTGATAGGACAGCCGTCTTTGTTCCTAGTCAGCCATTTTGGATTCTAGTGCAGCTATCTTGATTGCTATGTTGTCCAGTTTCCTTGCTAGGGACACCAGCTTGGTAGTGAGGGCGGCCTAATTTTTTACTAGGGATAGAAACTCATTTTTTAGGGCAACCATCTCGATTGCTTGGGCATCCATCTTGGTTGCTAGGGCTTACATCTCGGTTACTATGGCAGCCATTTTGTTTGGTAGGGCAGTCACCTTGGTTGCTAGGGTGGACATTTATTTTACTATAGTGGCCTCCTTTGTCTTTAGCACGGCCATCTTGGTTTCCAGGGCAACCATCTTTGTTGCAATATCAGCCATCTTGGTTGCTCTGGCAGCCATTTTGTTTCCTAGGGTAGCCTTGGTGGTTGCTATGGCAGGTATTTTGTTTGCTAGGGTGGCCATTTTCATTTCTAGGGCTGCCATCTTGATTGCTATGGGAGCCGTATTGTTAGATAGGGTGGCAATTTTGGTTGCTAGGGTAGCCAACTTTGTTGTGAGGGTGACCATCTTGTTAGCTATGGCTGCCATATTGTTCCTAGTGTGGACATTTTGGCTGATGGGTCAGCCATTTTGGTTTCTAGAGTGGCCATCTTTGTTACTAGGATGCCATTTTCGTCTCTAGGGAAGCTTCTTAATTGGTATGATAGCAAAATTTACTTGGGTGGCTATGTTGGTTTCTCTGTGGCCATCTTGGTTTAGGATTCCATTTTGTTTGCTACGGCAGCCATTTGGGATGCTAGATCGGCCATTTTGCTTTCTAAGGTGGCCATTTTGGTTGGTATGACGGCCATCTAGTTTGATAGGGTAGCCATATTGGTTGCTAGATTGGCCGTCTCAGTTACTATGGGGGCAATGTTTGTTGCTTTGGCAGCCATCTTGGCTGCTAGGGCGGCTGCCTTGCTTCCTAGGGTGGCCATCTTGGTTGCAATGTCGGCCATCTAGGTTGCTCTGGCAGCCATTTTGTTTGCTAGGGTAGCCTTGGTTGCTATGGCATGTAGTTTGCTTGCTAGGTTGCCCATTTTCATTGCTTGGGTGGCCATCCTTGTGTTCTGGTGGCCATATTGGTTGCTATGGTGGCCAGTTTCGTAGCTAGGGTGGATGTATTTCTTGTTAGGGCGCCCATTTTGGTTGCTAGGGCGGCCATCTTGCTTGCTATGGCAGCCATCTTGGTTGCTATGACACCCATGTTGCTTGCTAGTGTGGTGTACTGGTTTTGGCTGAGAAAGGGTTAGTTCTTTTCACTCTAGTGCCTATAGTAGTCAGGGACCTTTCCAGCTTCCCATGCTCTGCCACATGGGCAAGAGGCCGGGAGGGGCAAGGTCACAGCCAAGACAGCTGACCCTCACTGGCCAATGGGATATTCAGTCCATACCATGTGATGCCATGACCAATACATCAACAGGGGCAGTTGGTATGCGGGGGTGGTTGTGGCTCGGGGACTGGTGGCATTGGGTTGGCGGGTGGTGAGCGGCTATGTCATGTGCAGTTTGTTTTGGTGGTTCATTCCCCCTCCCCCCCCCAGGGTTTCACACCTCTCATTATTTTCCTTTCCATCTTATTTTTGTCGTTGATGTTTTATTTTAATTATTAAGCTGTTCTCTCAACCCACGAGCTTTACCCTTCTGATTCTCTCCTTTCTTCCACCAGTGGGGGAGTGAGCGAGTGGCTGTGTGGGTCTGAGTTGCTGGCTAAAACGCAACAGGTGGCCATCTTGGTTGCTATGGCAGCCATGTTGGTTGCTATCATGGCCATCTTCGTTGCTAGGGCGCCATTTTCGTTGCTTGGATAGATATCTTGGTTGCTATCGCAACCATTTGGCTTCGTATGACAAGCATTTTGGATGCTAGGGCGCCCATCTTCGTTGCTAGGGTGCATTTTTGTTGCTAGGGTAGCTATCTTGGTTGCTACAGCAGCCATCTTGGTTGCTAGGGTGGCTATCTCTGTTACTATGGCAGCCATTTTGGTAGCAATGGCAGCATGTTTGTGGCTAAGGCGGCCATCTTGGTTGCTAGTTTAGCCATCCTGGTCAATAGGGCAACACTTTTCCTTGCTAGGACAGTGATGTTCATTGTTAGGGCGGGCATATTTGTTATCCACACGGCCATCTTGTTTGCTAGGGTGACCATCTTGGTGTTTATGGTGCTAGGGCGGCCATCTCAGTTACTACGGTAGCAATGGTCTTCGCAATGACAGGGTAGCCATATTGCTTCTTAAGGTAGTGAAATTGGTTGCTAGAGAGGCCATCTTGCTTGCTAGGGCGGCCATCTTGTTTGCTGCAGCAGCTATATTGGTTGATAGGGTGACCAACTTTACTAATAGGGCGTTCATATTGGTGACTATGGCAGCCATTTTAGTTGCTGGGCGGCCATTTTGCTTGCAAAATCTGCCATCCTAGTTGCTCTGGCAGCCATTTTGTTTGCTAGGGTAGTCTTTTTGGTTGCTATCGTGATTATTTTAGTTACTAGGGTGGCCATCATTGTTGGTAGGGTGGCCATTTTTGTTGTTATGGTGCCCATCTTGTGGGTATGGTGGCCATCTTAGTTCCTACGGCAGCTATTTTCATTCCTAGGATGTCGATCTTTTCTGCTAGGACACCATTATGGTTGCTACACATCTGTCTTGGTTGTTAGGCGGTCATTTTCATTACTCAAGCAGCCATTTTGATTAATAGGGTTGCCATGTTGCTTCCTATAGCAGCCATCTTGGGCGCCAAGGTGGCCATCTTGGTTGCTAAGGTGGCAATTTAGTTGTTATGGCATCAGTGTCGGTTGCTATGTCTGCCATATTGGGTACTACATGGCCATGTAGGTAGTTATGGCAGATATGTTGCTTTATAGAGTGGCTACTAGGTCACTAAGGTAGCCATCTTGGTTGCTAGGGCAGACATCCTGTTCTTTTTGCTAGGGCAGCCAACTTGGTTGCTAGAATGGCAATTTTGGTTGCTATGGCAGACATTTCTTTTGCTAGGTTTTCCATCTTGGTTGCCAGGGCAACCATCCACGTTGCTATGGCTGTCATTTACGGTGCTAGGGTGGCCATTTTGTTGCTATGTTAGACATCGTGGTTGCTAGGGTGACCATCTTGGTTGCTGGGATGCCATTTTGGTTGGTCGTGTGGCCATCTCGGTTAGTATGGCAGCCATCATGGTTGCAATGTCGGCAATCTTGGTTGCTAGGGTGACTTTTTGGTTGCTATGGCAGCATCTTGGTTCTTATGGTGCAATTTCTTTGCTATGGTGGCCATCTGAGTTCCTAGGGCGCCATTTTTCTTTTCTTTGGTAGACATCATAGTTGCTAGAGCAGGATTTTGTTTCATATGGCAAGCATTTTTGTCAATAGGGTGGCCATCTTCATTTTTAGGGTGGCCATCGTGGTTGCTAGGGAGGCCATCATGCTTTCCAGGTCACCATTTTCATTATTGGTGTACCCATCTTCTTTGCTATGACCACAATATTCTTTGCTAAGGTGCCCAGCGTTGTTGCAATGGCAGCTAGGTTGATTGCTATGGCGGCTATCTTTAGTTGCTATAGCTGCCATCTTGATTGCTAGGATCACAAACTCGGTTGCTAGGGAAGCATTTTGGGATTCTAGGGCGGCTATTTGCAGCCATATTAACTGAACAACCAACATGGCTGCTGTACTAACCAAAATTGGCCCCCTAGCAAACAACCAATCTACCAGCTTGGCTAGATTCAAAACTAAGATGGCCACCCTAACAAACAAGATGGACGCCATAAAAACCAAAATGGCTACTCTTGCAAGAAAGATGGCTTCTCTAGCAACCACAATGGAGCTTAGCAACCAACATTACCAGGATGGCTATCATAGCAACAAATATGACCTATTAACTAGCACAGCCACCATAGCAACAAAAATGGCTGCCCTATCAACCAAGACAAATGCTGTATTACCATAAATGGCAGAACTTTAAATCAAACTGGCCGCCATAGCAACAAAGATGGCCAATATATTACCAAAATGGCTGCTCTAGAAAACAACAAATATAGCTGTCTTAGCAACAAATATGGGCACCCTGTTAAAATAAATGGCTGCCTAGCACTAAGATGACTACCCTAGCAACCAAAATGGCTGCCATAGCAACAAAGGTGGCAACCCTAGCAACCAAGATGGCTGCCACAGCAACCAAAATGGACACTCTAGCAACCAAGATATCAACCCTAACAAGCAAGATGACCACTGTAACAAACAAGATGGCTGCCCTAGAAAACAAAATGGCGCCCTAGCAACCAAGATGACCGACATAGTAAAAAAATTGCCTCCCAGGAAAACAACGTGGCCGCCCTAATAATCAGTATGACTGCCCTTGAACCCAGGCTGACCGCCATAGTAACAAAGATGGCTATGCTAGCAGCCAAAATGGCACCCTGGCAGCCAGGATTGCCACCCAAGGAACCAAGATGGAATCAAGAGCAACCAAGACAACAAGACAGCCAAGACATCCAGCCAGGATGGCAATTCTAGCAACCAAGATTGCTGCCATAGCAACCAAGATGGCCACCATAACAACCAAGATGGCTGCCATAGCAACCAAAATGGCGAACTTAGCAACCAAGAAGACCGCCCTAGCAACCGAGAAGGCCGCCCTAGCCATAAATGTGGTGCCCTAGCAACCAGGATGGCCATACTAATAACCCCAGATTCCTGCCAAAGCAACCAGTATGTCCGCTGTAGCAACGAATTTTGCTTCCACAGCAACCAAGTTGTTTACCGTAGCAACCAATTCGGCTGCCTCAGCAACCTAGATGGCCGCCGTAGCAACCAAGGTGGCCACCTTAGCAGCAAAAATGGCTGCCATAGAAACCAAAGTGGCCACCCTAGCAACCCAGATGGTTGCCATAGAAACCAAGATGTCCACCCTAACAACCAAAATGACTGCTATATTATCCAATATTGCAAATCTAGCAACCAAGATGGCCGCCCTAGTAACCAAAATGGCTGCCATAACAACCAAGATGGTTCCAATAGCAACCAAGCTGGCGACCTTAGTAACGAAGACGGCTGCCCTAGCAACCAAGATGGTTCCAATAGTAAGAAAGATGGGTTCCATAGCAACCTAAATTGCTGACCTAGCAACCAAGGTGGCCACACTAATAACCCAGATCCCTTCCAAAGCAACCAGTATGTCGGCTGTAGCAACGAAGTTGCTTCCATAGCAACCAAGATATTTACCGTAGCAACCAACTCGGCTGACCTAGCAACCAAGATGGCTGCCCCTAGAAACAAAGATGGCTGCCCCTAGAAACCAAGATGGCTGCCATAGCAACCAAAATGACTGCCATAACAACCAAAATGACTGCCGTAGCAAGCAATGTAGCACCCTAGGAACCAAGATTGCTAACATAACAACCAAAATGGCCACTCTATCAACCAAAATGGCTGCCATAATAATCAACATGGCACCCTAGAAACCAAGGTGGTTGCCATAGCAACCAAGACGGGAACCCCAGCAACCAAGATGGTTGCCATTGCAACCAACATAGTTGCTATACAAACCAAGATGGCGACCCTAGCAACGAAGATGGCTGCCCTAGCAACTTGGATGGCCACACTAGAAACCAAAATTGCTACCATAGCAACCAAGACGTCCACCCTAGCAAAGAAGATGGTTGCCATAGCAACCAAGATGGCCACACTAGCAACCAAAATGGCTACCGTAGCAACCAAGATGGCCGCCCTAGCAACCAATATGGTTGCTATAGCAACCAAGGTGTCCACCTTAGCAACAAAGATGGCCACCCTAGCAATGAAGGTGGCCACTGTAGCAACAAAGATGGCTGCCATAGCAACCAAGATGGGTGCCATAGAAACAAAGATGTCTAGCCTAGCAACCAAAATGGCTGCTCTATTAACCAATATTGCCAACCTAGCAACAAAGATGGCTGCTATAGCAACGAAAATGGCCACACTAGCAACTGAAATGGCTCCCATAGCAACCAGATGGCGACCTTAGTAACGACGATGGCTTCCCCAGCAACCAAGATGTTTCCAATAGCAACAAAGATGGCTCCCAAAGCAACCTAGATGGCTACAGTAGCACCCAAAATGGCTGCCATAGGAACCAAGATGGTCGCCCTAGATACATCATGGCCACCCTAGCAACCAATAATTTAGCTATAGCAACCAAGATGGCGACCCTAGGAACGAAGAGTGCCACCTAGAAACGAAGGTGGCCACCTTTGCAACAAAGATGGCTGCCATAGCAAACAAGATGGCCACACTAGTAACCAAAATGGCTGCTATATTAACCAATACTGCCACCGGAGCAACCAAGGTGGCCACCCTAGGAACCAAGATGGCTGCCCAAGCAACCAAGATGGTGCACTTAGCAACGAAGATGGCTGCCCTAGCTACCAAGATGGCCACCTTAGCAGCAAAGATGGCTGCCAAAGCAACCAAGATGTCCACCAGAGCAACCAAGATGGTTCCCATAGCAACCAATATGGTTGACATAGCAACCAAAATGGCGACAATAGAAACCAAAATGGCTGCCGTAGCAACCAAAATGTTTACCCTAGCAACAAAGATGGCTTTCATATCAATCAAGATGGCTGCCATAACAACGAAAATGGCTGCTATATTAACCAATATTGCCAACCTAGCAACAAAGATGGCTGCTATAGCAACGAAAATGGCCACACTAGCAACCAAAATGGCTGCCATAGCAACCAAGATGGAGACCCTAGCAACGAAGATAGCCGCCCTAGCAACGAAGGTGGCCACCTTAGCAACAAAGATGGCTGCCATAGCGACCAAGATGGCTACCATGGAGACAAAGATGTCCACCTTAGCAAACAAAATGGCTGCTATATTAACCAATATTGCCAACCTACCAACAAAGATGGCTGCTATAGCAACCAAAATGGCCACACTAGCAACCAAGATTTCCACCGTAGCATACAAGATGGTTGCCATAGCAACCAAGATGGCCACACTAGCAATCAAAATGGCTGCTGTAGCAACCAAGATGGCGACCCTAGCAACGAAGATGGCCGGCCTAGCAAGCAAGGTGGCCACCTTAACAGCAAAGATGGATGCCTTAGTAACCGATATGGCCATCCTAGCAACCAAGATGGTTGCTAAAGCAACCAAGATGGAGACCGTAGCAACGAAGATGAATGCCCTAGCAACAAGTTGGCCACCTTAGCAACAAAGATGGCTGCTATAGAAACCAAGATGGCAGCCATAGCAACGAGGATGTCCACCCTAGCAACCAAACGGGCCGCCCTAGCAAACAAGATGGCACCCTTAGCAACGAAGATTGCTGCCCTAGCTACCTAGATGTCCACCAGAGTAACCATGATGGTTCCCATAGCAGCAAAGATGGCTGCATAACAACTATAATGGCCACACTAGCAACCAAAATGGCTGCCGTAGTAATCAACATGGCACTCTAGTAGCCATGGTGGTTGACATAGCAACCAAGATGGCGACCCTAGCAACCAAAATGGCTGCCATAGCAACCAAGGTAGCCGTTCTAGCCACAAAGATGGTTGCTATGGCAACCAAGATGGAGATCCTAGCAACGAAATGGCTGCCCTAGCAACGAAGATGTCCGACCTTGCAACGAAGGTGGCCACCTTAGCAGCAAAGATGGGTGCCATAGCAACCAAGATGGGTGCCATAGAAACAAAGATGGCCACACTAGCAACCAAGATTTCCACCGTAGCATACAAGATGGTTGCCACAGCAACCAAGATGGCCACACTAGCTATCAAAATGGCTGCTGTAGCAACCAAGATGGCTACAGTAGCAACCAAGATGGTTGCTGACGAAGCAACCAAGATGGAGACCCTAACAATAAAGATGGCCGCCCTAGCAACCAAGATTATAGCCATAGCAACCAAGGTGGCCGCCTTAGCAACAAACGTGGCACCCTAGCAACCAGGATGGCCACACTAACAACGTTAGATTCTTGCCAAAGCAAGCAATATGACGGCCGTAGCAACGAAGTTTGTTTCCGTAGCAAGCTATTCGGCTGACCTAGCAACCAAGATGGCTGCCCCTAGAAACAAAGATGGCTGCCCCTAGCAACCAAGATGGATGCCATAGCAACCAAAATGGCTGCCCTGCAACCAAGATGGCTGCCCTAGGAACCCTGATGTCTACCATATCAACCAAGATGGCTGCCCCTAACAACCAACATGGCTGCTATATTAACCAATATTGCCTACCTAGCAGCCAAGATGGCTGCTATAGCAACCAAAATGATTGCCCGTAGCAAAAAACATTGCCGCCCTAACAACCGAAATGGTTGTCATAGCAACCAGTACGCCGCCCTAGCAACCAAGACGGTGGCCATAGCAACCAAAATGGTGACTCTAGCAACGAAGATGACTGCCCTAGCAACCAAGGTGGGCAACATAGCAGCAAAGATGTCCGCTGTAGCAACCAAGATATTTGCCATAGTAACCAAAATGTCTGCCATAGCAACCAAGATGGCCACACTAGCAACCAAGATGCCTACCTTAGCAACCAAATCTGCTGACCTAGCAACTAATTCGCTTGCCATGGAAAACAAGATGGCCGCCCTAACAACCGAGATGGCCTCCCTAGCAACCAAGGTGCCCACCTTAGCAACAAAGGTGGCGCCCTAGCAATCATGATGGCCACACTAACAATGCTAGATTCCTGCCAAACCGATCAATATGTGACTGTGGCAATGAAGTTTCCTTACATAGCAGCCAAGATGTTCACCCTAGAATCCAGGTCTGCTGACCTATCAACCAAGATGGCTGCCCCTAGAAACTAACATGGCCGCCCTAGGAACCAAGATGGCTGCCATAGCAACCAAGATGGCCACTCTATCAACAAAGATGCCTGTCATAGCAACCAAAATGACTGCCCCTAGTAACCAACATGGCCACTCTAGCAACATACATGGGTGCCATAGCAACGAAGATGGCCACCATAGCAACAAAGATGTCTGACATAGCAACCATAATGCCTGCCATAGCATCCAAGATGGCAGCCCTAGCAACCAAGATGGCTGCCATAGCAACCTATATGGCACCCTAGCAACCAAGATTGCTGCCATAGAAACTAAAATGGCTGCCATGGTAATCAACATGGCACCCTAGTAAACAAGGTGGTTGCCATAGCAACCAAAATGCCTATCCCTAGTAACCAAGATGGCTGCCCTAGTAACGAAGTTGGCCACTTTAGACACAAAGATGGCTTCCATAGCAACCAAGATGGCTGCCATAGCAGCCAAGATGGCCACCCCACCAACCAATATGGCGACTCTAGCAACCAAGATAGCTACCTTAGCTACCAAGGTGACCACCTTAGCAGCAAAGATGGCTGCCATAGCAACCAAGATGGCCGCCCTAGTAACCAATATGCCGGTGTTTAAACCATATCTGCTGACCTAGCAACCAATACGCTTGCCATAGCAACCAAGATGGCCGCCCTAGCAACCGAAATGGCCTGCCTAGCAACCAAGGTGTCCACCTTAGCAACAAGGTGGCAACCTAGCAACCATGATGGCCACAAAAACAATGCTAGACTCCTGACAAAGCAATCAATATGTGGCCATAGCAACGAAGTTTCTTTCAAAAGCAACCAAGATGTTTACCATATCAACCGAGATGGCCACTCTATAAACCAATATGGCTGACCTAGCAACCAATATATCAGCCCTAGCAACCAAGATGGCGACCCTAGCAACAAAGATGGCTGCCCTAGCTACCAAGGTGGCCACCTTAGCAACAAAGGTGGCACCCTAGCAACCAGGATGGCCACAATAACAATGCTAGATTCCTGCCAAAGCAACACATATGGCATCTGTAGCAACGAAGTTTCCTTCCAGAGCAACCAAGATGTTGACCCTAGCATCAAAGTTTGCTGACCTAGCAACCAAGATGGCTGCCCCTAGACACCAAGATGGCTGGCACACCAACCAAAATGTCTGCCCCTAGAAACCAACATGGCCGCCCTAGCAACCAAGATGGCTGCCATAGCAACCAAGATGTCCGCCCTAGCAACCAATATGGCACCCTAGCAACCAAGATTGCTGCCATAGCAACCAAAATGACTGCCATAGCAACCAAAATGACTGCCCCTAGCAACCAAGATGGCCGCCCTGGCAAACAAGATGGCTGCCATAGTAACCAATATGAAATTGTAGCAACCAAGATTCTTGCCATAGCAACGAAAATGACCACTCTAACAAACAAAATGTCTGCCATAGCACCCTAGGAACCAAGGAGGTTGCAATAGCAACGAAGATGGGCATGCAGCAACCAAGGTGGTTGCCATAGAAACCAAGATTGCCGCCCTAGCAACCAAGATGGCGACTCTGGCAACCAAAATGTTGCCGTAGCAACCAAGATGGACGCCCTAGCAACCAAGATGGCTGCCATAGCAACCAAAATGGCCGCCCTAGCAACCAAGATGGTTGCCATAGAAACCAAGATGGCGACCCTAGCATCCAAAATGGCAACCATAGCAACCAAGATGGCTGCCCTAGCAAACAAGGTGGCCACTTCAGCAACAAAGGTGTACGCCATAGCAACCATAATGCCTGCCATAGCAATAAGGATGGCAGCCCTAGCAACCAAGATGGCACCTTATTAACCAAGATTGCTGCCATAGCAACCAAAATGCCTGCCATAGCAATAAGGATGGCAGCCCTAGCAACCAAGATGGCACCTTATTAACCAAGATTGCTGCCATAGCAACCAAAATGACTGCCCCAAGGAACCAACATGGCCGTCCTACCAACACAGATGGTTGCCATAGCAACCAAGATGTTGACCCTAGCAACCAAGATGGCTGCCATAGCAACCAAAATGGACACACTAGCAACCAAGATGGTTGCCACAGGAACCAAGATGGCGACCCTAGCAACGAAGATGGCTGTCCTAGCTACTAAGGTGGCCACCTTAGCAACAAAGTTGGCGCCCTAGCAACCAGGATGGCCACAATAACAATGCTATATTCCCTCAAAAGCAACCAATAGGGCGGCCGTAGCAACGAAGCTTGCTTCCAGAGCAACCAAGATGTTTAACCTGGCAACCAAGTTGGCTGACCTAGCAATCAAGATGGCTGCCATAGCAACCAAGATGGGCACCCTAGCAACCAAGACGGTTGCCATAGCAACCAAGATGGCGACCCTAGCAACCAAAATGGCTGCCATAGCAACCAAGATGGTTCCCATAGCAACCAAGATGTCAGCAATAGCAACCAAGATGTCCTCCCTAGAAACCAATATGCCTATATTGCCTAACTAATAACCAAGATGGCTGCCATAGCAACCAAGATGGCTGGCCTTGCAACGAAATTGGCCACTTTAGACACCAAGATGGCTTCCATAGCAACCAAGATGGCAACTTAGCAACTGAGATGGCTGCCATAGCAACCAAAATGAGTGCCCCTAGCAACAAACATGGCCGCACTAGCAGCCAAGATGGAGCCATACCAATTAAAATGACTGCTTCCAGCAACCAACATGGCCGCCCTAACAACCAAAATGGTCGCCATAGCAATCAATACACCACCCTAGCTACCAAGCTAATTGCCATGGCAACCAAAATGGCGACCCTAGCAACGAAAATGGCTGCCCTAGCAACCAAGGTGGCCACCTTAGCAACCAAGGTAGTTGCATAACAACCAAGATGGCCACACTCGCAACCAAAGTGGCTGCCATAGCAAACAAGATGGCCGCCCTAGCAACCAAGATTGTTTCCTTCCATAGCAACCAAAATGGCCAACATAGCAACCAAGGTGGCCGCCCTAGCAATCAAGATTATTTCCTTCCATAGCAACCAAAACGGCCAAAACAGCAACCAAGATGGCCGCCCTAGCAACCAATACTTCTGCCTTAGCAACTAAGACGGCCGCCTTAGCAACCAAAAGTTGCCAACTTAGCAACCGAGATTGCTGCCATAGTAACCAAAATCACTTCCCCTAGCAACCACCATGGTCGCCCTAGCAACCAAGATGGTGGCCATAGCAACCAAGATGGCGACCCTAGCAACGAAGATGGTTGATCTAGCAACCAAGATGGCTGCCCCTAGAAACCATGATGGCTGCCATAGGAAACGAGATGGCCACCCTAGCAACTAAAATGGCTGCCATAGTAATCAACATGGCACCCTCATAACCAAGGTGGTTGCCATAGCAACCAAAATGACTGCCCCTAGCAAACAAGATGGCCACCCTACCAACGACGGTGGCTACTTTAGCAACAAAGATGGCTGTCATAGCAACCAAGATGCTGCCCTGGCAACCAAGATGGATGCCGTAGATACCAAGACGTCTAACATAGCAACCAATATGGCTGCCATAGCAACCAAGATATCCACCCTAGCAACCACAATGGCTGCTATATTAACCAATATTTTCTACCTAGGAGCCAAGATGGATGCCTTAGCAACCATGATGCCAACCCTAGCAACAAAGATGGCTGTCTTAACAACTAAAATGGTTTCCATAGCCACCAATACACCGCCCTAGCAACTAAGATGGTTGCCATAGCAACCAATGTGGCGACCCTAGCAACGAAGATGGCCACCCTAGCAACCAAGGTGGCTAACTTACCAGCAAAGATGGCGGCCATAGCAACCAAAAGGGCTACCCTGGAAACCGAGATGGTTGTATAGCAAGCAAGGTGGCCACCTTAGCAACCAAGGTGGCCCCCTAGCTCCATGATGGCCACAATAATAATGCAAGAATCCTGCCAAAGCAATCAATATGTGGCCGTAGCAAAGTAGTTTCCTTCCATAGCAACCAAGATGTTTAGCATAGCAACCAAGATGGCCACTCTATCAACTAATATGGCTTCTATAGCAACCAATACACCTGCCTTAGCAACTGTGCTGGTTTTGGCTGAGAAGGGGTTAATTCTCCTCACTGTGGGGGTCGGCTACCTTTCCAGCTTCCCGCGCTCTGCCGCGTGGCAGGGGGGGCTGGGAGGGGCAGGGCCGTGGTGGGGACGGCTGACCCCGACTGGCCAATGGCATGTTCATTCCATACCATGTGACACCATGACCAATATATTGGGGGGGGGCAGTGGCAGCGCGGAGGCGGCGCGGCGTCGGGTTGGCGGGCGGCGAGCGGCTGCAGCGCGTGCGGTTTGTTTCGGCGGTTCGTTCCCCCTCTCCCCTCCCTTCCCCCTCCCCCGGGGCTTTGCGCCTCTCGTTGTTCTCCTTTACATTGCATTTCTACTGTTGTTTCTTTTAATTTTAATTATTAAACTGTTCTTATCCCAACCCACGAGCGTTACCCTTCTGATTCTCTCCCCCATCTACCGGTGGGGGAGTGAGCGAGCGACTGTGTGGGGCTCAGCTGCTGGCTAAACCACGACAGTCATTTTGGCGCCCAACGTGGGGCTCAAGGGTTGGAGATAACAACAGCTGCTGGTCACAGCACCATGTTGTCCTTTTTGCAGTTGGTGTTAAAAATCGGTGTTGGTTTGTTGAGTCTGCTGTGTTCTGCTGTGATTAGTAATGTTTTGCCTATGAGATTTGTTACGCAACCAATGGTTTTCAGCTTTATCTGGTATTTGGGGTTTTTGCCGAAACCGTTACTGTACTTCGGATACCACCTTGTTGAGGCAATTAGCAATTATACCTCCTCCTCTGAGAGATTTTATATGGAGGAAATACAGAATAATACCTTTGCAACTTTGTTCTATGATGTCTGTGCCTTTGTTACAACAACGTTTTTGTATCTTGAACATCCTTGGGTGGTTAAGGTGCACTTATTGTTAGTTTTTGGGCATGTTGTTTTGGTTTTGACTAAGCAACTTAAGAATATCGCCCAGAAATCTGCCCCGAGGCTTGATAGTTACGAGTGGCAGGGCATGTGGGATAGCATGGGCAAATACCTAGGGCAGTGGGCACCGCCAGTGTTTTGGAGTTTCACCCCCGAACAAGTGCAGAATCCTAAAAAACTAGTAGAATAATTGGAGAAAGTATGTTGTTACGCTGGGAACTCCAGAGAGACACAGATAACTGCAACATGCTGGGGTCTGGCCCATGCATACCGAGCCCTGCTCAACAGTATTCAGTGCCCCCAGGGGGAAGAGAATTTCTCTGGATTGAAATGCAAAGTGACTGCCACTGTAGACAATCCAGCCCTGACAACAGGCACTGCAGCCACTCAAACCCCCACAAAAAGTACCGGAGCTAGCTCAGAAAATAAACCCGTACCAGTATCAGTTGCCCCCCATACACAAGACGAAATACTGGAAGCGGACATCAACTCGTTTAGAACGGGATGATGAAGAACCAGGGCCATCGCGGGGAGAGGAGGGAGAAGTAATAAATGAAATAGAGACCACCCGATCCCTGTCCTTAAGCGAGTTGTGAGATATGAGAAAAGATGTCAGCTGTTGTTCAGGTGAGCACATTGCCACCTGGCTGCTCCGATGCTGGGATAATGGGGCCAGTAGCCTGGAACTAGAGGGAAAAGAAGCCAAACAATTGGGATCCCTTTCTGGGGAAGGGGGTGTTGACAAAGCAATTGGAAAAAAACCACAAAACCTCAGCCTCTGGAGGCGACTCCTGTCTGGAGTGAAGGAAAGGTATCCCTTTAAAGAAGATGTTACATATCGCCCAGGAAAATGGACAACTATGGAGAAAGGCATCCAGTATCTAAGGGAATTAGCTGTGCTTGAGGTGATTTATGGTGACCTGGACGATCAACGGTCATCCAAAGATCCAGATGAAGCCGAGTGCACACGACCCATGTGGCGGAAGTTGTACGGAGCGCACCATCTTCGCATGCAAACTCATTGGCAGTGATGTCCTGGAAAGATGACGAGACACCAACGGTGGCAGAGGTGATAGATAGACTCCGGGATTACGACACAAATCTCTCTTCCTCACTAGTCTCTGCTGTGGAGAAACTATCCCAAGAGGTCCAGCAACTCAGAGAAGATCTGTCTTACTCCCCACCTCGACAGAGCAGTGTCTCAGCTGTTAGGAATAAGTGTCCTTTGGCTCAAAGAAGGGGATACACACCACGGGCCACCCTATGGTTCTACCTGCGTGACCACCGAGAGGACATGATGAGGTGGGATGGCAAGCCTACTTCGACCCTACAGGCAAGAGTACATGAACTGCAAGGAAGAACAGTCACTCAGGGAGGCTCTTCCAGGAAAGCTGCTGCTCCAGTTTCCAGCGAGCAAATCCCCAGACAGAGGAGTAGAAGTGCAGATTTTATTCTAAGTGTAATAGAGGGACTCCTGATTTACATTTACAGGAAGTGAGTTGTGACTGCCATGATCAGGACTAGAGGGGCCCTGCCTCCAGCCAGGTGGAGGAAAGGGATAACCAGGCTTACTGGACTGTGTGGATCCAATGGCCTGGCACGTCCAACCCACAGGAGTATAAAGCTTTAGTGGACACCGGTGCACAGTGCACCTTAATGTCATCAAACTATATAGGGGCAGAACCCATCAGCATTGCTGGAGTGACAGGGGGATCCCAAGAGCTAACTGTATTGGAGGCCGAAGTGAGCCTAACTGGCAATGAGTGGCAGAAGCACCCCATTGTGACTGGCCCAGAGGCTCTGTGCATCCTTGGCAGAGACTACCTCAGGAGAGGGTATTTCAAGGACCCAAAAGGTTACAAGTGGGCTTTTGGTGTAGCTGCCTTGGAGACAGAGGAAACTGAACAGCTGTCTACCTTGCCCGGTCTCTCAAAGGACCCTTCTGTTGTGGGGTTGCTGAAGGTCAAAGAACAACAGGTGCCAATCGCCACCACAACAGTGCACCGGCGGCAATATCACACCAACAGAGACTCTCTGATCCCCATCCATAAACTCCATCACCAACTGAGGAGCCAAGGAGTCCTCAGGAAGACCCGCTCACCCTTTAACAGTCCCATATGGCCAGTGCAGAAGTCTAATGGAGAGTGGAGACTAACAGTAGACTATCGTGGCCTGAATGAAGTCACTCCACCGTTGAGTGCTGCTGTGCCAGACGTTCTAGAACTTCAATACGAACTGGAGTCAAAGGCGGCCAAGTGGTATGCCACAATTGATATTGCTAATGCATTCTTCTCAATCACTCTGGCAGCAGAGTGCAGGCCACAGTTTGCTTTCACATGGAGGGGCGTCCAGTACACCTGGAATCGACTGCCCCAGGGGTGGAAACACAGTCCTACCATTTGCCATGGACTGATTCAGACTGTACTGGAACAGGGAGAAGCTCCAGAACACCTTCAATACATTGATGACATCATTGTGTGGGGCAACACAGCGGAAGAAGTTTTTGAGAAAGGAGAGAAAATAGTCCAAATCCTTCTGAAAGCTGGTTTTGCCATAAAACAAAGTAAGGTGAAGGGACCGGCACGAGAGATCCAGTTCTTAGGAATCAAATGGCAAGATGGTCGTCGTCAGATTCCAATGGATGTGATCAACAAAATAGCAGCCATGTCTCCACCAACTAGCAAAAAGGAAACACAAGCTTTCTTGGGCGTTGTGGGTTTTTGGAGAATCCATATTCCACACTACAGTCTGATCGTAAGCCCTCTCTTTCAAGTGACCTGGAAAAAGAATGATTTCAAATGGGGCCCTGAGCAACGACAAGCCTTTGAACAGATTAAACGAGAAATAGTCCATGCAGTAGCTCTTGGGCCAGTCCGGGCCGGACAAGATGTAAAAAATGTACTTTACACTGCAGCCGGGGAGAATGGCCCTACCTGGAGCCTCTGGCAGAAAGCACCAGGGGAGACCTGGGGTCGACCCCTAGGGTTTTGGAGTCGGGGATACAGAAGGTCCGAAGCCCACTATACTCCAGCTGAAAAAGAGATATTGGCAGCATATGAAGGGGTTCGAGCTGCTTCAGAAGTGGTTGGTACTGAAGCACAGTTGCTCCTGGCACCCCGACTGCCAGTTCTGGGCTGGATGTTCAAAGGAAACATCCCCTCTACACACCATGCAACTGATGCTACGTGGAGTAAATGGGTTGCACTGTTTACCCAGCGGGCTCGAGTAGGAAACCCCAGTCGCCCAGGAATCTTGGAAGTGATTATGGACTGGCCAGAAGGCAAAGATTTTGGATTATCACCAGAGGAGGAGGTGACACGTGCTGAAGAAGCCCCACTGTATAACAAACTGCCAGAAGAAGAGAAGCAATATGCCCTGTTCACTGATGGGTCCTGTCGCCTTGTGGGAAAGCACCAGAGATGGAAGGCTGCTGTATGGAGTCCTACACGACAAGTAGCAGAAACTGCTGAAGGAGAAGGTGAATCGAGCCAGTTTGCAGAGGTAAAGGCCATCCCGCTGGCCTTAGACATCGCTGAACGGGAAAAGTGGCCAGTGCTCTATCTCTATACTGACTCCTGGATGGTGACAAATGCCCTGTGGGTCTGTTTATAGCAGCGGAAGCAAAGCAACTGGCAGTGTAGAGGCAAACCCATCTGGGCTGCCACATTGTGGCAAGATATTGCTGCCCGGGTAGAGAAACTGGTTGTAAAGGTACATCATGTGGATGCTCATGTCCCCAAGGGTCGGGCCACTGAAGAACATCGAAACAACCAGCAGGTAGATCAGGCTGCCAAGATTGAAGTGGCTGAGGTGGATCTGGACTGGCAGCATAAGGGTGAACTATTTCTAGCTCTGTGGGCCCATGACACCTCAGGCCATCAAGGGAGAGATGCAACATACAGGTGGGCTCACGATCGAGGGGTGGACTTGACCATGGATATTATTGCACAGGTTATCTATGAATGTGACACATGCACTGCAATCAAGCAAGCGAAGCGGGTAAAGCCTCTGTGGTATGGGGGACGATGGCTGAAATATAAATATGGGGACGCCTGGCAAATTGGCTATATCACACTCCCACAAACCTGCCAAGGCAAGCGTCATGTGCTTACAATGGTAGAAACAACGACTGGCTGGCTGGAAACATATCCTGTCCCCCACGCCACTGCCTGGAACACTATCCTGGGTCTTGAGAAACAAGTCCTGTGGCGACATGGCACCCCAGAGAGAATTGAGTCAGACAACAGGACTCATTTCCGAAATAGCCTCATAGACACCTGGGCCAAAGAGCATGGCATTGAGTGGGCGTATCACATCCCCTATCATGCACCAGCCTCTGGGAAAATTGAACGGTACAATGGACTGTTAAAAACTACACTGAGAGCAATGGGGGGTGGAACATTCAAGCACTGGGATACACATTTAGCAAAAGCCACATGATTAGTCAACACGAGGGGCTCTGCCAACTGAGCTGACCCTGCCCAGTCAGAAATCCTACATACTGTGGAAGGGGATAGAGTCCCTGTAGTGCACACAAAAAGTATGCTGGGCAAAACAGTCTGGGTTCTTCCTGCCTCAAGCAAAGGCAAACCCATTCGTGGGATTGCTTTTGCTGGAGGACCTGGGTGCACTTGGTGGGTGATGCGGGAGGATGGAGAAATCCGATGTGTGCCTCAAGGGGATTTGATTTTGGGTGAAAACAGTCAATGAACTGAATGGCACAATGTCAACTGCTATGTAATACTGTGTGTCACCTCTGTGTTGTATCAATGATATCAGAGTACGAGCCTCCCAACCCATGGAAGATCAACTATGAAACAAGCCGTGCAGCAGTGATGGAACGATGACTGACTCGGTATGCAGCAACCCAACGCCACACACCATCTCTCCCACCCGGAAAGACTGATACAACAGATGGAGCCCAGAGTCATGGACTGGGTGAACTCAATGGACATTTTAACGGACATTTTACAGGGAAGGTCCATGAACTAAGGGAATGATGTCTGTGTATTATGTTAAAGGATGGGAAGGGGAGGGGTGGTGGTTGGTACGGTTGTATTGCATCATATGGGACCTGGGCATGGTGTAAATGGTATGGAATAAGGGGTGGAGAATGTGCTGGTTTTGGCTGAGAAGGGGTTAATTCTCCTCACTGTGGGGGTCAGCTAACTTTCCAGCTTCCCGCGTTCTGCCGCGTGGCAGGGGCGGGGCTGGGAGGGGCAGGGCCATGGTGGGGACGGCTGACCCCGACTGGCCAATGGCAGGTTCATTCCATACCATGTGACACCATGACCAATATATTGAGGGGGGGCAGTGGCAGCGCGGAGGTGGCGCGGCGTCGGGTCAGCAGGTGGCGAGCGACTGCGGCGCGTGCGGTTTGTTTCGGTGGTTCGTTCCCCCTCTCCCCTCCCTTCCCCCTCCCCCGGGGCTTTGCGCCTCTCGTGTTCTCCTTTACATTGCATTTCTACTGTTGTTTCTTTTAATTTTAATTATTAAACTGTTCTTATCCCAACCCACGAGCGTTACCCTTCTGATTCTCTCCCCCATCTACCGGTGGGGGAGTGAGCGAGCGACTGTGTGGGGCTCAGCTGCCAGCTAAACCACGACAGCAACTAAAATGCCGCACTAGCAACCAAGATGGCCAACCTAGCAACCAAAATGGCTGCCATAGTAATCAACATGGCACCCTAGTAACCAAGATGGCTGCCATAGCAACCAAAACGACTGCCCCAGCAACCATGATAGACGCCCTAGCAACGAAGGTGGCCACCTTAGCAACAAAGATGGTTTCCATAGCAACTAAGATGGCTGCCATAGCAATCCAGATGACCACCCTAGCAACCAAAATGGCTGCTATATTAAGCAATATTTCCAACCTAGCAACCAAAATGGCTGCCATAGCAACCAATCACATCCCATAACAACCAAGGTGGCCACCTCTAGCAACAGATGTTTGACATACCAACAAAGTTGGTGCCCAAGCAACCAGGATGGCCGCAATAACAATGCGAGATTCCAGCCAAAGCAACCAATATGGCGGCTGCAGCAAAGAAGTTTGCTTCCATAGCAAACAAGATGTTTACCCTAGCAACCAATATGGCTGACCTAGCAACCGAGATGGCTGCCCCTATAAATGAAGATAGCTGCCATAGCAACCAAAATAAATCCCCTCTCAACAAAAATGGCTACCCTAGCAACCTAGATGGCTGCCATAGCAACCAAAACGACTTCCCCTGGGCAACAACATGGCTGCCCTAGCAACGAAGGTGGCCACCTTAGCAACAAAGATGGCACCCCAGCAACCAAGATTGCTGCATAGCAACCAATAAGGCCACCCTTGCAAACAAAATGGCTGCCCTAGCAACCAATGTGACCACCTTAGCAGCAAAGGTGGCGCCCTAGCAACCAGGATGTCAAGGCTAACAACTCTAGATTCCTGCCAAAGCAACCAATATGGCGGCTGTAGCAAAGAAGTTTGCTTCCATAGCAACCAAGATGTTTACCCTAGCAACCAAGTCGCCTGACCTAGCAACAAGACGGCTGCCTCTAGAAACTAAAACGGCTGCCATAGCAACCAAGATGCACCATAGCAACCAAGATTGCTGCCCTAGCAACCAAAATGGCTGCCATTTAAACCAAAATGGCTGCCATAGCAACCAACATGGCCACACAACCAACCAATATACTTGCTATAGCAACCAGATGGTTCCCATAGCAACCAAGATGGCGACCATAGCAACGAAGATGGTTGCCATAGCAAGAAAGATGTCCACCGCAGCAACGAAGCTGGCTGCTCTAGCAACCAACATGGCCACCTTAAGATCAAAGATGGCTGCCATAGCAACCAAGATGGCACCCTAGCAACCATAATGGCTGCCGTAACAACCAAGATGGCTGCCCTAGCAACCAAGATAGTTGCTATAGGAAACAGATGGTTCTCATGGCAAGCAAAGTGGCCGCACTAGCAACCAAGATGGCAACCTTAGCAGCAAAGATGGCTCTTATATCAACCAAGAAGTCCACCCATGGAACCGAAAGGGTTGTCATAGCAACCAAGATGGCAACCTTAGCAACAAAAATGATTGCCATAGCAAGCAAGATGGTCACACTATCAACCAAAATGGCTGATCTATTAACCAATATTGCCAACCTAGCTCCCAAGATGGCTGCCCTATCTACCAAGGTTGTCACTCTAGCAAACAAGATGGTTGCCATAGCAACCAAAATGCTCACCCTAGAAACCAAAATGGATGCCAATATAACCAACATGGAACACTAGTAACCAAGATGAATGCCATAAAAACCAAGGTGGCCACCCCAGCAACCAAGATGGTTGCCATAGCAACCAAGATGGCGACCATAGCAACAATAACAAGCAAGATGACTGCCATAGCAAGTTTGCTTCCATTGCAAACAAGATATTTACCCCGCAACCAATTCGGCTGACCTAGCAACCAAATTGGCTTCCTCTAGAAACTAATATGGCTGCCATAGCAACCAAGATGTATGCCATAGCAACGAAGATGGCCGCTCTAGTAACCAAGATGGCCACCTTAGCAGCAAAGATGTCTCCTATATCAACCAAGATGTCCACCCATGCAAACTAGAAGGTTGTCATACCAACCAAGATGGCATCCTTAGCAACAAAGATGGTTGCCATAGAAAGCAAGATGGCCACACTAGAAAGTAAAATGGCTGCTATATTAACCAATATTGCCAACCTAACACCAAAGATGGCTGCCCAAGCAATCAAGGTTGTCAATCTAGCAACCAAGATGGTTGCCATAGCAACCAAGATGGCCACACTAGCAACCAATACGCCAGTTTTAGTAACTAAGATGGCCGCCCTTGCAACCAAGATGGCTGCCATAGCATCGAAGATGGCTGCCATAGCAACCAAGACGGTTGCCCTTAGAAACCAAGATGGCTGCCATAGCAACCAATATGGCACCCTAACAATCAAAATGGCTGCCATAGAAACGAAGATGGCCGCCCTAGCAACCAAGATAGTTCTTATAGCAACCAGATGGTTGCCATAGCGACCAAGATGGTAACCTTAGCAATGAAGATGGCTGCCCAAGCAACCAATATGGGTGCCATAGCAACCAAGATGGCCGCCCTAACAACCAAGATGTCCACCCTAGCAACGAAGATGGCTGCCCTAACTACCAAGGTGGCCACCTTAGCAGCAAAGGTGGCGCCCTAAACACCGGGATGGCCACGCTAACAACACTAGATTTTTGCCAAAGAAACCAATATGGTGGCCATAGCAACGAAGTTTGCTTCCATTGCAAACAAGATGTTTACCCTAGCAACCAAGTCAGCTGACCTAGCAACCAAGATAGCTGCTTTTAGAAACTAAATGACTGCCATAGCAACCAACATGTCCGCCCTAGCAACGAAGATGGCCGCCCTAGTAACCAAGATGGCCACCTTAGCAGCAAAGATGGCTCCTATATCAACCAAGATGTCAATCCATGCAAGCGAGAGGGTTGTCATAGCAACCAAGATGGCAACCTTAGCCACAAAGATGGCTGCCATAGCAACCAAGATGGTCGCCCTAGCAACCAAGGTGGCACCATAGCAACCAAGATTGATGCCATACCAACAAAAATGGCTACCCTAGCATCTATAATGGCTTCCATAGTAATCAACATGTCACCCCATTAAACGAGGTGGCTTCCATAGCAATCAATATGGCAGCGTAGCAACCAAGATTGCCGTCCTAGCAACGGATACGGCTGCCATAGCTACCAAGATGGCTGCCATAGCAACCAAGATGGCCAACCTAGCAACCAAGATGGCTGCGATAGCAACCAATATGGCATCGTAGTAACCAAGGTGGTTGCCATAGCAACCAAGATAGCCGCCCTAGCAACCAAGAAGGTTGCCATAGCCACCAAATTAGATGCCATAGCAACCAAGTTGTCCACCCTAGCAACGAAGATGGTTGCCATAGAAACCAAGGTGGCCGCCCTAGCAACCAAGAGGTCCACCCTAACAACGAAGATGGTTCCCATATCAAGCAAGATAACCACCCATGCAAACGAGAGGGTTGCCATAGCAACCAAGATGGCAACCTCAGCAACAAAGGTGGCTGCTATAGCAACCAAGATGGCCACACCAGCAACCAAGATGGCTGCAGCAGCAACCAAGGTGTTTGCCATAGCAACCAAGATGGCAACCCTAGACAACGAGATGGCTGCCATAGCAAGCAAGATGGCCGCCCTAGCAACCAAAATGGCAGCTATATTAACCAATATTGCCAATCTAGAATCCAAGATGACTGCCCTAGCTACCAAGGTTGTCACTCTAGCAACCAAGATGGTTGCCATAGCAACCAAGTTGGCCACACAAGTAACCAAAATGGCTGCCCTAGCAACCAAGATTGCTGCCCTAGCAACCAACACACCAGCATTAGCAACCAAGATGGCAGCCCTAGCAACCAAGATGGGGCCCCTAGCAACGAACATGGCTGCCATAGCAACCAAGATGGTTGCCATAGCAACCATGAAGGCTGCCACAAAACCAAGATGGTTACCATAGCAACCAAAATGGATGCTATATTAACCAATTTTGCCAACTTTGCAACCAAGATGGTCGCCATATCAACCAAGATGGCCGCCCTAGCAACCAATATGGTTGCCATAGCAACCAAGATGGCTGTCATAGCAAACAGATGGTTCCCATAGCAACCAAGATGTCCAACCTAGCAACAGTTATGGCCACCCTTGCAATTAAGATGGCGATGGTAGCAACAAAGATGTTTGCCACAGCAACCAAGATGGGCACACTAGCAAAAAGATGGCACCATAGCAACCAAGATGGTTGCCATAGCAACCACCATGGCGGCCGTAGCAACCACCATGGCTGCCCTAGCAACCAAAATGGCGGCCATAACAACCAATGTGACACCCTCGCAAGGACGATTGCTGCCATAGTAAACAAGATGGCCACACTAGCAACCAAAATTGCTGCCATAGTTACCACGATGGTCGTCATAGCAACGCACATGGCTGCCATAGCAACCAAGATAGTTGCCATAGCATCCAAGATGTCCACCCTAGCAACTAAAATGGCTGTTATATTAACCAATATTGCCAACCTAGCAACCACGATGGCTGCCATAGCAACCAAGAGGGCCGCACTAGTAACCAGATAGTTCCCATAGCAACCAGATGTCCACCCTAGCAACAAAGATGGCCGCCCTAGCAACTAAGATGGCGACGCTAGCAACAAAATTTTTGCCACAGCAACCAAGGTGGGCACACTAGCAACCAAGTTGTCGGCCATAGAAACTAATATGACACCCTAGCAACCAAGATCGCGACCCTAGCAACCAAGATGGCTGCCATAGCAACCAAGGTGGCTACACTAGCAACAAAAATTGCTGCCATAGCAACCACGATGGCCGCCCTAGCAACCCAAATGGCAGCCATAGGAACCAATAAGACACCCTAGCAACCAAGATAGTTGCCATAGCAATTAATATGGCCATCCTAGAAACAAAAATAGCTGACATAGTAATCAACATGGCACCATAATAACTAAGGTGGTTGCCATAGCAACCGAGATGGTGACCCTAGCAAACAAGATGGCTGCCATAGCAACTGAGATGGTGACCTCAGCAACCAAGATAGTTGCTATAACAACCAAGATGGCGACCCTAGCAACAATGATGGTTGCCATAGCAACCAGATAATTTCCATAGCAACCAAGATTGCGACCCTAGCAAACAAGATTGTTGCCATAGCAACCAATATGGCTGCCATAGCAACCAAGATGTGCGCCCTAGCAACCAGATGGTTCCCATAGCTACCAAAAAGTCCACCCTAGCAACAAAGATGGTTGCCCTAGCGACCAAGTTGGCGACCCTAGTAACGAAGATAGTTGCCACAGCAACCAAGATGGGCACACTAGCAACCAAAATGGCTGCCATAGCAACCAAGATGTCCACCCTAACAAAAAAAATGGAGTCTCTATTAACCAATATTGGCAACCTAGTAACCAAGATGGCCGCCCTAACATCCAACATGACCACCCTATCAACGAAGATGGCTGCCCTAGCTACCAGGGTGGCCACTCTAACAACCAAGATGGCTGCAATAGCATCCAATATGGCACCCTAGCAACCAAAATGGCTGCCATAGCAACCAAGATGTCCACACTAGCAACCAAGGTAGTTGCTATAGCAACCAGATGGTTCCCATAGCAACCAAGGTGGCGACCCTAACAAACAACATGGCTGCTATAGCAACCAATATGGCACCATAACCACCAAGATTGCTGCCATACCAATCAAAATGGACACCCTAACAGCTATACTAGCTGCCATAGTAATCAACACGTCACCCCATTAAACAAGGTGGTTGTCATAGCAAGCAAAATGACTGCCCTAGCAACCAAGATTGCTGCAATAGTAACCAATATGGTCATCCTAGAAACCAAGATAGTTGCTATAGCAACCAGGTGGTTCCCATAGCAACCAAGATGGCGACAATAGAACCAAGATGGGCACCCTAGCAACCAAGACGGCGACCCTAGCAACGAAGATGGCTGCCATAGCAACCAAGATGGCCACGCTAGCAACTAATAGCTCTGCCATAGCAACCAATAAGGCACCCCAGCAACCAACATGGCTGCCATAGCAACCAAGATGGTTCCCATAGCAACCAAGATGGCGACCATAGCAACCAAGTGGGCACCCTAGCAAACAAGATGGTGACCAAGGCAACGAAGATGGCTGCCCTAGGAAGCAAGATGGCCACCCTAGCAACCAATACGGCTGCCATAGCAACCAACTTGGCTACACAAGCAATGAAGAAAGCCGCCGCAGCAACCAAGATGGTTACCATAGCAAGCAAGAGGGCAACCCTAGCAAACGTGATGGCTTGCATAGCAACCAAGATGGCTGCTATATTAACCAATATTGCCAACCTAGCAACCAAGATGGCCACCCTAGCAATTAAGATGGTTGCCATAGCAAAAATGATGGCTGCCATAGCAACGAAGATGGCCACCCTAGCAACCAAGATGGTTGCCATAGCAACCAATATGGCACCCTAGCTACTAAAATATATGCATTAACAACCAAGATTGCCGCCCTACCAACCAAGAGAGTTGCTATACCAAACAGCTGGTTCCCATAGCAACCAAGATGGCCACCCTAGCAACCAAGATGGCTGCCATCGCAACTAATATGGCACCCTAGCAACCAAAATGGCTGCCATAGCGAACAAGATGGCCGCCCTAGCAACCAAGATAGTTGCTATAGCGACCAGATGGTTCCCATAGTAACCAAGATGGCGACCTTAGCAACGAAGATGGCTGCCCTAGCAGCCAAGATGGCGACCTTAGCAACGAAGATGTCCGCCCTAGCAACCAATATGGCTGCCATAGCAACCAAGATGGCAACCTTAGCAACGAAGACGGCTGCCCTAGCAATGACAATGGCCACCCTAGCAACCAATACGCCTGCCTTAGCAATCAAGATGGCCGTCTTAGCTACCAAGATAGCTGCCATAGCAACCAATGTGGCACCCGAGGAACAAAATGGCTGCCCCTAGAAACAAAGAGGGTTATGGTTACAGTTACGCTTTAGGGTTAGGGTAATGGTTACTGTCGTGGTTCAGCCTCAGCTGGCAACTGAACACCACCCAGCCGCTCACTCACACACCCCCCACCCCTGTGGGATGGGGAAGAGAATCGGATGAGCAAAAGAACTTGTGGATTGAGATAAGCACAGTTTAATGATTACAATAAAATGATAATGATAAATGATTATGATAATAATGACAATAATGTTAATATAATAAAAGGGAAAAGGAAGGGAAAGGGAAAACAGGGAAAAAACCGCAGAATCACGAACGATACAACCGCTCACCACCCGCCGACCGACGCTGCCCGTCCCCGAGCCGTGATTGCTCCCTCCCTCCCCCGGCCAGCCCCTCCCAGCTAGCATACTGGGCATGGCGTTACATGATATGGAATATCCCTTTGGTCAGTTTGAATCAGCTCTCTTAGCTGTGCCCCCTCGCCTCCCAGCTTCTTGTGCATCCAGCAGAGCATGGGAGGCTAGACATGTCCTTGACTAGTATAAGCGCTACCCAGCAACAGCCTAAACATATGTGTGTTATCTCAACAGATTTTTTTCCATGCTAATTTCAAAGCACAGCACTATACCAGCTAGAGTGAAGAAAATTAACTCTATCCCAGCTGAAACCATGACAGTTACGTTTAGGGTTAGTGTTACACTTTAGCGTTAGGTTTAGGGACCAGCGTTAGGGTTAGGGTTTAGGTTTAGGGTTAGGGATAGGGGTTAGGTTTAGGGTTAGGCGTTTGGGTTAGAGTTTAGGGTTACGGATTAGGGACCAGCGTTAAGGTTAGGCACCAGCATTCGGGTTACGTGTTAGGGTTAGTGTTAGAGTTTCAGGTTACAGTTAGGGGTTAGATTTAGGTGTTAGGGGTTAGAATTAGGGGTTATGCTTTTGGATTACAGTTTAGGGTTACAGTTTAGTTTTAGGGATAGGAACCATCTTAGCTTTATGTTCAGGCTTCTTGTCAGTCTGGTTTTTTACTTTAACTATAGTTGTTAGGATTATTTTTTTGTCAACTTCTCAGTCACAGTTCTTTCTTTGAGCTAGCCTTTTTCTGTTTTGGCCTGTTCAATATTGTTACTGCTACCATGACTTGCGCTGCTTTTTAATGTAAAAAAACTGCATTCCATATTAAATTTGAAGCACTGCTTCGCAACATTAAGGAATATTTTACTCTTTTGCCAAATGTCTCTTTAGGTTGCTGTAAGTCATTCAGACCACTAGAAACTTTGCCAGGATGTTTTATAACATTAGACTAACAAGGAATAATACTAATTTTGAGAGGTAATGGCAGGGAAAATTATGAAAGTTTTTCATTTATATCTATCTCCTTTTACTACGGAGTAATTTCCAGTGTTGCGTTATTTTATTAGTTATTGAAAAAATCATAACGGAATTAGCTACGATCTTAAAATCGTTGAAAATAAAGAGAAATTAAAGGCAGATCATTTAAGACTGTACTTTTAGTTAAAACTTTGATGTGCTCTATTTTTCAAATCTAGACTTTATGAACATTCGTACATTGCAATGGGGTAAAACACACGACAGAAAAGTAAAAAAACTTCAATTTTCATAGAACGATAAATAGTTGCAAAAACACTGAATATGTACAGTAAATCTCTACTTTTTAAAGAATATTAAAAATATTTTCATTACAGTCTTAAAAATATGGCTCAGAATGTTCACTCTCAATGGCCTCTTGCAATAAATTCAGTGTTAGTTAGAAGTTGTGTTAGAGGTCTTTTTGGAAGCAGTATAGCAGGGGCATTTGTGGTAGCATATTCAGCATAAAAAATCATACACGTTCAATTGAGATGTTAACTATCAGGTCTTTTAGGCAACATTCTCATTAAAGCTTTCAGATATTCACTCACAGGTCTTTTCTGTTAAAGTATTTGTACAATGTTTTGTTGGCGATTCCAAATGATGAGACTTGTCCGATATTTAGCGACGTTAATAATTACATTGTCTAATGCCAGTGTTTTCTAGCAAAAGTTACTGTAAAAAGAACACCTTTACAAAAAAATATGCAAACAGAGCCTCTTTTAGCAGCAATGTAATAGCTCGAAGATAAATCCGTCGTTTCTCTCTACGTTTTGAGCAAAGGAAAAATGAAGACCTGTTAAGTAGCTGTGTTATTTCATTACAGCTGTGTTTCCTAATGTAGAAAATATAAACACGGAGTACCTTAAAAACTTCTTCTGGTACCCTTGCCTTCAGACACTTAAGTGTCACTCCGCATAGTACGGTTTTAATAAAGATATCGCTGCATTCGCGGTGCTCCTTTTAAACAGCTAATCATTCTGGTCCTTCATATTACTTCCTTTTCAAATTCGTATAAACAAACAAATATTTTAGTCTTCCTCTGAGTTCAATGCCTACAGAAACGACTGTTCTTAATGAAATTTTAATACGCTAGCTAGATGTTGCTTGAAGAATAGATCATCTCAAACCATAACCGTAGGTGCTAAATGTGATCCTAGCACCAAAACACGAGAATGACACCAAACTATTATAATAATAACCTTAATTAATAAAACAGTCTCCAGTTTAAAAGATGGTAAAAACACACCTTGTTCAAGTTTTTGAACTGCCAAAAGAGGTATTACTCTCACTTATTCGACACCACTAGTCTTCCCCACTAGCCACCCTGATCTTCACCCTGTAAGGTAACAGGTAGAATAACCACAATCCTTACATAACAGCCCTAACACCATCAGTAACCATGACCCTACGGACTCTAAAGCTAAAATAAACCCACAACACCAACGTAGACCCTAATACCCTCCACAGAAAGTTGCCCATAAGCTGAGCCTTCAGCCTATCGTCCATTACCGCAATATTAGGGTAAAGGCAATTGTTACCCCAACCCTAAACCTTTACACTAATGACAATATCCCTCACGCTAAATCTAAACACAAATCCCTACACTCAGACCCTAACAGTTATCGTCAAGCTAATTACCCAACTGTGGCCATAATGACCCTAAAGCTAACATAGACCCATAACACCAATGTAGACCCTAAAACCCGGTTCAGAAACCTGCCACTAAGGCGAGCATTCCCCTTTCAACCATAAATGCAATCTTAATGCAACTATGGCCATAATGACCCTTAAGATAACATAGACCCATAACACCATTGTAGACCGTAAAACCAGTCCAGAACCTACCCATAAGGCGAGTATTCCCCTAACATCCATAAATGCAATCTGAACCTAAACGTAACTCTTACTCCAACCCTAAAACTTTACACTAATGACAAAATCCCCAACGCTAAATCTAACCACAAATCCCTATCCTAAGAACGCTAATCGTTATCTTGCCGCTAACTACCCAACTGTAGCCATAATGACCCTAAAGTTACATAAACCTGTAACAACAACGTAGACCATATTACAAGGCCCAAAACCTGTACATAAGCCAAGCCCTCAGCCTAACGTCTGTAAGCGCAATCTTAACCTAAAGTTAACCATTACTCTACCCCTAAATATTTAGACTAATGACAATATCCCTAACACTAAATCTAAACACAAATCCCTACCCTAAGAACCCTAACCGTTATCTTGCCGCTAATTACCCAACTGTGGCCATAATGACCCTAAAGCGAACATAGACCCATAAAACCAATGTAGACCCTAAAACCCACTCCACAAACCTACCACTAAGGCGAGTATTCCCCTTACGTCCAAAAATGCAATCTTAACCAAACTGTGGCCATATTGACCCTAAAACTAACATAGACCCATAAAACCAATGTGGACCCTAAAATCCGGTCCAGAACCTACCACAAAGGCGAGCATTCCCATTAGGTCCATAAATGCAATCTGAACTTCAACATAACTGTTACTCCAACCCTAAAACTTTAGACTAATGACAGTATCCCTAATGCTAAATCTAAACACAAATCCCTACCCTAACAACCTTAACCGTTATTTTCAAGCTAATTACCCAACTGTGGCCATAATGACCCAAAAGCTATCATAAACCCATAACACTAATGTAGACCCTAAAACCCAGTCCAGAACCTACCCATAAGGCGATTAGTCCCCTAACGTCTGTAAGTGCAATCTGAACCTAAAAGTAAATGTTATTCCAACCCTAAATATTTAGACTAATGACAAAATCCCTAAAGCTAAATCTAAACACAAGTCCCTACACTAAGACCCCTAACTGTCATCGTCAAGCTAACTACCCAAATGTGGCTATAATGACCCTAAACCTAACATAAACCCATAACACCAACGTAGACCCTAAAACTGAGTCCAGAACCTACCCATAAGGCGAGTATTCCCCTAACGTCCATAAGTGCAAATCTGAACCTAAAGTAAATGTTACTCCAACCCTAAATATTTACACTAATGACAATATCCCTAAGGCTAAATCTAAACACAAATCCCTACCCTAAGAACCCTAACCGTTTTTGTCAATCGAATTACCAAACTGTGGCCATAATGACCCTATATCTAACATAGACCCATAACACCAATGTAGACCCTAAAACCCGGTCCAGAACCTACCCATAAGACGAGCATTCCCCTTACTTCCGTAAATGCAATCTTAACCTAAACATAACTGTTACTCCACCCATAAACCTTCAAACTAATGACAGTATCCCTAAGGCTAAATCTAAACACAAATCCCTACTCTAAGAACCCTAACCGTTATCTTGCCGCTAATTACCCAACTGTGGCCATAATGACCCAAAAGCTAACATAGACCCATAACACCAATGTAGACCCTAAAACCCGGTCCAGAACCTACCCATACACCAAGCATCCCCCTTTCAACCATAAAGGCAATCTTAATGCAACTGTGGCCATAATGCCCCTAAAGCTAACATAGACCCATAACACCAATGTAGACCCTAAAACCCGGTCCACAAACCTACCACTAAGGCGAGCATTCCCCTTACGTCCATAAATTCAATCTTAACTCAACTGTGGCCATATTGACCCTAAAGCTAACATAGACCCATAACACCAATGTGGACCCTAAAACCCGGTCCAGAACCTACCCATAAGGCGAGTATTCCCCTAACATCCATAAATGCAATCTGAACCTAAACGTAACTCTTACTCCAACCCTAAAACTTTACACTAATGACAAAATCCCTAACGCTAAATCTAAACACAAATCCCTTCCCTAAGAATGCTAATCGTTATCTTGCCGCTAACTTCCCAACTGTAGCCATAATGACCCTAAAGTTACATAAACCTGTAACAACAACGTAGACCATAATACAAGGCCCAAAACCTGTACATAAGCCAAGCCCTCAGCCTAACGTCTGTAAGCGCAATCTTAACCTAAAGTTAACCATTACTCCACCCCTAAAAATTTAGACAAATGACAATATCCCTAACGCTAAATCTACACACAAATCCCTACTCTAAGAACCCTACAGTTATCTTGCCGCTAATTACCCAACTGTGGCCATAATGACCCAAAAGCTAACATAGACCCATAACACCAATGTAGACCCTAAAACCCGGTCCAGAACCTACCCATAAGACGAGCATTCCCCTAACATCAATAAATGCAATCTGGACATAACATAACTATTACTCCAACCCTAAACCTTTAGACTAATGACAATATCCCTAAAGCTAAATCTAAACACAAATCCCTACCCTAAGACCCTAACAGTTATCGTCAAGCTAATTACACAACCGTGGCCATAATGACCCAAAGCTAACATAGACCCATAACACCATTGTAGACCCTAAAATGGAGTCCAGAACCTACCCTTAAGACGAGTATTCCCCTAAGGTCCGTAAGTGCAATCTGAACCTAAACGTAAATGTTACTCCAACCCTAAATATTTAGACTAATGACAATATCCCTAAGGCTAAATCTAAACACAAATCCCTACCCTAAGAACCCTAACCGTTTTTGTCAATCTAATTACACAACCGTGGCCATAATGACCCTAAAGCTAACATAGACCCATAACACCAATGTAGACCCTGAAACCTGGTCCAGAACCTACCCATAAGACGAGCATTCCCCTTACTTCCATAAATGCAATCTTAACCTAAACATAACTGTTACTCCACCCATAAACCTTCACAGTAATGACAGTATCCTTAAGGCTAAATCTAAACACAAATCCCTACTCTAAGAACCCTAACCGTTATCTTGCCGCTAATTACCCAACTGTGGCCATAATGACCCAAAAGCTAACATAGACCCATAACACCAATGTAGACCCTAAAACCCGGTCCAGAATCTACCCAAAAGAGGAGTATTCCCCTAACGTCCGTAAGTGCAATCTGAACCTAAACGTAAATGTTACTCCAACCCTAAATATTTAGACTAATGACAATATCCCTAAGGCTAAATCTAAACACAAATCCCTACCCTAAGAACCCTAACCGTTATTGTCAATCGAATTACCAAACTGTGGCCATAATGACCCAAAAGCTAACATAGACCCATAACACCATTGTAGACCCTAAAACCCGGTCCAGAACTACCCAAAAGAGGAGTATTCCCCTAACGTCCGTAATTGCAATCTGAACCTAAATGTAAATGTTACTCCAACCCTAAACCTTTACACTAATGACAATATCCCTAAGGCTAAATCTAAACACAAATCCCTACCCTAAGAACCCTAACCGTTATTGTCAATCGAATTACCAAACTGTGGCCATAATGACCCTAAAGCTAACATAGACCCATAACACCAATGTAGACCCTAAAACCCGGTTCAGAAACCTGCCACTAAGGCGAGCATTCCCCTTTCAACCATAAATGCAATCTTAATGCAACTATGGGCATATTGACCCAAAAGCTAACATAGACCCATAACACCATTGTAGACCGTAAAACCAGTCCAGAACCTACCCATAAGGCGAGTATTCCCCTTACTTCCATAAATGCAATCTGAACCTAAACGTAACTCTTACTCCAACCCTAAAACTTTACACTAATGACAAAATCCCTAACGCTAAATCTAAACACAAATCCCTATCCTAAGAATGCTAATCGTTATCTTGCCGCTAACTACCCAACTGTAGCCATAATGGCCCTAAAGTTACATAAACCCGTAACACCAACGTAGACCATATTACAAGGCCCAAAACCTGTACATAAGCCAAGCCCTCAGCCTAACGTCTGTAAGTGCAATCTTAACCTAAAGTTAACCATTACTCCACCCCTAAAAATTTAGACAAATGACAATATCCCTAACGCTAAATCTACACACAAATCCCTACTCTAAGAACCCTAAGCGTTATCTTGCCGCTAATTACCCAACTGTGGCCATAATGACCCAAAAGCTAACATAGACCCATAACACCAATGTAGACCCTAAAACCCGGTCCAGAACCTACCCAAAAGACGAGTATTCCCCTAACGTCCGTAAGTGCAATCTGAACCTAAACGTAAATGTTACTCCAACCCTAAACCTTTACACTAATGACAATATCCCTAAGGCTAAATCTAAACACAAATCCCTACTCTAAGAACCCTAACCGTTATTGTCAATCGAATTACCAAACTGTGGCCATAATGACCCTAAAGCTAACATAGACCCATAACACCAATGTAGACCCTAAAACCCGGTCCAGAACCTGCCACTAAGGCGAGCATTCCCCTAACGTCCGTAAGTGCAATCTGGACATAACATAACTATTACTCCAACCCTAAACCTTTAGACTAATGACAATATCCCTAAAGCTAAATCTAAACACAAATCCCTACCCTAAGACCCTAACAGTTATCGTCAAGCTAATTACACAACCGTGGCCATAATGACCCAAAGCTAACATAGACCCATAACACCATTGTAGACCCTAAAATGGAGTCCAGAACCTACCCTTAAGACGAGTATTCCCCTAAGGTCCGTAAGTGCAATCTGAACCTAAACGTAAATGTTACTCCAACCCTAAATATTTAGACTAATGACAATATCCCTAAGGCTAAATCTAAACACAAATCCCTACCCTAAGAACCCTAACCGTTATCTTGCCACTAATTACCCAACTGTGGCCATAATGACCCAAAAGCTAACATAGACCCATAACACCAATGTAGACCCTGAAACCCGGTCCAGAACCTACCCATAAGACGAGCATTCCCCTTACTTCCATAAATGCAATCTTAATGCAACCTAAACATAACTGTTACTCCACCCATAAACCTTCACAGTAATGACAGTATCCTTAAGGCTAAATCTAAACACAAATCCCTACTCTAAGAACCCTAACCGTTATCTTGCCGCTAATTACCCAACTGTGGCCATAATGACCCAAAAGCTAACATAGACCCATAACACCAATGTAGACCCTAAAACCCGGTCCAGAACCTACCCATAAGACGAGCATTCCCCTAACGTCCGTAAGTGCAATCTGGACATAACATAACTATTACTCCAACCCTAAACCTTTAGACTAATGACAATATCCCTAAAGCTAAATCTAAACACAAATCCCTACCCTAAGACCCTAACAGTTATCGTCAAGCTAATTACACAACCGTGGCCATAATGACCCAAAGCTAACATAGACCCATAACACCATTGTAGACCCTAAAATGGAGTCCAGAACCTACCCTTAAGACGAGTATTCCCCTAAGGTCCGTAAGTGCAATCTGAACCTAAACGTAAATGTTACTCCAACCCTAAATATTTAGACTAATGACAATATCCCTAAGGCTAAATCTAAACACAAATCCCTACCCTAAGAACCCTAACCGTTATCTTGCCACTAATTACCCAACTGTGGCCATAATGACCCAAAAGCTAACATAGACCCATAACACCAATGTAGACCCTAAAACCCGGTCCAGAACCTACCCATAAGACGAGCATTCCCCTTACTTCCATAAATGCAATCTTAACCTAAACATAACTGTTACTCCACCCATAAACCTTCACAGTAATGACAGTATCCTTAAGGCTAAATCTAAACACAAATCCCTACTCTAAGAACCCTAACCGTTATCTTGCCGCTAATTACCCAACTGTGCCCATAATGACCCAAAAGCTAACATAGACCCATAACACCAATGTAGACCCTAAAACCCGGTCCAGAACCTACCCATAAGACGAGCATTCCCCTAACGTCCGTAAGTGCAATCTGGACATAACATAACTATTACTCCAACCCTAAACCTTTAGACTAATGACAATATCCCTAAAGCTAAATCTAAACACAAATCCCTACCCTAAGACCCTAACAGTTATCGTCAAGCTAATTACACAACCGTGGCCATAATGACCCAAAGCTAACATAGACCCATAACACCATTGTAGACCCTAAAATGGAGTCCAGAACCTACCCTTAAGACGAGTATTCCCCTAAGGTCCGTAAGTGCAATCTGAACCTAAACGTAAATGTTACTCCAACCCTAAATATTTAGACTAATGACAATATCCCTAAGGCTAAATCTAAACACAAATCCCTACCCTAAGAACCCTAACCGTTATTGTCAATCGAATTACCAAACTGTGGCCATAATGACCCTAAAGCTAACATAGACCCATAACACCAATGTAGACCCTAAAACCCGGTTCAGAAACCTGCCACTAAGGCGAGCATTCCCCTTTCAACCATAAATGCAATCTTAATGCAACTATGGCCATAATGACCCTTAAGATAACATAGACCCATAACACCATTGTAGACCGTAAAACCAGTCCAGAACCTACCCATAAGGCGAGTATTCCCCTTACTTCCATAAATGCAATCTGAACCTAAACGTAACTCTTACTCCAACCCTAAAACTTTACACTAATGACAAAATCCCTAACGCTAAATCTAAACACAAATCCCTATCCTAAGAATGCTAATCGTTATCTTGCCGCTAACTACCCAACTGTAGCCATAATGGCCCTAAAGTTACATAAACCCGTAACACCAACGTAGACCATATTACAAGGCCCAAAACCTGTACATAAGCCAAGCCCTCAGCCTAACGTCTGTAAGCGCAATCTTAACCTAAAGTTAACCATTACTCCACCCCTAAAAATTTAGACAAATGACAATATCCCTAACGCTAAATCTACACACAAATCCCTACTCTAAGAACCCTAAGCGTTATCTTGCCGCTAATTACCCAACTGTGGCCATAATGACCCAAAAGCTAACATAGACCCATAACACCAATGTAGACCCTAAAACCCGGTCCAGAACCTACCCAAAAGAGGAGTATTCCCCTAACGTCCGTAAGTGCAATCTGAACCTAAACGTAAATGTTACTCCAACCCTAAACCTTTACACTAATGACAATATCCCTAAGGCTAAATCTAAACACAAATCCCTACCCTAAGAACCCTAACCGTTATTGTCAATCGAATTACCAAACTGTGGCCATAATGACCCTAAAGCTAACATAGACCCATAACACCAATGTAGACCCTAAAACCCGGTTCAGAAACCTGCCACTAAGGCGAGCATTCCCCTTTCAACCATAAATGCAATCTTAATGCAACTATGGCCATAATGACCCTTAAGATAACATAGACCCATAACACCATTGTAGACCGTAAAACCAGTCCAGAACCTACCCATAAGGCGAGTATTCCCCTTACTTCCATAAATGCAATCTGAACCTAAACGTAACTCTTACTCCAACCCTAAAACTTTACACTAATGACAAAATCCCTAACGCTAAATCTAAACACAAATCCCTATCCTAAGAATGCTAATCGTTATCTTGCCGCTAACTACCCAACTGTAGCCATAATGGCCCTAAAGTTACATAAACCCGTAACACCAACGTAGACCATATTACAAGGCCCAAAACCTGTACATAAGCCAAGCCCTCAGCCTAACGTCTGTAAGCGCAATCTTAACCTAAAGTTAACCATTACTCCACCCCTAAAAATTTAGACAAATGACAATATCCCTAACGCTAAATCTACACACAAATCCCTACTCTAAGAACCCTAAGCGTTATCTTGCCGCTAATTACCCAACTGTGGCCATAATGACCCAAAAGCTAACATAGACCCATAACACCAATGTAGACCCTAAAACCCGGTCCAGAACCTACCCAAAAGAGGAGTATTCCCCTAACGTCCGTAAGTGCAATCTGAACCTAAACGTAAATGTTACTCCAACCCTAAACCTTTACACTAATGACAATATCCCTAAGGCTAAATCTAAACACAAATCCCTACCCTAAGAACCCTAACCGTTATTGTCAATCGAATTACCAAACTGTGGCCATAATGACCCTAAAGCTAACATAGACCCATAACACCAATGTAGACCCTAAAACCCTGTCCAGAACCTGCCACTAAGGCGAGCATTCCCCTAACGTCCGTAAGTGCAATCTGGACATAACATAACTATTACTCCAACCCTAAACCTTTAGACTAATGACAATATCCCTAAAGCTAAATCTAAACACAAATCCCTACCCTAAGACCCTAACAGTTATCGTCAAGCTAATTACACAACCGTGGCCATAATGACCCAAAGCTAACATAGACCCATAACACCATTGTAGACCCTAAAATGGAGTCCAGAACCTACCCTTAAGACGAGTATTCCCCTAAGGTCCGTAAGTGCAATCTGAACCTAAACGTAAATGTTACTCCAACCCTAAATATTTAGACTAATGACAATATCCCTAAGGCTAAATCTAAACACAAATCCCTACCCTAAGAACCCTAACCGTTATCTTGCCACTAATTACCCAACTGTGGCCATAATGACCCAAAAGCTAACATAGACCCATAACACCAATGTAGACCCTAAAACCCGGTCCAGAACCTACCCATAAGACGAGCATTCCCCTTACTTCCATAAATGCAATCTTAACCTAAACATAACTGTTACTCCACCCATAAACCTTCACAGTAATGACAGTATCCTTAAGGCTAAATCTAAACACAAATCCCTACTCTAAGAACCCTAACCGTTATCTTGCCGCTAATTACCCAACTGTGCCCATAATGACCCAAAAGCTAACATAGACCCATAACACCAATGTAGACCCTAAAACCCGGTCCAGAACCTACCCATAAGACGAGCATTCCCCTAACGTCCGTAAGTGCAATCTGGACATAACATAACTATTACTCCAACCCTAAACCTTTAGACTAATGACAATATCCCTAAAGCTAAATCTAAACACAAATCCCTACCCTAAGACCCTAACAGTTATCGTCAAGCTAATTACACAACCGTGGCCATAATGACCCAAAGCTAACATAGACCCATAACACCATTGTAGACCCTAAAATGGAGTCCAGAACCTACCCTTAAGACGAGTATTCCCCTAAGGTCCGTAAGTGCAATCTGAACCTAAACGTAAATGTTACTCCAACCCTAAATATTTAGACTAATGACAATATCCCTAAGGCTAAATCTAAACACAAATCCCTACCCTAAGAACCCTAACCGTTATTGTCAATCGAATTACCAAACTGTGGCCATAATGACCCTAAAGCTAACATAGACCCATAACACCAATGTAGACCCTAAAACCCGGTCCAGAACCTACCCATAAGACGAGCATTCCCCTAACGTCCGTAAGTGCAATCTGGACATAACATAACTATTACTCCAACCCTAAACCTTTAGACTAATGACAATATCCCTAAAGCTAAATCTAAACACAAATCCCTACCCTAAGACCCTAACAGTTATCGTCAAGCTAATTACACAACCGTGGCCATAATGACCCAAAGCTAACATAGACCCATAACACCATTGTAGACCCTAAAATGGAGTCCAGAACCTACCCTTAAGACGAGTATTCCCCTAAGGTCCGTAAGTGCAATCTGAACCTAAACGTAAATGTTACTCCAACCCTAAATATTTAGACTAATGACAATATCCCTAAGGCTAAATCTAAACACAAATCCCTACCCTAAGAACCCTAACCGTTATCTTGCCACTAATTACCCAACTGTGGCCATAATGACCCAAAAGCTAACATAGACCCATAACACCAATGTAGACCCTAAAACCCGGTCCAGAACCTACCCATAAGACGAGCATTCCCCTTACTTCCATAAATGCAATCTTAACCTAAACATAACTGTTACTCCACCCATAAACCTTCACAGTAATGACAGTATCCTTAAGGCTAAATCTAAACACAAATCCCTACTCTAAGAACCCTAACCGTTATCTTGCCGCTAATTACCCAACTGTGCCCATAATGACCCAAAAGCTAACATAGACCCATAACACCAATGTAGACCCTAAAACCCGGTCCAGAACCTACCCATAAGACGAGCATTCCCCTAACGTCCGTAAGTGCAATCTGGACATAACATAACTATTACTCCAACCCTAAACCTTTAGACTAATGACAATATCCCTAAAGCTAAATCTAAACACAAATCCCTACCCTAAGACCCTAACAGTTATCGTCAAGCTAATTACACAACCGTGGCCATAATGACCCAAAGCTAACATAGACCCATAACACCATTGTAGACCCTAAAATGGAGTCCAGAACCTACCCTTAAGACGAGTATTCCCCTAAGGTCCGTAAGTGCAATCTGAACCTAAACGTAAATGTTACTCCAACCCTAAATATTTAGACTAATGACAATATCCCTAAGGCTAAATCTAAACACAAATCCCTACCCTAAGAACCCTAACCGTTATTGTCAATCGAATTACCAAACTGTGGCCATAATGACCCTAAAGCTAACATAGACCCATAACACCAATGTAGACCCTAAAACCCGGTTCAGAAACCTGCCACTAAGGCGAGCATTCCCCTTTCAACCATAAATGCAATCTTAATGCAACTATGGCCATAATGACCCTTAAGATAACATAGACCCATAACACCATTGTAGACCGTAAAACCAGTCCAGAACCTACCCATAAGGCGAGTATTCCCCTTACTTCCATAAATGCAATCTGAACCTAAACATAACTCTTACTCCAACCCTAAAACTTTACACTAATGACAAAATCCCTAACGCTAAATCTAAACACAAATCCCTATCCTAAGAATGCTAATCGTTATCTTGCCGCTAACTACCCAACTGTAGCCATAATGGCCCTAAAGTTACATAAACCCGTAACACCAACGTAGACCATATTACAAGGCCCAAAACCTGTACATAAGCCAAGCCCTCAGCCTAACGTCTGTAAGCGCAATCTTAACCTAAAGTTAACCATTACTCCACCCCTAAAAATTTAGACAAATGACAATATCCCTAACGCTAAATCTACACACAAATCCCTACTCTAAGAACCCTACAGTTATCTTGCCGCTAATTACCCAACTGTGCCCATAATGACCCAAAAGCTAACATAGACCCATAACACCAATGTAGACCCTAAAACCCGGTCCAGAACCTACCCAAAAGAGGAGTATTCCCCTAACGTCCGTAAGTGCAATCTGAACCTAAACGTAAATGTTACTCCAACCCTAAACCTTTACACTAATGACAATATCCCTAAGGCTAAATCTAAACACAAATCCCTACCCTAAGAACCCTAACCGTTATTGTCAATCGAATTACCAAACTGTGGCCATAATGACCCTAAAGCTAACATAGACCCATAACACCAATGTAGACCCTAAAACCCGGTTCAGAAACCTGCCACTAAGGCGAGCATTCCCCTTTCAACCATAAATGCAATCTTAATGCAACTATGGGCATATTGACCCAAAAGCTAACATAGACCCATAACACCATTGTAGACGGTAAAAAGCAGTCCAGAACCTACCCATAAGGCGAGTATTCCCCTAACATCCATAAATGCAATCTGAACCTAAACGTAACTCTTACTCCAACCCTAAAACTTTACACTAATGACAAAATCCCTAACGCTAAATCTAAACACAAATCCCTTCCCTAAGAATGCTAATCGTTATCTTGCCGCTAACTTCCCAACTGTAGCCATAATGACCCTAAAGTTACATAAACCTGTAACAACAACGTAGACCATATTACAAGGCCCAAAACCTGTACATAAGCCAAGCCCTCAGCCTGACGTCTGTAAGCGCAATCTTAACCTAAAGTTAACCATTACTCCACCCCTAAAAATTTAGACAAATGACAATATCCCTAACGCTAAATCTACACACAAATCCCTACTCTAAGAACCCTACAGTTATCTTGCCGCTAATTACCCAACTGTGGCCATAATGACCCAAAAGCTAACATAGACCCATAACACCATTGTAGACCCTAAAATGGAGTCCAGAACCTACCCTTAAGACGAGCATTCCCCTAACATCAATAAATGCAATCTGGACATAACATAACTATTACTCCAACCCTAAACCTTTAGACTAATGACAATATCCCTAAAGCTAAATCTAAACACAAATCCCTACCGTAAGACCCTAACAGTTATCGTCAAGCTAATTACACAACCGTGGCCATAATGACCCAAAGCTAACATAGACCCATAACACCATTGTAGACCCTAAAATGGAGTCCAGAACCTACCCTTAAGACGAGTATTCCCCTAAGGTCCGTAAGTGCAATCTGAACCTAAACGTAAATGTTACTCCAACCCTAAATATTTAGACTAATGACAATATCCCTAAGGCTAAATCTAAACACAAATCCCTACCCTAAGAACCCTAACCGTTATCTTGCCACTAATTACCCAACTGTGGCCATAATGACCCAAAAGCTAACATAGACCCATAACACCAATGTAGTCCCTAAAACCCGGTCCAGAACCTACCCATAAGACGAGCATTCCCCTTACTTCCATAAATGCAATCTTAACCTAAACATAACTGTTACTCCACCCATAAACCTTCACAGTAATGACAGTATCCTTAAGGCTAAATCTAAACACAAATCCCTACTCTAAGAACCCTAACCGTTATCTTGCCGCTAATTACCCAACTGTGGCCATAATGACCCAAAAGCTAACATAGACCCATAACACCAATGTAGACCCTAAAACCCGGTCCAGAACCTACCCATAAGACGAGCATTCCCCTAACGTCCGTAAGTGCAATCTGGACATAACATAACTATTACTCCAACCCTAAACCTTTAGACTAATGACAATATCCCTAAAGCTAAATCTAAACACAAATCCCTACCCTAAGACCCTAACAGTTATCGTCAAGCTAATTACACAACCGTGGCCATAATGACCCAAAGCTAACATAGACCCATAACACCATTGTAGACCCTAAAATGGAGTCCAGAACCTACCCTTAAGACGAGTATTCCCCTAAGGTCCGTAAGTGCAATCTGAACCTAAACGTAAATGTTACTCCAACCCTAAACCTTTACACTAATGACAATATCCCTAAGGCTAAATCTAAACACAAATCCCTACACTAAGAACCCTAACCGTTATTGTCAATCGAATTACCAAACTGTGGCCATAATGACCCTAAAGCTAACATAGACCCATAACACCAATGTAGACCCTAAAACCCGGTTCAGAAACCTGCCACTAAGGCGAGCATTCCCCTTTCAACCATAAATGCAATCTTAATGCAACTATGGCCATATTGACCCTAAAGCTAACATAGACCCATAACACCATTGTAGACGGTAAAAAGCAGTCCAGAGCCTACCCATAAGGCGAGTATTCCCCTAACATCCATAAATGCAATCTGAACCTAAACGTAACTCTTACGCCAACCCTAAAACTTTACACTAATGACAAAATCCCTAACGCTAAATCTAAACACAAATCCCTTCCCTAAGAATGCTAATCGTTATCTTGCCGCTAACTACCCAACTGTAGCCATAATGACCCTAAAGTTACATAAACCCGTAACACCAACGTAGACCATATTACAAGGCCCAAAACCTGTACATAAGCCAAGCCCTCAGCCTAACGTCTGTAAGCGCAATCTTAACCTAAAGTTAACCATTACTCCACCCCTAAAAATTTAGACAAATGACAATATCCCTAACGCTAAATCTACACACAAATCCCTACTCTAAGAACCCTACAGTTATCTTGCCACTAATTACCCAACTGTGGCCATAATGACCCAAAAGCTAACATAGACCCATAACACCAATGTAGACCCTAAAACCCGGTCCAGAACTACCCAAAAGAGGAGTATTCCCCTAACGTCCGTAAGTGCAATCTGAACCTAAACGTACATGTTACTCCAACCCTAAACCTTTACACTAATGACAATATCCCTAAAGCTAAATCTAAACACAAATCCCTACCCTAAGAACCCTAACCGTTATTGTCAATCTAATTACCAAACTGTGGCCATAATGACCCTAAAGCTAACATAGACCCATAACACCAATGTAGACCCTAAAACCCGGTTCAGAGACCTGCCACTAAGGCGAGCATTCCCCTTTCAACCCTAAATGCAATCTTAATGCAACTATGGCCATATTGACCCTAAAGCTAACATAGACCCATAACACCATTGTAGACGGTAAAAAGCAGTCCAGAACCTACCCATAAGGCGAGTATTCCCCTAACATCCATAAATGCAATCTGAACCTAAACGTAACTCTTACTCCAACCCTAAAACTTTACACTAATGACAAAATCCCTAAGGCTAAATCTAAACACAAATCCCTATCCTAAGAATGCTAATCGTTATCTTGCCGCTAACTACCCAACTGTAGCCATAATGACCCTAAAGTTACATAAACCCGTAACAACAACGTAGACCATATTACAAGGCCCAAAACCTGTACATAAGCCAAGCCCTCAGCCTAACGTCTGTAAGCGCAATCTTAACCTAAAGTTAACCATTACTCCACCCCTAAAAATTTAGACAAATGACAATATCCCTAACGCTAAATCTACACACAAATCCCTACTCTAAGAACCCTACAGTTATCTTGCCGCTAATTACCCAACTGTGGCCATAATGACCCAAAAGCTAACATAGACCCATAACACCAATGTAGACCCTAAAACCCGGTCCAGAACCTACCCATAAGACGAGCATTCCCCTTACTTCCATAAATGCAATCTTAACCTAAACATAACTGTTACTCCACCCATAAACCTTCACACTAATGACAGTATTCTTAAAGCTAAATCTAAACACAAATCCCTACTCTAAGACCCCTAACTGTTATCTTGCCGCTAATTACCCAACTGTGGCCATAATGGCCCTAAAGTTACATAAACCTGTAACAACAACGTAGACCATATTACAAGGCCCAAAACCTGTACATAAGCCAAGCCCTCAGCCTAACGTCTGTAAGCGCAATCTTAGCCTAAAGTTAACCATTACTCCACCCCTAAAAATTTAGACAAATGACAATATCCCTAACGCTAAATCTACACACAAATCCCTACTCTAAGAACCCTAAGCGTTATCTTGCCACTAATTACCCAACTGTGGCCATAATGACCCAAAAGCTAACATAGACCCATAACACCAATGTAGACCCTAAAACCCGGTCCAGAACCTACCCAAAAGAGGAGTATTCCCCTAACGTCTGTAAGTGCAATCTGAACCTAAACGTAAATGTTACTCCAACCCTAAACCTTTACACTAATGACAATATCCCTAAGGCTAAATCTAAACACAAATCCCTACCCTAAGAACCCTAACCGTTATTGTCAATCGAATTACCAAACTGTGGCCATAATGACCCTAAAGCTAACATAGACCCATAACACCAATGTAGACCCTAAAACCCGGTTCAGAAACCTGCCACTAAGGCGAGCATTCCCCTTTCAACCATAAATGCAATCTTAATGCAACTATGGCCATATTGACCCTAAAGCTAACATAGACCCATAACACCATTGTAGACGGTAAAAAGCAGTCCAGAGCCTACCCATAAGGCGAGTATTCCCCTAACATCCATAAATGCAATCTGAACCTAAACGTAACTCTTACGCCAACCCTAAAACTTTACACTAATGACAAAATCCCTAACGCTAAATCTAAACACAAATCCCTTCCCTAAGAATGCTAATCGTTATCTTGCCGCTAACTACCCAACTGTAGCCATAATGACCCTAAAGTTACATAAACCCGTAACAACAACGTAGACCATATTACAAGGCCCAAAACCTGTACATAAGCCAAGCCCTCAGCCTAACGTCTGTAAGCGCAATCTTAACCTAAAGTTAACCATTACTCCACCCCTAAAAATTTAGACAAATGACAATATCCCTAACGCTAAATCTACACACAAATCCCTACTCTAAGAACCCTACAGTTATCTTGCCACTAATTACCCAACTGTGGCCATAATGACCCAAAAGCTAACATAGACCCATAAAACCAATGTAGACCCTAAAACCCGGTCCAGAACTACCCAAAAGAGGAGTATTCCCCTAACGTCCGTAAGTGCAATCTGAACCTAAACGTACATGTTACTCCAACCCTAAACCTTTACACTAATGACAATATCCCTAAAGCTAAATCTAAACACAAATCCCTACCCTAAGAACCCTAACCGTTATTGTCAATCGAATTACCAAACTGTGGCCATAATGACCCTAAAGCTAACATAGACCCATAACACCAATGTAGACCCTAAAACCCGGTTCAGAAACCTGCCACTAAGGCGAGCATTCCCCTTTCAACCATAAATGCAATCTTAATGCAACTATGGCCATATTGTCCCTAAAGCTAACATAGACCCATAACACCATTGTAGACGGTAAAAAGCAGTCCAGAACCTACCCATAAGGCGAGTATTCCCCTAACATCCATAAATGCAATCTGAACCTAAACGTAACTCTTACTCCAACCCTAAAACTTTACACTAATGACAAAATCCCTAACGCTAAATCTAAACACAAATCCCTATCCTAAGAATGCTAATCGTTATCTTGCCGCTAACTCCCCAACTGTAGCCATAATGACCCTAAAGCTACATAAACCTGTAACAACAACGTAGACCATATTACAAGGCCCAAAACCTGTACATAAGCCAAGCCCTCAGCCTAACGTCTGTAAGCGCAATCTTAACCTAAAGTTAACCATTACTCCACCCCTAAAAATTTAGACAAATGACAATATCCCTAACGCTAAATCTACACACAAATCCCTACTCTAAGAACCCTACAGTTATCTTGCCGCTAATTACCCAACTGTGGCCATAATGACCCAAAAGCTAACATAGACCCATAACACCAATGTAGACCCTAAAACCCGGTCCAGAACTTACCCATAAGACGAGCATTCCCCTTACTTCCATAAATGCAATCTTAACCTAAACATAACTGTTACTCCACCCATAAACCTTCACACTAATGACAGTATTCTTAAAGCTAAATCTAAACACAAATCCCTACTCTAAGACCCCTAACCGTTATCTTGCCGCTAATTACCCAACTGTGGCCATAATGACCCAAAAGCTAACATAGACCCATAACACCAATGTAGACCCTAAAACCCGGTCCAGAACTACCCAAAAGAGGAGTATTCCCCTAACGTCCGTAAGTGCAATCTGAACCTAAATGTAAATGTTACTCCAACCCTAAACCTTTACACTAATGACAATATCCCTAAGGCTAAATCTAAACACAAATCCCTACCCTAAGAACCCTAACCGTTATTGTCAATCGAATTACCAAACTGTGGCCATAATGACCCTAAAGCTAACATAGACCCATAACACCAATGTAGACCCTAAAACCCGGTTCAGAAACCTGCCACTAAGGCGAGCATTCCCCTTTCAACCATAAATGCAATCTTAATGCAACTATGGCCATATTGACCCTAAAGCTAACATAGACCCATAACACCATTGTAGACGGTAAAAAGCAGTCCAGAACCTACCCATAAGGCGAGTATTCCCCTAACATCCATAAATGCAATCTGAACCTAAACGTAACTCTTACTCCAACCCTAAAACTTTACACTAATGACAAAATCCCTAACGCTAAATCTAAACACAAATCCCTTCCCTAAGAATGCTAATCGTTATCTTGCCGCTAACTCCCCAACTGTAGCCATAATGACCCTAAAGTTACATAAACCTGTAACAACAACGTAGACCATATTACAAGGCCCAAAACCTGTACATAAGCCAAGCCCTCAGCCTAACGTCTGTAAGCGCAATCTTAACCTAAAGTTAACCATTACTCCACCCCTAAAAATTTAGACAAATGACAATATCCCTAACGCTAAATCTACACACAAATCCCTACTCTAAGAACCCTACAGTTATCTTGCCGCTAATTACCCAACTGTGGCCATAATGACCCAAAAGCTAACATAGACCCATAACACCAATGTAGACCCTAAAACCCGGTCCAGAACCTACCCATAAGACGAGCATTCCCCTAACAACAATAAATGCTATCTGGACATAACATAACTATTACTCCAACCCTAAACCTTAAGACTAATGACAATATCCCTAAAGCTAAATCTAAACACAAATCCCTACCCTAAGACCCTAACAGTTATCGTCAAGCTAATTACACAACCGTGGCCATAATGACCCAAAGCTAACATAGACCCATAACACCATTGTAGACCCTAAAATGGAGTCCAGAACCTACCCAAAAGAGGAGTATTCCCCTAACGTCCGTAAGTGCAATCTGAACCTAAATGTAAATGTTACTCCAACCCTAAACCTTTACACTAATGACAATATCCCTAAGGCTAAATCTAAACACAAATCCCTACCCTAAGAACCCTAACCGTTATTGTCAATCGAATTACCAAACTGTGGCCATAATGACCCTAAAGCTAACATAGACCCATAACACCAATGTAGACCCTAAAACCCGGTTCAGAAACCTGCCACTAAGGCGAGCATTCCCCTTTCAACCATAAATGCAATCTTAATGCAACTATGGCCATATTGACCCTAAAGCTAACATAGACCCATAACACCATTGTAGACGGTAAAAAGCAGTCCAGAACCTACCCATAAGGCGAGTATTCCCCTAACATCCATAAATGCAATCTGAACCTAAACGTAACTCTTACTCCAACCCTAAAACTTTACACTAATGACAAAATCCCTAACGCTAAATCTAAACACAAATCCCTTCCCTAAGAATGCTAATCGTTATCTTGCCGCTAACTACCCAACTGTAGCCATAATGACCCTAAAGTTACATAAACCTGTAACAACAACGTAGACCATATTACAAGGCCCAAAACCTGTACATAAGCCAAGCCCTCAGCCTAACGTCTGTAAGCGCAATCTTAACCTAAAGTTAACCATTACTCCACCCCTAAAAATTTAGACAAATGACAATATCCCTAACGCTAAATCTACACACAAATCCCTACTCTAAGAACCCTACAGTTATCTTGCCGCTAATTACCCAACTGTGGCCATAATGACCCAAAAGCTAACATAGACCCATAACACCAATGTAGACCCTAAAACCCGGTCCAGAACCTACCCATAAGACGAGCATTCCCCTAACAACAATAAATGCTATCTGGACATAACATAACTATTACTCCAACCCTAAACCTTAAGACTAATGACAATATCCCTAAGGCTAAATCTAAACACAAATCCCTACCCTAAGACCCTAACAGTTATCGTCAAGCTAATTACACAACCGTGGCCATAATGACCCAAAGCTAACATAGACCCATAACACCATTGTAGACCCTAAAATGGAGTCCAGAACCTACCCAAAAGAGGAGTATTCCCCTAACGTCCGTAAGTGCAATCTGAACCTAAATGTAAATGTTACTCCAACCCTAAACCTTTACACTAATGACAATATCCCTAAGGCTAAATCTAAACACAAATCCCTACCCTAAGAACCCTAACCGTTATTGTCAATCGAATTACCAAACTGTGGCCATAATGACCCTAAAGCTAACATAGACCCATAACACCAATGTAGACCCTAAAACCCGGTTCAGAAACCTGCCACTAAGGCGAGCATTCCCCTTTCAACCATAAATGCAATCTTAATGCAACTATGGCCATATTGACCCTAAAGCTAACATAGACCCATAACACCATTGTAGACCGTAAAACCAGTCCAGAACCTACCCATAAGGCGAGTATTCCCCTTACTTCCATAAATGCAATCTGAACCTAAACGTAACTCTTACTCCAACCCTAAAACTTTACACTAATGACAAAATCCCTAACGCTAAATCTAAACACAAATCCCTTCCCTAAGAATGCTAATCGTTATCTTGCCGCTAACTCCCCAACTGTAGCCATAATGACCCTAAAGTTACATAAACCTGTAACAACAACGTAGACCATATTACAAGGCCCAAAACCTGTACATAAGCCAAGCCCTCAGCCTAACGTCTGTAAGCGCAATCTTAACCTAAAGTTAACCATTACTCCACCCCTAAAAATTTAGACAAATGACAATATCCCTAACGCTAAATCTACACACAAATCCCTACTCTAAGAACCCTACAGTTATCTTGCCGCTAATTACCCAACTGTGGCCATAATGACCCAAAAGCTAACATAGACCCATAACACCAATGTAGACCCTAAAACCCGGTCCAGAACCTACCCATAAGACGAGCATTCCCCTAACAACAATAAATGCTATCTGGACATAACATAACTATTACTCCAACCCTAAACCTTAAGACTAATGACAATATCCCTAAAGCTAAATCTAAACACAAATCCCTACCCTAAGACCCTAACAGTTATCGTCAAGCTAATTACACAACCGTGGCCATAATGACCCAAAGCTAACATAGACCCATAACACCATTGTAGACCCTAAAATGGAGTCCAGAACCTACCCTTAAGACGAGTATTCCCCTAAGGTCGTAAGTGCAATCTGAACCTAAACTTAAATGTTACTCCACCCCTAAAAATTTAGACAAATGACAATATCCCTAACGCTAAATCTACACACAAATCCCTACTCTAAGAACCCTAACCGTTACCTTGCCGCTAATTACCCAACTGTGGCCATAATGACCCAAAAGCTAACATAGACCCATAACACCAATGTAGACCCTAAAACCCGGTCCAGAACCTACCCAAAAGAGGAGTATTCCCCTAACGTCCGTAAGTGCAATCTGAACCTAAACGTAAATGTTACTCCAACCCTAAACCTTTACACTAATGACAATATCCCTAAGGCTAAATCTAAACACAAATCCCTACCCTAAGAACCCTAACCGTTATTGTCAATCGAATTACCAAACTGTGGCCATAATGACCCTAAAGCTAACATAGACCCATAACACCAATGTAGACCCTAAAACCCGGTTCAGAAACCTGCCACTAAGGCGAGCATTCCCCTTTCAACCATAAATGCAATCTTAATGCAACTATGGCCATAATGACCCTTAAGATAACATAGACCCATAACACCATTGTAGACCGTAAAACCAGTCCAGAACCTACCCATAAGGCGAGTATTCCCCTAACAGCCATAAATGCAATCTGAACCTAAACGTAACTCTTACTCCAACCCTAAAACTTTACACTAATGACAAAATCCCTAACGCTAAATCTAAACACAAATCCCTATCCTAAGAATGCTAATCGTTATCTTGCCGCTAACTCCCCAACTGTAGCCATAATGGCCCTAAAGTTACATAAACCCGTAACACCAACGTAGACCATATTACAAGGCCCAAAACCTGTACATAAGCCAAGCCCTCAGCCTAACGTCTGTAAGCGCAATCTTAACCTAAAGTTAACCATTACTCCACCCCTAAAAATTTAGACAAATGACAATATCCCTAATGCTAAATCTACACACAAATCCCTACTCTAAGAACCCTACAGTTATCTTGCCGCTAATTACCCAACTGTGGCCATAATGACCCTAAAGCTAACACAGACCCATAACACCAATGTAGACCCTAAAACCCAGTCCACAAACCTAACACTAAGGCGAGTATTCCCTTTATGTCCATAAATGCAATCTTAACTCAACTGTGGCCATATTGAACCAAAAGCTAACATTGACCCATAACACCAATGTAGACCCTAAAACCCGGTCCAGAACCTACCCAAAAGAGGAGTATTCCCCTAACGTCCGTAAGTGCAATCTGAACCTAAACGTAAATGTTACTCCAACCCTAAACCTTTACACTAATGACAATATCCCTAAGGCTAAATCTAAACACAAATCCCTACCCTAAGAACCCTAACCGTTATTGTCAATCGAATTACCAAACTGTGGCCATAATGACCCTAAAGCTAACATAGACCCATAACACCAATGTAGACCCTAAAACCCGGTTCAGAAACCTGCCACTAAGGCGAGCATTCCCCTTTCAACCATAAATGCAATCTTAATGCAACTATGGCCATAATGACCCTTAAGATAACATAGACCCATAACACCATTGTGGACGGTAAAAACCAGTCCAGAACCTACCCATAAGGCGAGTATTCCCCTAACTTCCATAAATGCAATCTGAACCTAAACGTAACTCTTACTCCAACCCTAAAACTTTACACTAATGACAAAATCCCTAACGCTAAATCTAAACACAAATCCCTTCCCTAAGAATGATAATCGTTATCTTGCCGCTAACTACCCAACTGTAGCCATAATGGCCCTAAAGTTACATAAACCCGTAACACCAACGTAGACCATATTACAAGGCCCAAAACCTGTACATAAGCCAAGCCCTCAGCCTAACGTCTGTAAGCGCAATCTTAACCTAAAGTTAACCATTACTCCACCCCTAAAAATTTAGACAAATGACAATATCCCTAACGCTAAATCTACACACAAATCCCTACTCTAAGAACCCTACAGTTATCTTGCTGCTAATTACCCAACTGTGCCCATAATGACCCAAAAGCTAACATAGACCCATAACACCAATGTAGACCCTAAAACCCGGTCCAGAACCTACCCAAAAGAGGAGTATTCCCCTAACGTCCGTAAGTGCAATCTGAACCTAAACGTAAATGTTACTCCAACCCTAAATATTTAGACTAATGACAATATCCCTAAGGCTAAATCTAAACACAAATCCCTACCCTAAGAACCCTAACCGTTATTGTCAATCTAATTACACAACCGTGGCCATAATGACCCTAAAGCTAACATAGAACCATAATACCAATGTAGACCCTGAAACCTGGTCCAGAACCTACCCATAAGACGAGCATTCCCCTTACTTCCATAAATGCAATCTTAACCTAAACATAACTGTTACTCCACCCATAAACCTTCAGACTAATGACAATATCCCTAAGGCTAAATCTAAACACAAATCCCTACCCTAAGAACCCTAACCGTTATCTTGCTGCTAATTACCCAACTGTGGCCATAATGACCCAAAAGCTAACATAGACCCATAACACCAATGTAGACCCTAAAACCCGGTCCAGAACCTACCCAAAAGAGGAGTATTCCCCTAACGTCCGTAAGTGCAATCTGAACCTAAACGTAAATGTTACTCCAACCCTAAACCTTTACACTAATGACAATATCCCTATAGGCTAAATCTAAACACAAATCCCTACCCTAAGAACCCTAACCGTTATTGTCAATCTAATTACCAAACTGTGGCCATAATGACCCTAAAGCTAACATAGACCCATAACACCAATGTAGACCCTAAAACCCGGTTCAGAAACCTGCCACTAAGGCGAGCATTCCCCTTTCAACCATAAATGCAATCTTAATGCAACTATGGCCATAATGACCCTTAAGATAACATAGACCCATAACACCATTGTAGACCGTAAAACCAGTCCAGAACCTACCCATAAGGCGAGTATTCCCCTAACAGCCATAAATGCAACCTGAACCTAAACGTAACTCTTACTCCAACCCTAAAACTTTACACTAATGACAAAATCCCTAACGCTAAATCTAAACACAAATCCCTATCCTAAGAACGCTAATCGTTATCTTGCCGCTAACTACCCAACTGTAGCCATAATGGCCCTAAAGTTACATAAACCCGTAACACCAACGTAGACCATATTACAAGGCCCAAAACTTGTACATAAGCCAAGCCCTCAGCCTAACGTCTGTAAGCGCAATCTTAACCTAAAGTAAACCATTACTCCACCCCTAAAAATTTAGACAAATGACAATATCCCTAATGCTAAATCTACACACAAATCCCTACTCTAAGAACCCTACAGTTATCTTGCCGCTAATTACCCAACTGTGGCCATAATGACCCTAAAGCTAACACAGACCCATAACACCAATGTAGACCCTAAAACCCAGTCCACAAACCTAACACTAAGGCGAGTATTCCCTTTATGTCCATAAATGCAATCTTAACTCAACCGTGGCCATATTGACCCAAAAGCTAACATTGACCCATAACACCAATGTAGACCCTAAAACCCGGTCCAGAACCTACCCAAAAGAGGAGTATTCCCCTAACGTCCGTAAGTGCAATCTGAACCTAAACGTAAATGTTACTCCAACCCTAAACCTTTACACTAATGACAATATCCCTAAGGCTAAATCTAAACACAAATCCCTACCCTAAGAACCCTAACCGTTATTGTCAATCGAATTACCAAACTGTGGCCATAATGACCCTAAAGCTAACATAGACCCATAACACCAATGTAGACCCTAAAACCCGGTTCAGAAACCTGCCACTAAGGCGAGCATTCCCCTTACAACCATAAATGCAATCTTAATGCAACTATGGCCATAATGACCCTTAAGATAACATAGACCCATAACACCATTGTAGACCGTAAAACCAGTCCAGAACCTACCCATAAGGCGAGTATTCCCCTAACTTCCATAAATGCAATCTGAACCTAAACGTAACTCTTACTCCAACCCTAAAACTTTACACTAATGACAAAATCCCTAACGCTAAATCTAAACACAAATCCCTTCCCTAAGAATGCTAATCGTTATCTTGCCGCTAACTACCCAACTGTAGCCATAATGGCCCTAAAGTTACATAAACCCGTAACAACAACGTAGACCATATTACAAGGCCCAAAACCTGTACATAAGCCAAGCCCTCAGCCTAACGTCTGTAAGCGCAATCTTAACCTAAAGTAAACCATTACTCCACCCCTAAAAATTTAGACAAATGACAATATCCCTAATGCTAAATCTACACACAAATCCCTACTCTAAGAACCCTACAGTTATCTTGCCGCTAATTACCCAACTGTGGCCATAATGACCCTAAAGCTAACACAGACCATAACACCAATGTAGACCCTAAAACCCAGTCCACAAACCTAACACTAAGGCGAGTATTCCCTTTATGTCCATAAATGCAATCTTAACATAACTGTGGCCATATTGACCCAAAAGCTAACATTGACCCATAACACCAATGTAGACCCTAAAACCCGGTCCAGAACCTACCCAAAAGAGGAGTATTCCCCTAACGTCCGTAAGTGCAATCTGAACCTAAACGTAAATGTTACTCCAACCCTAAACCTTTACACTAATGACAATATCCCTAAGGCTAAATCTAAACACAAATCCCTACCCTAAGAACCCTAACCGTTATTGTCAATCGAATTACCAAACTGTGGCCATAATGACCCTAAAGCTAACATAGACCCATAACACCAATGTAGACCCTAAAACCCGGTTCAGAAACCTGCCACTAAGGCGAGCATTCCCCTTACAACCATAAATGCAATCTTAATGCAACTATGGCCATAATGACCCTTAAGATAACATAGACCCATAACACCATTGTGGACGGTAAAAACCAGTCCAGAACCTACCCATAAGGCGAGTATTCCCCTAACTTCCATAAATGCAATCTGAACCTAAACGTAACTCTTACTCCAACCCTAAAACTTTACACTAATGACAAAATCCCTAACGCTAAATCTAAACACAAATCCCTTCCCTAAGAATGCTAATCGTTATCTTGCCGCTAACTACCCAACTGTAGCCATAATGGCCCTAAAGTTACATAAACCCGTAACAACAACGTAGACCATATTACAAGGCCCAAAACCTGTACATAAGCCAAGCCCTCAGCCTAACGTCTGTAAGCGCAATCTTAACCTAAAGTTAACCATTACTCCACCCCTAAAAATTTAGACAAATGACAATATCCCTAACGCTAAATCTACACACAAATCCCTACTCTAAGAACCCTACAGTTATCTTGCTGCTAATTACCCAACTGTGCCCATAATGACCCAAAAGCTAACATAGACCCATAACACCAATGTAGACCCTAAAACCCGGTCCAGAACCTACCCAAAAGACGAGTATTCCCCTAACGTCCGTAAGTGCAATCTGAACCTAAACGTAAATGTTACTCCAACCCTAAATATTTAGACTAATGACAATATCCCTAAGGCTAAATCTAAACACAAATCCCTACCCTAAGAACCCTAACCGTTATTGTCAATCTAATTACACAACCGTGGCCATAATGACCCTAAAGCTAACATAGAACCATAATACCAATGTAGACCCTGAAACCTGGTCCAGAACCTACCCATAAGACGAGCATTCGCCTTACTTCCATAAATGCAATCTTAACCTAAACATAACTGTTACTCCACCCATAAACCTTCAGACTAATGACAATATCCCTAAGGCCTAATGTAAACACAAATCCCTACCCTAAGGACCCTAACCGTTATCTTGCCGCTAATTACCCAACTGTGGCCATAATGACCCAAAAGCTAACTCAGACCCTTAACACCAATGTAGACCCTAAAACCCGGTCCAGAACCTACACATAAGGCGAGTAGTCCCCTAATTTCCGTAAGTGCAGTCTGAACCTAAACATAAATGTAACTCCAACTCTAAATATTTAGACTAATGACAATATCCCTACAGCTAAATCTAAACACAAGTCGCTACCCTAAAACCTCTAACCGTCATCGTCAAGCTAAACACCCAACTGTGGCCATAATGACCCAAAAGCTAACATAGACCCATAACACCAATGTGGACCCTAAAACCCATCCAGAAACCTGCCACTAAGGCGAGCATTCCCCTTTCAACCATAAATGCAATCTTAACCAAACTGTGGCCATATTGACCCTAAAGCTAACATAGACCCATAACACCATTGTAGACGGTAAAACCAGTCCAGAACCTACCCATAAGGCGAGTATTCCCCTAACATCCATAAATGCAATCTGAACCTAAACGTAACTCTTACTCCAACCCTGAAACTTTACACTAATGACAAAATCCCTAACGCTAAATCTAAACACAAATCCCTATCCTAAGAATGCTAATCGTTATCTTGCCGCTAACTACCCAACTGTAGCCATAATGGCCCTAAAGTTACATAAACCCGTAACACCAACGTAGACCATATTACAAGGCCCAAAACCTGTACATAAGCCAAGCCCTCAGCCTAACGTCTGTAAGCGCAATCTTAACCTAAAGTTAACCATTACTCCACCCCTAAAAATTTAGACAAATGACAATATCCCTAACGCTAAATCTACACTCAAATCCCTACTCTAAGAACCCTAACCGTTATCTTGCCGCTAATTACCCAACTGTGGCCATAATGACCCGAAAGCTAACATAGACCCATAACACCAATGTAGACCCTAAAACCCGGTCCAGAACCTACCCAAAAGAGGAGTATTCCCCTAACGTCCGTAAGTGAAATCTGAACCTAAACGTAAATGTTACTCCAACCCTAAACCTTTACACTAATGACAATATCCCTAAGGCTAAATCTAAACACAAATCCCTACCCTAAGAACCCTAACCGTTATTGTCAATCGAATTACCAAACTGTGGCCATAATGACCCTAAAGCTAACATAGACCCATAACACCAATGTAGACCCTAAAACCCGGTTCAGAAACCTGCCACTAAGGCGAGCATTCCCCTTTCAACCATAAATGCAATCTTAATGCAACTATGGCCATAATGACCCTTAAGATAACATAGACCCATAACACCATTGTAGACGGTAAAACCAGTCC